>NC_135500.1:157133474-157495974 GCF_052857255.1 Amblyomma americanum
ATTAAATTATAGCAATTTTAACCTTTTCTTGTTGGGCATAACGAAAAGCGAAATCAAGGAAATATCAGTTACTATCCGCTTTTGAAAGAAAAATAACTGCACACGTTTTGTTGATATTTTTCCTTGCTAGAGCAACCCGTATAAATGGAATTTCAGGGTTTTTGATTGTCGTTATGCCCTCTGGTGGGAGGCACGTACGTATAGCGCTTCGTGCATGCTCATGGCACAAACAAATGCGGTACTTTGCAGGATCAAGGAGAACCAGGAGAGAACTCCAAGCGACAGCAGTGCGATCATTCGTGCCACTTTCTCTTCCTGGTCCCGTCTTCACGACCCGCTTTTTCCCAGCCGCCACAGAATTATTACGCAAGGGCGGTCATTCATCTCCATTTAGACCCAACGGGTGGGCATCCAAATGAAAAGCTGGCCGTCTCTTGATGTATTGGCTCCTAGAGCTGGATCGTGCCTTTTTAGCACTCAAAGACGCTCTCTTAGGCGTCTTCTTCCTGAAGCGTCCATCGGCAAAGTGCATACTGGCACACTGAGTCCCTATGGAGGGCGTTCTCAAGAAGGCCGTCTCAGCCTTTCAAGCAACATTTATCGATGCCGGTTCTGTTATTTATGACGTTCATTAGCGGGAATGGTCGTTTCCTCATTGACTCATAAAAGAAGCGGGTAACTTGACTGAAGGAAACAAGTTCAATACAAGCAAGTTGTATACTAAACAGGTTCTATACTTTTTTTCACCAAACATACAGCCCGAGTCCAGCATGCGACCCAGGCGGAATGTGGGAGGGGAGGAGGAGAATGTAGCTCAAAGTGTTTGATCTTATATTGTCTTTCAGGGACTCAGCAGTTGCTTTTTCTTGCTCAGCCAGATAATGTATGCGATGTATCATTGCTTTTAAATACTGCATGTGATGTCACTGATGAAGCTCTTGCTGCTATTAGAAGCAGCTGCGTTTCACCTTGGCTGTTCTTTTTGTGTTCAGTAGCTGCATAAACACTAGCGAGTAAAGTGCTCTAATGTTCTCTGCGTTACCGCTTCACAATAATTTTTTTTCTGTTTCTGTTGTCAGGCTTTCACTGGTAACGGTCCTCATCGAGAGCACCTAGATATTGCTGGCCTTCACTACTATTTATTTTCCCTCTTTTTTATTTGGATTATGGTAAGCCAGGTTTAAGATATCAATTCCCTTGCTCAGAGGCTTTAAACGTGGTACTGCACTGGGCTGTTCTTAATGCCGTTCTTGTTTCATAAGCACTCACGGAAATGAGACACGTGAGCATCAAGGAAACTTGCGCTCAAGAAATTCGATAATTTATTGTCCATCTATTTAATGCAGTTATTTCCTCTTCAAAGCTTCAGTTTGCAAAATGAAGCTTCCTTTAGTCTATTTTTAAGGGCAATATATTTGCAGGGCGTCCCGGATAATTCGCAACCTGGCTATTAAATGTGTACTCCCTGCCACTGTGCCTACATTTTGTACAAAACAATGCTGAAGTATGAGAGTTCGAATGTTTCTTATTGGGGGCAACTACCAAAAAGAAAAGGAGTTGATAGGGAAGCTGTCTGACAGCTGAAAATTTCATTAAAATCGTCAATACTATTCACGAAAATTTAAGACTGGAAACGATGCAACAACGTAATGATGTGTGTCACAGTCTGCGCAAAAAAACTGGCGCACAAGCATTGATAGAATCATAACCTAACAGTAGCGCATGTTACTTCAATATTTTGAATGCCTGGATATCGGAAGTTTCGCCACGTATACGTATAAAATAGCTGCTGCTACCGCATGGTTGCGTTGATTCCTGCCGTTCAAGAGAGTGACGGGGTTGACAAAAAAAGACGCATGCAGTCTGAAAAGCGACAAACACATGACAAGAGCCAGGTACGCGTTTAAAACAAGTAGAATTAAATTTCATGCGAACATTCATGCAGCAGTGTACAGGGCCAATCTTTTACAGTTTACCGCAGCACCCAAAGGCTATAAGCATCACCGGTACGTCAGTGTGGGAAATGATCGATGCGCCTTGCAGTGCACATGTCATCCCTGTGATCCCCTGCATCCGAGGTTCTAGATTCTCTACTGCATAAGCGTTTCCAAGCTTATCCTTCGGCGAGGAAATGACGCAGCCGTCTTGTTTTTCTCTTCATTGACATGCACTCTGGAGCAGATGTTGCTACCTGAGAGCGGCGCTCGCTACTCCTTTCGCATAAGGGCATAAAACCATACTGGAATTGACAGGATGATGTGGCATGATTTGGTATGTTGGGTTTAACGTCCCCAAGCGACTCAGGCTCTGAGGGATGCCGTGTAATTAAGGGATCCAGATTAATATAGGCCACCTGGAATTCATTCACGACCGCTGGCATCGCACAGAACATGGATGTTTTTGCAATTCACCGATGCCGAAAAGCGGTCGCCAAGGCCCGATTCGAACCCATGACCTTTGGACCAGCCGCTGAGCATCAAAGACATTCAACAACCACGGCGGGTAGGAATAGGTGCATAAAATAAAACAAAACACAACTGCGACAAACAATACACAACTCAGAGAATGAAATGCACACGCCAGGAACGCTAGCATGAAGTAGAAAATAAACTATACGAAATGATCAAACATTATCACAGTAAAAGCGATTGCTATAAACGAGGTAAGAGCTTCCGTGACAAAGTCCCCATCGCATAGTTAAAAACTAAAGGAAGAAGCAAACTGCCTTGCAGAACTCCGTGCGTGAAGCCATGCTTTTCAATTTTCTTTAACTAGTCCAATGAATGTTTTCAAGTTTGTTAGAACGTTCGAAGTCCACTGCAGCAGTTTGCCATTCATATCAAGCTTCAGTAAAGTGAGAAAAGTGTGAATGTGACTAAACAATCAAATGCTCCTTTATACTAAAAAATACCACAATAATGATATCACCGCGACTTCTCTCGTACACAACAAATGTTACAATGGTTATAATTGCATCATTTGTGTATCGTTTTAAAGGTAGCCCATACATGCACTTTGAGAAGAAACTTCTTTCTCCACGTCATCACTGAAGTCTGGAGTCTATCAGCTCCTCCACAACTTTTCGTAAGCAGCTCGTCAGGCTCAGTAAACTAAAGGATTCGAGAAACAGGGGAAACTTACGGGGCCTCTAGGTAGGGATATTGCAAGCATGCTCACTGGCCTAATTTAAATATCTCCAAAAGCACAGTGGTGCCCTTGAACCCAAGGTTTCGAAGTATGCCATAGGTAATGGTATCAGAACCAGCGCCAGTTTTTGAGCTGAACGACGCTAGTTCACAAAACAGCATAGTATACTGGCCACTTTAACTTGTCTAAATGTTTGTTGTCCACTCCACAGCAGTTAAAAGGTCCTCTGAAAAGAAGTAAGTTAAATATATGCAACTTTTATATTTACAGCCGCATAGAAAGGTAGGTGGCGATTATTGAACACAGAAAAGTTGCATTTTTCGGTGACACACTCTGCAACCGTTCTGCGGGGGTCACATTGATGATTATTCCAGAAAATATTGTGAGCACCGAGATCTCCGCATATCAGTAAATCTGAGCCTGTTGTTTGGAAAATATTTGAAGGAGTCCACCGAGGCGCCGCCAGAGGCTTGCAAGTAAATACTTACAATACTCTCAAAACTTCACAAAAAAAGACTCTGCAGGCCACAAACTCAGGAAGATCAGTGTCACTCAATTAGGCAGGTGCGAGGGCAGGTCTTTTCGTTTGCACATCATCGCTCGGCTTAAGCCAGACTGAGGATATGATCTGTAAGTCACGTAGTTCGAGATGCTAAAATCACAACTCCCATCAGCTTCCTTTTTAGACTACATAGAAAAGTTACGCTGCAAGAAAAATTCATGGAAGTCTACACTATTTAATGTAAAGCTATTGGCATTACAATGGAGTACCACTGCATTGTAATAACAATTATTCATAGACATCTTGCGGAACGGAGGACCTTCGTAGCTGGACCAATAAAAGCTCCATGAACAACAGAGCCTTCAGTTTCAGGAGGTTGTTCGCCAGTGTAAGAGCCGACATAAGCGTTCGTACTCGAGTAAACAGTGTGGGCATTTGGAGCTGTGATACTGGGAAGGAAGAGTTGTCACCAGATTATGGAATAGCTCGCGGAACCACTGTTGCAGGTCGCTAAGAAGGACACTGGAATGATGCAGCTTAGAGTTTGAAGCAGGATCTTTCGATTGGCTGCCATATCTTCACCTAGCAGGCCTCTTCAGCGCTGACTTGTGCGACTTTGCTTAAGCAGGAACACGCACCTGGCTGCTGATTTTCTTCAGAGATCCCTCCGAGCAGGCAACAAGAGCACATTTATTTTTTTACAAATTGGTGCTTAAAGATACAGAGGCGCATTCAGCACACGTGCTGCCGAACACAGTTAGAAATAGGTCAGAGAACTAGACGTTGTTGGTGCTCGTTTTTCATATTAAACGGGCCGTGACCATCCTACTTCGAAATGTATTTCTCTTGGAACTGTCTACCAACCCTCTCCAGCCGTTGACAGGTGTGAAAGAGGAGGGAGGCGCAAGAATTTGTGTAATGTCTTGAATCGCTTCACCTTTTCTGACACGGCCTTCATCACGGACGTCTTATGTGTCCTACATTCCCTTATAGGCAGAAGCACCCAGTCCGTAGCGTTGGCCCTGACCGGACTATTCAGGTCCTTGCGTGTTCATAGCATCTACGACTCACTCCTCTTGTGCACACTTATTCCACATAAAAAAAAAAGAGGCCGCCACTAGCAGCGTAATTCCGCTATCGCTAGGCTTTTCTCAGCTCATACTGCCGTGCTGAGTTTCCATCTGTTTACATGGGCCACTATACTGTTCGTCCGCACAATGAACTCCTAGCTCCTGAGATGTTGTGTACCAGATTCAATCTCCGAGAAAGACCATGACGTTCCAAGTTGCCCGCCTCGCCGCCAGGCATCGTCAACTCATTTAGGAATTGGGCGAATGTCTACACGCGCCACTCCGTCTCGATCTCATAGAGAATGAGATGAAATAAACCGACGTCTTCGAGACGATATGACGATGCGTTCCTTCTCTTTTAGAGCGATAATTTTTTTTCTGGTTATTTATAGACGGTTGCAGTCTTCCCAGAAGAATAGAAGAAGAACGCTTCAGCGTGTTTTTCCAGCCCACAAGCATTCTTCATTACACACGTATTCTGAAGCACGATGCCTCCTTTTCTCTCTCCTTCCTCAGCAAGAAGAGCGAGGGAGGAGAAGATATAGAAAGCTTGAGTGTGCAGTTTGACAGGGCTCTGACCGCTGGGCGTGTTTGAGCAGCAGCGGTCTGCTTTCGCCTGCGCCAGCCAGGTTGCCCGATCATATTTTAATGCGAAAGCACCACTTCAGGAAGTGTAACTGGCTCACCGAGTTTGTGTGAAGCTTGACCTTGAAGGAAAGGAACCACCTATGCAGAAATAAAATAAATATTGCCGCAACTGGGTTTCGAAGACGGGATGGCGCGAAGAGACCAGCTTCGCTGACGACTGCACAAGTGCACTATGCTATAGCCGCAACAGATCACGCCTCATGTTAAACTGCAGTACACACTCGCGCTGTGCATTGCACGTCGTCGTCTCGATGAACTACCATGTAATGCGCGAGCAGGTCAGATCAACAAAATTTCAATCAGAGCTTAACCTGAGCCTAATATAGTCGCCGCACGTTCCGACAACCCAGCAAAGCAAAACCATGAGCCAACTGGGCTAAACACATGCTTTTTCATGTCTACTCGGTTAAGCTGCATTAAAGCCATACAACATTTTTAGCTATTTTTACACCCTACCTCTCTAAAAAAGTGTCTTCTGTAATAATTTCGGGGACTTCTTCACGTGTCACGAGTGTGGGCATAAGAGGGTTGTATAAAACGTAAGAATATGCAGAATGTGAGCTGTGGCTGCAGTATCTTGTAAGGTACCGCACCTTGTAAGAAATTAGACATGAGGTTACCACTTCTTCCGGTAACTTTAGGAAAGTAACATGCCTCACTTACAGCGCTTTTGTGATGCTGCGTATTTACGTTGCCCCACAGAAGTGTTCCTTATATCCTCTCAGTCTGCATCGACTTAAGACACAAAGGATAGCGGGCTCATCGGCTGAACGTTGCATTTGAAACTTAATTGTTGTTTGTATGCAAAAAAATAGTCTGTGAGGCCATCTAGGGTTCTATGTTTGTAAGAAACACAAGTGAAATGTTGATTCAGTAGGTCCAAATCGGGTTTTTCTGTGTAGTTCATCAACACATTGCAATTATTAGTTTTTTAGTTGGCCGGTCTGATTCAGTGTTGTGTTTAAAAAATGCGAACATGAAAAAGACAAAGCTAGAGAAATGAGAGACCCGTTATGACGTACATATGAATGAAGCCAACAGTGACCGAAAGCAAAAAAATTATGGAGAAATGTTTCTATGTTTAAATTGTTGGTGTTGATCATTGCGAAATTAATCGTGTAATTGTTTTATTGGTTATATATAATTGACAATACCGCAAAGTAAGAAAGAGTAGGAGAACAAATTAAAAAAAGAAACATTTCCCCACGCTTCTTTTGGTTTCGAGACTGTTGCTTACTTCACCTGTACGTCAAAACGAGCCTTTCATTTCCACGTCCTTGCCTGCTCAACAGTTTAACGAGGGCCTTGGTTCTGGCTGTCCTGATCATAAAATGTATTATAAAAGGTATCATAAAAGGACACAGCTTGCGTCCCCTCCATTCGATCATGTTCCACGTGACACTTGCGGTGATACGGGATGTACTACGTTCACCGCTAAGGATGAAGATGGCGCTGGTGAACATCATTAGGTTAAGCATACAAGTGACCTAAGTGCCCTCTCAAGTAGGAGCTTAGACAGCTGCCGCTGCAGCTCAGTTGGTACATTCAGAGGTCGTGGGTTCGGGTGTCACATGCGACATGTAGGTGTCTTTTTTTGTACTTACTAATCAATTTCCTTTAAGCCAGGGAATATTTACGCTAGTAATTTTTCACTGATTAACACCACAAAAAATTAGAAGGAAACCTTTCCTTATGCTCTTTTTGGTTTAGTCAATGATGGCCTCATTCATAAGAGGTTGAAAAAGGTAATTATTGCCTTCATGAAATGTTTGTCAAATTAGCGCTGGTGAGTAAATCGCACGCTGCTTTATTAACTGCAAAGATGCGGCCCTGTTTTGAAATTTGATACAACGCATCTTGAATGTAACCCATTTCTTTTATTTCTCACACTGCGTGATACAACATTATTTTCTTAGGTCTGCATGTCTTGCATTGTATGACTGCAAAAACAAATGGCAAACCTCGGCATTACACCTTAGATTCAAAGTTTAAGCTTCGTCAGAATTCCATGGCAGCGAAAGACTGTTAAAGAGGAAACATACCAGGTCTCTCCGGGTAGCCTGACATTAATTTTAAAAACGGTGTTTTTTAGGTAAATAAAAGCTTTCAACGGCATATCATTACCATTGTTGGCGGAGGTAAAAAAAACAGATGAATCATTCTAACTAGTGAAGACATTAACAAAAACCTAATGGTGAACTTTTTAACTACTTCGTATAGGCACGCAATTGCAATTTGTTATTTGTAGCCGATCATTAGTAAAAGTGACATCAATGATTATAATTATAAAAAAGCGTTTACGCTCAACGCTCTGGCTCAAATAATTAGGCTCATTTCTCGCGCCATTAGAAAGCAGCGCACCTGCAGGGAGCACACAGTGACGTCAAGCAAATCGCTTCACTCCGTGACGCACGTACGCACAATCTGTTCCCCGTCCGCGCTAGAGCAGCGAGGTGGCGAGTAGAGAGGGGGGGGGGGGGCACCACAGCACGCATAAACTTAATTATGGCAGTCCAACAGGCTCCCAAACAGCCAAGTCAAGTACATTTTCTGCGGTTCAACTACTGCTGAACCTGGTTAGAGAGCGAAAGCTGTGGTGCATCGGGTAAGTAGACGCAGCTGGCTTGGCTTCTAACGTTGAGTGCGTTCCGAAAACTGGATAGGCGACGCGCCCACCCGGCCAGGTGGCGGTTAAATTAATGATTGATCGCGAGAGGTTGGTCACCCACAGAACGCTTCGGCTTCTTGCTGCAGTGGCGCGTGTCTGCCACAACGATGCCAGCGCTAATGTATGCAGCCCACATCTCTCTCTCCCTACCGCCGCGTACCTCGACGCGCGATTGAGACGTCCACTGCATCAGGGAGCCACTTATGTGCTCTTACCTTCCTCAAAATAATCGGAGTCTAGAGCGTTGTCAACGCTATCGGCAATGAACACAAAGCACGCCGACGGTCTATAGCTTCAGTTCCGCGTTTTTGCTACAACGTTGTGAATGCCAACGCATGCAGCGCACATCTGTCACTACCGGCCTCTAGCTTAAAGCGCAATTGAGGTGTTCACCATCCTAGGGGCCCAATTATGCGCCTTTCTTTTGCTTTCTAAGAAAATTGATGATTGGTGATAATAATAATAATTGGTTTTTTGGGGAAAGGAAATGGCGGAGTATCTGTCTCTTATATCGTTGGACACTTGGCGAAGATGGGTGTAAAAAATTGGTTTTGAAGAAAGGAAAGCCCCGCCGCAGTGGCTCAGTGGTTAGGGCGCTCGACTACTGATCCGGAGTTCCCGGGTTCGAACCCGACCGCGGCGGCTGCGTTTTTATGGAGGAAAAACGCCAAGGCGCCCGTGTGCTGTGCGATGTCAGTGCACGTTAAAGATCCGCAGGTGGTCTAAATTATTCCGGAGCCCTCCACTACGGCACCTATTCTTCCTTTCTTCTTTCGCTCCCTCCTTTATCCCTTCCCTTACGGCGCGGTTCAGGTGTCCAACGATACATGAGACAGATACTGCGCCATCCCCAAAAAACCAATTATTAATTATTAAGAAAGGAAATGAGTCCTTCACTACGGCCACCTCTTTCTTCTTTCACTCTCTCCTTTATCTCTTCCTTTACGGAGCGGTTCAGGTGTCTGCCGACATGTGAGACAGATACTGCGCCATTTCCTTTCTCCAAAAACCAATTTTCAGAAAGGAAATGGCGCAGTAACTGTCTCACATATATCGGCGGACACCCGAATCGCGCCGTAAGAGGTTTGACCTCTGGCTCACTTGAAGGTCAAAACCTCAAGCACCGCGAAATAGTTACGAGGTAACGCAGTGAAGCTTTCGCTTCAAAAAAAGGAAGGACGCGCTTCATACTTGAAAGTACTGGGTTTACATAACATCATTAAGGGCAATAAGAAGTATCGGCACATTTTTGGACACAGGAATATAATAAGCACTGTGGACGATAATGGCATAGCAATTAGATAATATGAAACAATTAAATGGCCAACCACAAAAGTTAGCTAAAATCGTCTCCAGGAAGACCTTGATTGACGTAGCCTTAGACAAACCAACTATTTTTATTTTGCTTAAGCGAAAGTACGAAAGCCGGAGGCTAGCCATTAGCGTCTGCAGTTGCTGTGACCCGGACAGGCGATAGAAGTGCGAGGCGCGGAAAAACAGCGAAGCAGGTGATTATCGAAAAACTGGCCATGATACCCAGAATATTTTGGGATTCCATACCTGTTTCTTTCTAACTCCTTATTTATTCAAACTGCTAAGCATCTGTTGAAAATTATCACAGGGAGGAAATATAAACTATTCTATTCTAAGAAAGCTTTACTACATACTAAAATTTTGAACGTGACGCATTTGAACAAGGAAAGTTTCGTGTTAGGCCAATGCAAACAACAGTAAAATACTGTTACGCTTTAGCTAATGACACAAAAGGCAAAAAATAGAAAAAAATGTTACAGTACAGCACATAGTGAACAACCGGTTAATTATAATTCAAATATTCGTGAAGACTTGTTGAAAGGCTGGCATACAGGTGCAATGTACAGGATGAGTAGGCAGTTGATTAAACAGTGGTATCAAATCACGAAAGATGCAACAACGAAACACGTCAGTGCGTGCGAACTAAGAACCTGTTGTTTCAACGTGATTCAATCGGCAGCTAAGTCTTCCAAATTTATCTAATTAGTAGACGAAATGTAAAGGGGGAAGCTCTCGTCAGAAAAACTACAGCTTCGGGTATTGCCAGTTATCTTCAGGGACTTCTGTAGTGGAAGTTTTATCTATATAAAGTGGTGCCAAATTCATGCCAATGACGACCTTATCTCTTGCCAATTATGCTTTTTTTTCTGGTTGTTTCGAAACGAAACAGATTTTTCAAAATGCTCGACTAGTGACCCAAAAGACGCTGGCTAGATCCCGGCCGCGGCGGTAGAATTTAAATGGAGGCAAAATTCTAGAGGCCCGTGTGGTACGTTTGATGTCAGTGCACGTTAAAGAACCGCACGTTAAAAAGTGCATTACGTATCATGCAACGTATTTGCCCTAAGGCGTATGAGGAGCTCTCTTCGTGAGCTGACAAAACTCGTACTTAAATACCAATAAGTATTATTTTCCATTGCATACGATTTGCCCTTCTATTCTTGAACGCCGAAAAACATTGTGTCTCAAGCACCGTCAAGCGAATCTTCCGTGGAGCATCCGGTAACAGAGCCTTCTTTTCTATAACGAAATGCGCAAACCTAAAAAGATGACCTCGCTGTTTGGACGTCGAATTTTCCAGACGCCAGCTTCATGCTCACGTCCGGTGGTACTATTGTTATTTTTAATATCAAGCTGCAAGCAGAAGGTTTTTTCCCTTTAACGGCATGGCGGCAGTGAAAACCAAGATGCTTCTATTCAGAAGTAGAGAACTGACCTTATTGTTATTCAGGTCCTACCTCGATTTGCATTTCACTGTACTCTGCGGAAACATTCGAGAAATAGTGCGGAGCTAAGTTAAATGTTCAATAGCAGGCTTCTGAGACTGACTTCCACACGCAACAAATGCATCTTATAAGGTAATAGTAGCAATAACAGTTAGGCAGAATAGAAAGATGGGCGAGTTGGAACACAGAGAGAGTTTGTTGCGATATCCAAGTTGCTACATCCAAATCGCATAAACGCTTTTGCAACGTTCCTGACCAATGACAAGTTCCTCAGACTGTGCGAACGGATCTCTTTTCTTGAGGCGCCAAAAGGACGACTGCTTTAAAAAACAGGCACTCAATCCTGTATTTTTTTTGCGATTGAGTGTGATACAATTCCATCATACCCATGAGAGAAGTACATCGGCCAGAGCAGGCAACAATATTCACTCCTACGTGGCAGACAAAAGAGATGTCATTAGTGAGTTTTAGAGTAGGAGCACCTTATCGATAAGTGTGAAAGGGGGGTGGGTTATTCTTCAACGCATGCGCACTGCCGCCCCATCATTCCCCTATCTCCTTAACTGATAATATCCCGCAGTTATAAACTCACTATTTTCTTTTCTTTACTGAAAACAGTTACTATTAAGCAAGCGTTTTTTTCCTGTCTTCAGGAAAACCTCAGCCTATTGGTACACATTACTTGACATGCAATATCATTTGGCATGTTTCGAGACTCTCCTCACATCACATGTGTTTCATTCAGAGAATTCACCTTTTTTTTTCAAAGAACGTGAGGAGTAAAATTTGCGAACATAAAATTTTTACGCAGTTTCAGTGATTTTTAAAAAGAGAACTAGTTTCACTCTATCCATGTACACGAAGTTTTCAAGCTGCAGTAAGAAAAAGAAGCTTCAAATAAGAAAATTTAAGTCTACTTGAGATAATTAATTCTTGCCTCATCGTGCCGAGAGGATCACTGGCTGAACTTTTAAATAAGCACTAAATGTCCCGGCGTGAAACGAAAAAAAAAAACCTCTGACACTTATAAGGTTTGGAGTCAGAAATGTGCGAATATTCTAAATTTTCTAATAGCGATTCGACTTATCTAGCAACGATTCGCTGAGCATATGAAATTGTGCATCTTGAAAGATATTCGAAAAGAATCGAATCAGTTTGGACGTTTTCGATTAAATGGCATGAAGTTTAAATAGGGCACTCTGTAGGTCTTTTTTTTTTCAAAAACATGGTTCATTTTGACGCCGCACAGCAAGCTGTTGCGATATTTCACTGCGGAAAGCTAGCTTCAGCACCGTGACGCTGTTCATTCGTGTCCCAGAGTTCATATTGCTCTTGCTTGTCGCCTTTAAGACTGGGAGACGCGAGTGGTATAAGCCGGCTTGAGCAAACCTTGCCTTCCTGAGGCCTTGGCTCAAACTCTCGTCCATTTCATCATCTGCATTCCAGTGTGACTTGGCGGATATACGGCGGATTCACACTGGCCAGGCGCGGAGGTAGCGCGACAGTTTTAAGCCAGTTCATCACGTTCCCTAGTTCTCTGAAACCGTAACTGCACGACTAAAATCCGTGGTTGGCCGTAAGGGACTCGGCGGTGTGAATGCGCTCATGAAATCAATGTACCGAATTCATGTTTCATGTCCGCGAGCTATGGTAAGAAAAATGATAGGTGTAACGTTAAGAGACCGTTAGCAGGCAGAGTGGGTGAGGAAACAAACGCGTGTTAATGACATCCTAGTCGAAATCAAGAGGAAGAAATGGGCTTGGGCAGGGCATGTAATGCGAAGGCAAGATAACCGCTGGTCCTTAAGGTTAACGGGTGGATTCCAAGAGAAGGCAAGCGTAGCAGGGGGCGGCAGAGGTTAGGTGGGCGGATGAGATTAAGAAGTTCGCAGGCAAAGGGTGGACTCCGCTGGCAAAGGACAGGGCTAATTGGAGAGACATGGAAGAGGCCCTTGCCCTGCAGTGGGTGTAGTCAGGCTGATGATGATCATGAATGACGCGGCTTGCGCTTGGCTGCTTCGCAAGAATATTCTGTTCCAACAAATATTCGCAAAAAAAATTAATAGCGGAAACATTCGAAGCGTGTGCGCATCAGTTCTTTCTCTATTCGATTGGTATCAGATTCAGTTTTTAACTACACTGTTTGTTTTAGATTAAGTTTTAAAAAGATTAGCTGTTCGTTTAGCATTGCCAAGCACGAAATAGTGTGGAGGTGCAGGTGTATATTACCACCGCGTACGCGAAATCTCGATTAAAATTTTCACTGACCCACGAAATAAGTTACGGGCGTCTTCAAAGTTTTCATCACGGATGCCAATTTATCTAACCTACGCCGGCTGCGTATTCTCTAATGCCGCGTTTGTGCAGCATTGTTGTCAATGCCAACGCGCTTTGCTCTAGTGCATGCTTCTGGCACAACATTGCCCACGATAGCGGGTGCACCGCAAATCATTGCCACTACCGACCCATTGCTCAAAGCGCGAACATTGGTTCGATAGCTCTATTACTTTGCGAAGAAGACGATGCGCAATGCTCAGCGCGAGAGTGTGTTGCAGTTCAACACATTCCTCTTGATCTCCTGCGGCGAGAGCCTAGGGCTCACTTGCAGTGGCCAGCGAGCCTGATCTGGTCGCGCCACCGCGGGTTCGAATCCCAGTCGCATCAATATATATTTATTTATGATTTGCCAAAGGTCACCCTCAAGGTTAGGCGTCACAAATACCGGTGAGCCGGTTTGACTTCGTGAAGTAGGGCTTTCACACAAACGCCTCTATTCGCGCAACTGTATCCAGAACCGAAATAGGCCGGTTATCCGAAATGCCGTGCCGCGGCGGCACCTGCGCATGACCCTACACGTTCTTTATTTTTGTCCTCTTCGTTCGAACGCACTTTTAGGCGCAGCCCAAGCAGGATGTTACAATAACTTTGTCTGAGAAGTTTCATAATCTTACGGCACTTATTGGACATGTGCTTTGCCTCTCCACATGACTACAAAAGCGTGTATTAAAACACATCTCTTGATAGCTGAGCTCTATGGTTATCGGCGACGTCCGTTGTGTTTAGTGTCCTGCTCTGCCTTTCTTTTGTGACGTAGCCCACTTCTACTAGACTGCGTGATAGGTCATGTTATAATACGGGAGCGTACAGATGCACTGTAAATTGCTTTCTTTAGCGATGTTTATTGCCTCAGTGCTTAAAAGCTTGCTTCAGGCCCTGAGCCTTTCAGACGAACTTATATTCGCTCTGGAGCTTGTACCTCCCTGAATTCTTATAATGTCAGCCGCGCTTACAACCTTTATAATGCTTTACAACGCCAGCCAGCGGCTGCCTTCCGCGGCACTTTCGTAGGTGTCTCCTGAGGAAAGCACAAATTTTGAGGCCGTCTGAGTTTGCATCTCCGGAAGGCCTTTCCTTCAGGTCCTTCTTAACGACTCGCGAAATGGGTAGAAAGCACGCTAGATGTCCTCATAAACGGCAAGCGCCGCGCAGTGGAGTCTCAACGGCGTGCTTCTGAGGTTCGTAAGCCGTTTGAAGAGGTGCTAAAAGGGGCGCTCACCTACCTCGAACGGCGACAACCGTCTGCGAAATAAGCGCTGGTTACTTCCGGGTTTCTGCGCCTTTCGCCACTGGTGCGAGGGTCGATAATGCATTTACAGGCTGTGCAAGTATGTATACTGAAGCAAACTGACAACGCTTTGGAATGTTCTGGAAGCTGAACGGGCGAGGTTTGTCGGCGAAGCAGAAAAAGATTCATTTTAACGAACCCTCGAGAGAACTTAAAGGCTAACCTTTTACCCCTGACTGCCCTGTGTTCTCTCTCAGAAGCATGCTCCTGTCATAATGAGAAACATGGGCAAACAACAATCAGCAAGTGTCAGCGTATCTTATTGGCGGATGTTTAGAGGAGCTTAACACGTTGAGCTGAGTGCAAAAAGTCCAAGGAGTGAAGCGAAAATATTTTGGCTTTATATTAGTTTTTCTTTAAATAAAGGCCATAAGGACTGCTCTCGAGGTATTTTCTGTCGAAGTTTTAGCTGAAGCGAACGTAAAAAGGAGAGCCTGCAAAGCATTACCCGTTTGCTATTTGAAGTCATTATCAAAGCAGAATTTCTGGCTGGTTAGTTAAACATCAAGGACGAAACGTAGTGCTGCATGGACGCCGACAAGAAGGGACAATGAAGAGAGCGGAGTCTCAGTTATTAAATGGTGAGAAGGACAAAAACGGAGTCTCAACTCTTCAGTAACAACCAGAAATAAAGACTAACTTTGGTGGCATGTGTCATAATGACGGTACTTTGTGAAAAAAAAAATGTGGTAATAGCTCTCATTTTTATGTCCATAAAATTGAAGAATAAAAGGCGGAATATAAAAAGCTTTCGATTCTCCGGCTAGAATTATTAAAAGACCCAATTTATAGGCACATCTTGAGCCCATAAAGTTGAAAACTGGTACAAAAAAGGCGCGGAGCAAAGTTTTTTTTTCCTGTACGTAAGTACTAAGAAAAGGTTTGAAGGATATGCTAATAACCCTGTCCGCATATGAATGAAGATAATTGTATTGTACTTACGTACTTGCTTATAATACAAGTGCGATCACGCGGAACTTTGCTCACCTAATTCATCTGGCGGAGAGGACAACAGTGTCAGATTTATCTGCATCTCAGTTCGACCATTTGAGCCGCACTGAACGGAAGCTTTAAATGTTGCGAGTTTTGTCCAGTATACATAAAGCTTCAAACCCTGTGTATTATTGTTTCTTGCCTTATTATCTTTGAGACGTATCTGGTGCAGCAATAAAGCGTCGCTAGTAATATCGCTGCCAGATTGAGGAAGCACTGACGAAACATACTGAAGCAGTATTAAAACGATAGGTCAGAACAGTGCGAGATAGTACAGAGAAAAATGCGGCGAACACGAACAAGAATGTAAGAAAGAGGCCTCACAGCCCTTAGCGCCTAACTACAGCTGCCAGGACAGTAAGCCTCGCCCGCGCTTTTGTATATAAACAGCTCAGTCGAGGATAAAAGACGGCTTCGCCTTAGAAGGGCCTTCCAGGGAGTACACTAGAAGTCCACAGCCGTTTGGATCTCACGCTAGTATTAGCGTGCAGTCTGAGAAGCAATCGCGGCACGCTTCTGAATTGTAAGCGAGATCGACCGTGAAAGAAGGTAATAGAAGTGAAGGAGAGATGGAAAGGCAGGAAGGATAGAAAAGAGCAGAGCATATGAACGCCCAAACAGAAGATCCAGAGACAAGACACAGCTTCCTCACGTCTTGTCTCGATGTAGTAGAAGCGAGGGTAAGAGGAAGCGATACAACGACACTTGATACAGAGAGAGCTGAAGGAATCAGTTGCAGCAGCTATTCTCTTAGAGCTCGCGCAGTGGTGTCTCTAACGAGCTTTACCTTGCGATGGTGGCTAGAGCCCCGTTACGGTGTCCAGAGCCGTGGCTTCGTCTGTCTGCCTTAGTTTGGCTCTTTTGCGCTTCGAGACAGTTGACGCAGCGGTGAGCGCCTTGTCGCACACTGCCGTGTCGTCTGCCACTCTGGTCGTTCTTGACGCAATCACACAATAATGCGAAGATATTTTTACAATAAAAAGGAAGACGAAGTGGCCTGTCGCGTGAAAGGGGCGAACGGGGAAGAAGAGGTTGAAGTGGTTTCCTGTTCGCGTTGGTGCTCCCTGCTCACATCTGTTCAGTCTTCACCCATAACGTATGTAAATAAATGTAAATAGTATTTCCTCGTAAGAATATTGTATTACTGGATAAAAATGAGCGCAATGCAGCGAATAGTTATTAAAATACGTGCAATTAAGTGAGATTTTCCGAAAAAGAATGCCATGATTGGTACCGTTGGATATCCTGGTGGCTGCAAGGCAATGGGGTCAGTGACACGGGATAGCTTTCAACAAAGTAGATCGTAAAGGTAAGAATAAGAGCCGTTTCTGGATATCAGAGCTATGCAGGATATTGAACAGACCATAGCTTCTCCTTAAATTAGAGAATCCTGTAGACACAACACGCTCTGCACTCGAATATGAGAATACCTGCGGAAATAAGCGAGGCAACAATCCACAGTTTGATCTTTTTTCATTCTATAAATGGAAGCCCAAAGCGGATGATAAGAATAAAGAGCACTATATCCATTTACTGGCACGCGAAGGGTATCCTATCAAATTTCTATACGCGTCTCAGCTAACTCAAGTGTGAGCAAGATGCCGAACTAGATTTCGAGGGTATATCTACGGCTGACAGGTGCCGCTGTTCATGAATTACTCCTGCTCACCTTAGAAGGAAAGTTCTGGCAAGGAAAACAAGTAAGACTTCAACCGAGCACTCACTTCAAAAACCCACATAAATAGAACATATGAACTTTGGTAGACAGTTTTCGAATCGCCTATTTTCATTGATACCTGAATATCGTTCAATCCTGACAGAAGGCTTATATGCGGTCATAGTTGAAGTTAGAATTGATGTGAGTGCGCGCAAAGTGAATGTATTATGCATTGCACGGAGCGCTCGAGCGACGCACTCCCTGAAAATAGAAGTATGTTTTCCGCAGCTGCTTCCTTTTAGGCTTAACGCTTCCACAAAGAAAGAGCCAAATACACTCGAAAGCCCAGTCTGTTCGTGCAGGCTTCGCGAAAACAATGCGATGGTGCCTAAGTTGGCCTTTATCCTTCCTGCGCACTGAACGTGCGGTGCCGACTGAGAATTCACTATTTTCTTATTTCTTGTCACTATCAGCACATTTGTGTGCCGAATGGCTGCATTGCGTGATAGAACTCGACTATTTCGCAAATAAAAGAAGAAGCTCGCATGCTTTTTGGTGCATAGTACTAGAATCTTACAAACCTAGTCGTATGCGAAATACAGATGAGGAAATGCTTGATCATACGTTGGGTGCAGTTAAGATATGGCCTAAAAATGTCGTTGTAAAAATCGCAACCAAGCCAAGGGTAAAATGCAGCGCAGAAAGAAGCCCAGACGAAACAAACGGCAACAAGACAGGTTTTTTTTCTCTTGTCCCCTGATGTACTTCAGTGCGTGAAATAAAGGAAATAAAATGAAACAGTGTACGTTTTAACCACCTCGAGAAGACGTCGCGTTAACCTTCCTGTTGTTTACTACTTCCTGACAAAGCCAACCATAAACCACCATCCAGGCGCAAAGAGAGGCTGAAAAACTACGAGTTTTGTGTCTGCGCTCTACTACAGGATCGTGAAGCAACAACATTAACAGGTTTTCTGTGTTTACCCAGGTTAAGCTGACTGCACCCTCCCGGTGCAGACTGAGAACTTGAGCGGTTGGTTATACAGGAGACATTGACAATGATTCGTGTCCTTGCGTTCTTCGCCTGACTCTGCAAATTTATTTCTCTAATGTTTTTCTCGATCGCTTTAGTCCAAGTAAGCAAAATATAGTGCGGATCTCCGCGTCTGGACGGCTAGCGTGCAGAGTATCAGTTGCGGCTGCCTCTATCCCGTACGTGTTCAAGGATGTCAATACAGTCTTTTTAGACACAACAGACTTGGCCACTCATGCGTTTCTCGGATACGCCCACATTACTGAGGGACAAGTTGAGCGTAGAAGCACCAACCTATGTGCGTGAAATCCCTCACGTCACTGAGTTGGATAGAGGCGGGAAAGAGAAGTAGTGTCCGAAGGGGTATCGTCACAAATATTGGATTCATTAGTCTAGCTTACACTTAACGCATTTCCTTTCCTTTCAAAGTACCCATATCTGGGCTTATCTAGTTGGCAGCTTTCAGTTCAATTCGAGAGAAGGAATGAAATTTTTGCGTGGTTCGCTTTATCGAGCAGCGTTAAACTATGGCGTTAAAAGATATCTATATCGCTGGTGCATGCAAATCTGTCTTCAAGGTTGTGGAAAGCGATTGCAACAATATCGCGCTGCGGAACTGAAGATATGCCTTTGAAAACAAAAGGGGAGTGATGCCAAGAAACAAATTGAAATTCTGGTTGCCACAAAAAAAAACATATTAAATAAAGTCGTCGAGAGTCCTGAATTCCCTGCACTTTTATCTCTGCCCTCCCTCCTCACCTGTGCTTCAATGCCACGCGTGCTTAAAAGCTAGAGTCTTGCCCTTCAGTACCCGTAACAACTCCGAAGCGTATTTGTGACAGGCGCGACGCTTGTCGACCGGAAGTCACCTCACGTTCCATGCTGCCAAAGTACCGGGAAAGCGCAAGTTCTTTTCCCGGGACGCTTTTTAAGCGCTCAGCAGAGCATTCGCTTGTTTTCTTTCTCAGCAGGTCGTGCCACAGGTTCCCCGCCATGAAACCTTGTGGCAGCTCAAGAGGCGTGTGTAGCAAACTCTATTTGGCAGAGCAACTTATAAACTTTGGGTCGTCGCTGGAAACTGTCGTTTTGTCGAGTGCATAATTGACCAGCGTTCACAACAAATGTTTCGTGAATTGCATTATGTATGAGCTGGCACCTGCTAAGATTTCCCTGCAACTATGTTTTTGCTTTGCGCTAAGTGATGCGAAAGAGGAACGCCTACAAGCTGCAGTTTACAGAAGTGTCTGTAGCTCCACCACGCTTTTTCGCTCTTTTTTAAGTACCTTGCTCGCTAGCTTTATGAAACCAGCAGAAGAAAATATTTGATGAGAGTGATGACTACAAACGGCTTATGGATAACAAAAAAGAAACGAATACCACAGAATAGAACATACCTGAGCAAGAGTAACCAAGACCTATCTTCAACCGCGCTTGACGTCTTGCTACACCTGGAAACAGAACAAAGTCAGATTTTTCCACTGACAGAGATAATCCCCCACCTTGAAAGTAAGCTTGTACCGAAAGTAGAGCTTGTCGAGCTATCAGGGCTAATCGCTTGAGTTGGTAGCCAGTAATCCAAATATAGATGTCGTCAGTATATATTCACATACGCACTTGCCAGCAGTTTGTTTTTGCAACGAATCGGGAAGACCAGCCATTACGACGTTGAAAAGCGTGGCGGAAAAAACACTTCCTTGAGGCACACCTCGTGATAAAACCTTTACCTTCGCCTTTGCCTTTGCTAGGCAAAGGCAAACCCCCCTGCTCTTTTCCGACCCTCGACTGTAAGGCCGCAATTTCCCATGTGAGCGCAAAGCGCAGCTCTCCTTTGGCAGCAACGCGTTCGCTCGTACTAGAACATTTAAAAACAGAGTATGCCCGCCATCTTCAAATTTTCACGGATGGTTCTGTGGACAAGGTCAAACAAGCTAGTGCAGAGACATTTTACATCCCTTCTTTGGACTGTAAGTGGTCTGTACGCCTTACTGCTGTCGTATGCTCCACAATGGCCGAAAATGTTGCTACTGACGCGGCTTTACGGAAGTTAGGGCCTTGTCCGCTTCCACCTGTTGTAATCCTAACTTATTCAAAATCTGCCCTTCAGAGGTTAGAGCGCGAAATCCCTACTTATGCATTATCTATAAGCTCTCTGCGCTTGGTTCAGAATCTGCACAGCAGAGGCTTTACTCTATATTTCCAATGGGTGCCCTCTCACATAGGAGTCAACGGTAATGAGGTGGCAGACAATCTCGCCCATAAAGCTCTCTCAAGGAATACATCGAAATAAGTACCTCAAGATGGAAAAAAGTCTCTACAGGAAAAAGGTGCTCTATCATTTCAGTGCCGTGTGGAGTGCGTCCCATAAGCCACGTGTGACCAAGGGACTGAGGTGATACCAGGCGACTCTACTACAACGAATTCGCACGGCCTCTGCTTGCACTGCTGTCTGGATGCATAAGACGGGCATAGCATCGTCTCCGCTCTGTTCTTTATGTAGTGTGTGCGGGGATATTGAACATTATGTCATGTACTGCCCAGAGTACAACGCGGAAAGGTATGTGATGTTCGCTTCCTTCAAGAAGACAGAAACGCGTCACAGTGCAGTTCACGACATTGTCTACCCGAGTGGAAACCAGACATGCAGAAGGGAGGCTGCACGCTTTCTTTTAACATTTCTGCAGGACACTGATCTGGTTTCTAAATGGTGACAGCAGGAACGGAATATGGTCAACTGTGATTGAATGTGTGCGCAGATGGTGTCTTCCGGAGTGAACTATGCTATACTGTGAGTGAATGTGTGTATAGATTCTGGCACTGCAAAAGCCTATGTTCTACTGTTACTGAATATGTGCATAAATGGCGACTTCTGGAGTCGACTGTGATGTGGACTGTGTGAAGTGATTGTGTGCATATATGGTGACTGCGGGAGTGGAATGTGTGCTATTATAAAAGACTTTGCGCAAAGCGTAATAGATACGACAGGTTTTAGGACGTTATTAACATAGAAGTGACACTACGGTGGAGCAACTGCCGGCAGAATAAGCAAGGGCAATCCCACCTGTAGCATTCAACACCTCAAATCAATTCAACTGACCAGAGAAGAACAGAAGAGAACAGAAATGAATACGAACAGGGCAGAACACAGCAAAAAGCCGTGAATATAACAAGGGAAATCAGAAAATGAGCACGCGATGTACGTGGCCCTCACTACCGCGGGGACAAGGCGGATACATTTCGAAATTTTCCCTCTCTTTATGTACTAGACATTTTTGTCAGCTCAAGTACTCAAATTTGAAAAATATCTTTCATAATTGTGCTGGTACCACCTCAACAAGGAAAAAGTTTGCTCGAGTATTCACAAATAAAAATTGGAGGGGACACTTATGCTACTTTACGCGTATGACGCGATAGCGTAATGGGTTATTTCCCAGATATGCTGAACATATTTCCATATATACTTAACATTCATAGATTCCTTGGAGTACTGATACCACTCCAGATGCAGTGGTGACAAGCATGCGCTTAAAAGCGAAGGTAAAAACCTTCGCGCTGTGGGAACTCTAGCTGCTAGCGAGCGCCGCTGGGGTGCCTCGATGCTAGACCCCTAGACGCCCTAATTGGGGCCAGATAGCAACGCCGCGGCGCGGCCCTGCAGTCGCTCCTGCAGCCGAAGCCGTGGTCCATTTACTGTTGCGGCCCAAGGCACGTGTAGTAGTGGCCGTTTTTTCTTAGAAACGTCAATAAAGAGAACTTAAAAAATTTATTTTCAATTTTTGCCTCATTCAGTGACCTGATAGTGAGTCTGATAGCAGTACAAAAAGCGGTTTTGCTTCATAAGAGCAATATTAAGGTTAAAATATATGGCAAGGTAGCAGCGTATATTTATCAATTTTAGAGTACAACAAAATTTGAAAATATCAAATATCGAAAAAAAGCATATCGAACTGAGATGATCTTTAATAAGCCGTTCTTTAGTCAGAAAATGTTTTTACCGTTCTTGTTTTGATCAGACTCTCGTTGTTTACTACTTGCAGGACAAGCGAAATAGCATACGGGTCAAAAGGCTGAACGATGGGTGTTAACGGACACGAATTGAAGTCTTTCCGCGCAGGAATAATGAAAAGCACGCAGATATCAGTGCTGCCCGTTTCTGAAGTTGGACAGAGGAAACAAGGACAGTTAATTAAGTCTGAGAAAAGTGGAAAGAACAGCGTGTATTCCTTCCTTCTGCTTGGGCAGATAGCGCCAGTAGATGTTTTCAGCGGTGTGCTCGTTATTGCTAGAGCAATATGATTTCCATACCTTTTAGTAATCATCATGATGCACTTCACGCTAAACCACATATTTTTGAAGACACTCCGGGCGCCACGCTCAACAGACGAGTTCGGTTCTTAAAAGGCGATGTTCAAAGCGGTTTCGTTTTGATGAGCTCCCACCTGTCCAGCTTAGCTGCTTAACCTTGCTTAACCTGCGCTGCTTAAAATCAGCTTAACCCTCCGCCTTTTTGCGTTCCGCCTCCATCGAAACACGGCCGTCGCGGTTTGATGGAGGCGAAACACAAAAAGGATCCCATGTGCTGTGCGAATGTCAGTGCATGTTAAAGATCCTCAGGTGGTCGAAACTATTCCCGAGCCCTCCACTACGGCACCGCTTTCTTGCTTTCTTCTTTCACTCCCTCCTTTATCTCTTCCTTACGGAGCGGTTCCAGTGTCCACCAAGATACGTGAGACAGACACTGCGCCATTTACTTTCCTGAAAATTAAAAAAAACAACAAAAAATCACCGCCAAGCGACTTCCAATCCAAGTTCGAGAAAACGCCAGTGAAAAAACGTTCTCTGACTAAAGATGAGTCACAGAACTAGGAAGCGAGAGCACATTTTGAATTAGCGGCCTCCTTGCAACCGCCATTGCTCCCTTACCTTTAAATGTAAGAAAAAAGTTTGGCTACTCTAACGCTGTATTGGTCTCGCTTCCTGCTTGGATGTCGTGCGCGTCCAGTCCGCAGCCTCTTGGGAAATTAGTGGTCAAAGCTGGCGCCCACACGCCGATCGTTCGCCCTCCTGTGTGGATGGCGACCAAAAGGAAAGAGGCTGTCCCAAGAAACACGTCCTGCAGCGTTTTTGGTCAGAGTTCAAAGACGGTTACAGGTTGCAGACAGCACTTGAACACCGCTTCCCCTCTCCCTGCCGGCTTCCGGTTGGTGCGCACTCAGTGCAAGCCAATCGTGCCTGAGTTTCTCAAACTTTTTTCCTGATTCGTCCGTGTACTTTTGATTTTGGTTTGTTCCTGGATTAAATGGACAGTACGATTACATTGGCAGCTTCCTCGCTATACGGGCCAGAGGCGTAAGGACGTAAAACGAGTCTGAAATTTAAAACTCTGAAAACCAGGTGTAGTGTTTGACGTGGCTCTGAACCAGGGAATGTTTTCATACCTTTGCGGAAAGTAAGAGCGAAACGAAGACGAGCGAATGTTTTGTATAGGAACGGCTTGGCGAAGCGATACAACAAAACAGTTCTCAGGACTGTGCTCCAGGTGCACTTTGTGTAATTGTGATTGCGGGACCAAATTTTAAACGGTGATTTTTTGAACCACTTGTTTTGTATGTTTAGGGAGGATTCTCGCCGCGACAAATCGACCGTACACCGTGATATTTTTCAAAACATTTTGCTACATTCTTAAAAAGAAAATATTTAGTTGGAACAAATATTTCTTTGCATTCACTGTAAAAACTCAATCAGGTATTTTGAATTTTTTTTTGAAGCAACGGTCAAAGCAATCGTAATACTTTCAGTACACACAAATGTCCATATACTTGGGAACAACTACAACAATTTGATGGAACTTAAGTGGTTAGTTCAAAAATATTGTTCAATAAAGTAAAAACCTATGAACTTATTCCTGCATATCGTAAGTATGTTGTGATGCCGTTTTGTGAATCTTTGTGTGCCCCATTAAATGTAATATGAACGCCATGCAAACTTTGAGATTCTTTGCTTGACTGTAAGAAAAAAAAAGGTAAAACAGTACACGTCTAAAGTTAGCTTGCCCGCTCTTCTCTTAGGCAAGAATGAATTGCGATTTAATCATATTGGCACGTGATGCGAACCACTGAGGTTCTAAATTTCTTGTTTCGTTAACCATGAGCAAACAGCAGCGCAGTATTTTTGCCCTGCGCTACGCATTGCATAGTGAAGAGAAATAATTGCGCCCATGCTGCATGACATGCCTCGATATACATCTAAATCACCTTTGCTGGTGTAATCTTTTCGCATGAATATTTCCTCAAAATGTAAATTTAATGTAATAAAATGAACATTTATTTCATTAGAGCGCCAGGAAAAAATACATGCAATAAGTGCCTAACAGTTGAGCCTTGCTCAATAAGCGAACTGGTTATTGCGCATGTAAGCCGTTCCATAAAACTGATATAGTTTTATTCGAGACACTTGTCTAAGAGTATCTGCAGAAAACATTTAGGCAGAAAGAGTTAGAGACAGCAGCTCCTTCCTGTTCAGTGGTTACCCGTCAACTGCCGTAATACTCCATATCCGCTTGCGTTAGCGTGTTCTCTTTGACGAATCAATGACACGACTTCTAAAAAAGGATTGCCTAATTTGTATTGCATAATTGTTAGTCACCTTTGCTGCCATCACTTATATTTTGTTACAGACGGCGGCCACTTTATGGCGACAGCTAAGTGCAAAACCCAGGAGTCTTGACTTCTTCAGCACCGAATTCCGTCTTTACAGATGCGCATTTTAATGGTTCAAATTACAAATACATTTGAACCTATGAAAAAAACGTACGTACAAAACGTGCACTAATAAAGCCAACTTCAGGTGCTCACTTCAGACACTCTCTTCCGGCTCTGTGCAATCAAGCCCGCAAAAGAATTTTCATTGCATAGACCAGATACCCTCCTTAATGCCGCCTTTTGGCAATAAAATTAAATAATGATGCTCTACAGCAGCGAAATATATTTTATTTGTTATACGTACACTGCGTGTGATGTTCTGGATATATGACAGTGAGCAGCAACCTGTAAGAAGCTATATATAGTCTTGGCATGTAGAGCCTATTGGTTTGGCATTAATTTCGCAGGAAACCTATAATTAGAAGGGCAATGGCACATTTGTGCTCGTCTGAGTACTCGCGTGGAGCTGAGGACGCCCCTGAGTTCAATGAGATACGCACATGCAGCTCCAAGCTTTTATCAGAGAAGGGTGTGCGGAGTGTATGAATTGGAAAAACCCGAAAGGAACATTTTAGCGGTGTTTGGCCGTTAGGGGAAGTGGTCTGCTGGTTAAATGAGGAAACGGCTACCGGTAGACTATACAATTGACTATTTTATTCTGCATTTAATTAGTAGTGATTAGAGGATCCAATGTCTAGATTAAAAAAAATATAGATCACGGTAAAAACTCGTTCTTCACTTATTTACAGTGCATGCCTCATAGAGAAAGGTACATTCCTTGATGAGTCATCGAACAAGTTTTACAGAGGAGTTTTCAGGCGGCCATGCTAAGAGGTATGAACTGTGATTGCAGCTACCTCTGGGCGTAAGAGTCTAGGTCACAATTCATTCAGTTATAAAATATTTTAAAATGATAGGCTAAGTAAATCATTCTGATGTGACAACGTTTTTTCACGGTACTGTGTTGTCTTTAGTGCATTCAGGCGTGCATCTTCAGTCAATGGAAATATTAATCATAACCAGGCATTTCCTCATAGCAATCTACAGCCTTGAAAATACTAGTAAGCGCAAGTAAGCAGTATTACATTAGAACGCGTGCTTCTGATAGAGTCTTCTCGTCCATGAATATGTTTCTTCGCTGATTTGGTAGTATGGACAAAAGCCTCTAGTGCTATTATTAGATTTCATCATTCCTCTTTAAAAAGCGGCGCGGAGATAATATGCGCCAGGAAAGGTAGTGGGGCAGATTTGAGGGCAGATTTCCATGGTTCAACTTGGGTAGCGCTTAATGTACGATTGAGTCAGTGGGTTACTTGAATGCCTGAAGGCGTAGAGAGAAGAAACCTGTGCACAAGCCAGAGGCGTCCAGTCGTTGGACGCTTCGTTTCGACGACTGAAAATACTGCTAGACCAGTCGTCAGTGCGAGTAAGTATTTCTAGCTCACTGTGAGTGCTCTTCAAACAGATATTTCTGGTTCCACAAACACTACAAATCCGCAGAGCCCTCTACGTGCATCGGCATGCACTAGTACTTGCGTCGCTCGCGCCTCTAAGCAGACAGGGCGGCACTGTGTAGCAAGGCGAACGGAGCATTCACAACCACGAAGTGCTTTGGCAGAATGTCGTGTTGCACAGGCGTTACAACCAACGGTGACTTCTTAATCAGGCTGCGAAGAGCACGAGCGCACTCTAACGTCGCCTACGTCATTTCCGCAACCGGAGAGCGCTTGCCGGCGAAGCATCGCCGCCCCTCCGCCGCGTGCTGCCACCGTCCGAGCAGCCTGGTTACTATTCGTAAAAGCTGCACATGCGTTTATGTTGGGGCCGTGTTACTCCGATTAGGCAGATATTAAATTCAGTTGTTATTATAACTTAGACGATCCTCAAAAAAAGTTGAAAAACAGTGATGTTGCATCGATGACGATGACAACGGTAAACTTTTATTGGGTCCAATAAAGAAGTTTGCTTTGTCCTCGAGGCCCCTCAGTCCAGTCTTCCTGCAGCGGCCCGGTTCAACAACTTGCGATGGGCATCCAGGCCTGAGCTGGATAGAGCACTGCATTTGGATACTACTCAAGTCTGCAGTGACCGCCTCGCCGAACTCCATCGTGACAAATAGTACTCCGGCCTTGAATCTTTCCTTGTATCTGAACCTGAAGGAAATTAATAGACAATTTTGTGCAATGTCTTGGGTTTTAAAGCTTAAAAACCAGCGCCGGATCTTTTTACTAAGCTTTCATTGCTAAAAATATATATAAGAAAAGGTAAAATACCATTAATAAAACTGCTTGTTAGGAACGCAAAAAAGTAGAACAGCCTAATGCACCAGCAAAAAAAAAAAGATATCTTTCCACAGATGAAACCTAGTTCATAGTCACATGAAGGGGTTATTTTGAAAGCATATTGCTTAAAAGTTTCGCACTTTTAATTACCTACGCCCTAAAAAACAAAAATAAAGTTTGAATGCGCCCAAACTCGTCCTCAGTTACGCAGTCCTCCCGAACACGACTACTGTGGCTTCCACGTTGAAATCTGTCAAAGCAGACGAAACTATAAATTCGCAATGATCTGAAAAAAAAATATAGCCACTTGATGGTTGAAAACTAATGGCAGGATTGACTAAGATATTCACTTAAAATAGCCAGTAATCTTGGCGCACTTACTTTTCAGTTTTTATATGACAATTCGTGCAGGCTCACAGCAGTTTTTGGCACCCAACAAAAGTGGACCCTTGAAAGAATTGGTCTGTTGGAAAATTGGGAAAGAAACACTAAAACACGCTTTTCTTATTCGCGGGGACCTGTCTACGGCAACAGTGGCAGTAAAAGTGAGGAGGTGAAGAGATGCCTCAATGGGTTGAACGATGTGTCGCCCTCACTGAATGCAACATTTCCTACTTCACAGTGCTGTTCAGACACCTTGAAATGGCGGACAGAAGCATGAACAGCTCTTATTCGGGCAGAGTAGAGAACACCAATCATCAAAGAAAACTTTAATCACTCTAAAATGAAATGCAAGGTCCATTACAGCGACAGAAGTAGTAGTCTTTCCGCATTCTCTGCTTCTGCGTTGAGGTTTCTCAATTTCATTGTTCGTGCGAGATTTTCTAACTTTGAGTTCCGGGGCCAAAGAAAGGAAAATAACTCAACATTACCATCATCATCATTATCACAATAAGACTAATTACACCCATTGCAGTGCCAAGACATCTCCCATATCTTTCCAATTAACACTGTTCTTTGCCAGCTGCAGCCACCGTATCGCCACAAACTTCATAATCTCATCCGCCCACCTAAACTTCTGCCGCCCCCTTCTACGGTTGCCTTTGACAAATTTAAGTGCCTTCAGGCATCAGCGGATGCATATATATTTGCTTTTATAGCTCAAACATAGTTTGAGTGACATGTCTAAAGGCAAGAAGGGTTTCTGCTCGAGGAGTTTCTGCAGAGTTTCGAGGAAGCCAAGTTTCTGGAGCTGTGCACTTCCTTACTGCTCTTGACAAACTGCGAGGCACTGCATTCATTGATGCAATCATGGAAGCCCTCAATTCAAGGAAGCGAAGTCGGAAAAGAAGCTCAGCCACCCGTCTCATCTTTCACACCGCTAAGTTGGAAACTTTCAAACGTTTCATGCTGACGCGGTGACTACTTAAACTTAACTTTTTTTTTCTATTCAGGAGCAGTATTGCGTGAGTGACGAAGAAATAACAGCGGCGTGGTTCTTTCACATTTTCGATACTGTCAGCAACAACGCACTGTCACTGAATCTATGCCTTTATTATGCGCGACTGAAGTTAAGCGCGTACTTTAAATGCGATGACTTTGCGAGTGCACTTTCAAGAACTGCACTTAAAGAATACAAAGCAGAGTATAAAAAAAGTCCCAGAGGACCCCTCTTCTAAAAATACCTTCTAAACAGGCTTTTGCACCATTCAAGTGCAAACCAAGCTCCTAATGTTTTTTCTAAGCTATTTAATGCGAAAGGCGAACTCACTGCAGGAAAAATATAGTGCGAGTTCATTAGATAGAGCGGATAGAGTATGTTTATGATCCTCTCTGCAAGGATTGCTTTCTTGTTTTTAGGGCTTGTGCGAAAACTCTTTTCGTTAATTTGCTAGGCGGCATGGAAAATAAAGCATTGGCGATTGCTTTCGCGATCACGTTTCTTCTGCACAGTGGTGACTAAACATTCCCAATGATATTCACCACAGATAAGTAATGATGACTAGTGCTTATCAAGTGATACACTATTCCGTGTGTTGAAAATTTACGCAGTCAGACAGCAAAGTAAAAAAAGATTCTCAGCACAAACCTTGCAGAATTTTTTTCATGCGGAGTCATGCATTCTTAAAAACATATTCTTGGCCACTTTGTAGATGCGGCGATAATGTCGTCCGAGAATGTAATTCCGCTGTAGGCTAGAGTACCGTGCATGCCTATTCCTAAGAAAATCGCCTGCTTAGTTTATGTTCAAGGAACAGAAAAAAATGCCTCTTTAGCATGAGGTTCATTCAAACTCACGTTCCCAACAGAGCAAAACAAATATGTATTTGCTGACAGTGATTACACCTAGTACGACGTTGTATGCATTGAATGTGTACTGTTGTGTTGTATCGGCTTCCTAAAGATTTCGTTGCTATAGGCAAGAAACCGTGAAACCGCATATACGATACTGATAAGTTTTATCATACTGTCTTCTAGTACCAGGGTCTTATGAAAAATGTTTCACCCTCTCTCTTTCTTTCGTTCTTGCAAGGCATACGTGTACAGAAAGGAGCGGATGATCAGAATAGTCTGCCATGCCGTTTTAAATGAACAGGTCAGGCGTTTCCTTCTCTTCATAAGTGCGCGTAATATCTCCTATGGGAACACAGGTTGCCAACTTATGTGGGTTTAGTTTTTAACACCAGAATGTTCCAAGTTTTCTTGATAGCTGCCGGTGTTCTAGTGATTTTTATTCGTGGTTATGTTGAGCACAACAAATTATAAAGAATAATAGGAAACACCTTTCATTGTTTATGCGCCATACAATCTCGCAAGGTGGTGTCACGGCTGTTTTGCATAACTCGCATGAGACCAACTGATTCATCATTTAAATACTTCACCTTTCGTCGTTAAAAGCACTTGTGGCGATCGCTTTAATAGCATACCTAGAAGCTCAGGCCACTGCGACAGGCATGGGTACAATAAACGTCTACAAGATCAAAATATCGACTTCGTGGAGCACTGGCTCGTCTTTATTCAATTCACAAAAAAACTGGCCTCTTGAAGTAGTGCTGCACGAGGTCAGGGAGCCCATTTTTCACCGCGGAATTTGACTCCACACACAAGATGTTCACTGGGTTGAAGAGGCTCGTTACCTGAGTATCGTATTACTTGCGATCTAAGTGCGCATTTTTAATTTCACCATCTGCATTGCCAGCCTGTATGTAACAGATGCTATATAGTAAACGGTCTGAAGGATTTTATGCTCATTCTTTCTGTTTTCCCTTTAGAAATCAAATTACAATGCTTTAAGGACGTTTTCTTGGTGCCTCGAACAAGTACATTATTCAACTTGATTGGAATATCGTGTATCACGGAACTTGTGCATTGAGGGATATTCGACTCCGTCTCTTTACAGTTATGATTGGTCGGTTTTAAGCCCCTTTCCATTGTTTCCTGCGCAGATTTTCTCTTCGGGCAGGTTTAACTACCGTCGCTCCTCTTGTGCCAGCTATAACAGATGTATTCCACAGCGTCGTCTACTAGAAAGTCTCCCTCAGCATCTAGAAGCCGTTCCTGCCTTCTTTGATTCATTTTACCCAGAAGCTTGTTTTGTTCCAAAGTTTTCCTCGTCCACCTTTAGTTGGTTCGCCATCTTCAGCCATATAGCATAAGTGGGCTGTTTTATTTTACCCTGGATGAAGGTCTGTGCTACCAGTTTCTTTAGTCGATAACAATAAAATTTTGGGTCTATTTCCTCTTTAGATAAGTGCAACTTATGCGAATCTTTGTGTTCCCTGGAAACCACCCGTGGTTTTTTATGGCCTCCCTAATTTCCTTATTCTACTAGGTTCGTGGCTTCTTCTTTCATTTCCAGTGGTTTGCCAGGTTTACGTTTTAATTTCCGTACGGTCAAGTCCCTCTAACTGAATGTAATCGCACTTTTCCTTGAGGTGATTCACCCTTGCTACCAAATTCCTGTTGCTATTGGCGCATTTTAAGAGCGTTAGCTCTTACTCATCATGTTTCGAGATTTCGTGAGGTCTGGTACCACCCTGAGATCACAGCGCCATCTGTAGCAGAAACTACTCATCATGTTTAGAGATTTCGTGGGGTCTTCTACCGGATGGATGGATGGATGGATACGGCTGAACCCTTTTCATCGGGCGGTGGCTCAAGCCACCTAGCCATGTCTTGTGAAATTTTACTCCTGTCTTGCTTTTAGCCACCAATCAGATAACCTTCGCTTGGTTACTTCTAACCTCTTAAAATCCACTTTCCCTTCACTATCCCTAAACCCCAATGCCTTGGGTAAGTCAGCCCCGCTGCCTTCCACTGTAGGGTGAAGCCCTTTACAGAAAAGTATCAAGTGTTCAGCCGTTTCCTCCTCCTCTCCGCACGCAATGCACAAAGTGTCTATCTCCTGGTACCTGACTCTATACGTCTTAGTCCGCAAAACTCCAGTCCTGGCCTCAAACAACAAAGAACTTCCCCTACAATTATCATAGATATTTTCTTTGAAAATTTCCTGTTTAAAGGTCCGGTATGTTTCTAGTGCCGATTTCGTCAGCATCCCTGTTTTCCACAAAGCTCTCTCTGTTCCTTTAACCTTTTTCTTAACCGATAATTGCTGATTTGCCCCCTTACTGCTGTCCAGATATTTGCTTGTCAATTTTCTAGTTCGCTTTCTCCATTTCGTGTCAACATTCTTTATATACAGGTATCTGAAAACTTTCCTAGCCCACCGCTTTTCCTCCATCCTTCTCAATCGTTTCTCAAATGCTATCTTACTGCTAGCCTCTCTGCTCTCGAAAGACGCCCATCCCATATCACCCTGTACCCCCTGATTTGGTGTATTGCCATGTGCTCCCAAAGCTAACCTCCCTACTCCCCGTTGCCTAATTTCCAGCCTTGCTTGAACATCTGGCCTCATACACAGGACCGCATTCCCGAAGGTCAGGCTAGGGACCATCACCCCTTTCCAGATCCCTCTTACCACCTCATACCTATTGTAATTCCACAGTGCCCTATTTTTCATGACAGCTGCATTCCTACTAGCTTTATTCATTACATATTTTTCATGCTCTGTCAGATACTCAACACTGTTATTTATCCACACCCCAAGATACTTGTACTCATTCACTACCTTTAGCACGAACTCCTGTATTCTATGCTCGCCGCCCTCTTCATTAAATGTCATGACTGCAGATTTTTCCTTACTATACTTGAAGCCTAATCTATCTCCCTCTGTACTGCATATGTCTAACAACTTCTGCAGGTCTTCCTTGTTGTCAGCCATTATCACTATATCGTCCGCATATATTAGTCCCGGTAATGTCTGTTTAATCAATTCCCCTTGCTTGAAAAAAGATAGGTTGAAACCTAGTCCGCTCCCCTCTAGCTTGGCCTCCAAACCTTGCAGGTACAACATGAACAACAAAGGGGATAGAGGACATCCTTGTCTAAGCCCCCGCTGTATCTCTACAGGCCCTGATACATTTTTTTCCCATTTTATGAGCACTCTGTTACCTCTATATATATATATCTTTTAAAAGATTAATTACTCCATTTTCCACATCCAATGTGCCCAATATGTCCCACAAATGCTCCTGAGTAACGTTGTCATAGGCTCCCCTAATATCCAGAAATGCTAGCAATAAGGGCCTATGTTCCTTTTCCGCAATTTCTATACACTGTGTCAGTGAAAATAGATTGTCCTCCAACCTCCTTTGTTTCCGGAACCCATTCTGTAGTTCCCCTAGCACCCCCTCGTTCTCCACCCAAGCCTGCAGTCTATCCTTTATAATTTGCATCACCACCCTGTAAACCACAGACGTCACTGTTATGGGGCGATAGTTACTTACGTCTGCTTTGTCCCCCTTTCCCTTATATATCATGTTCATTCTACTTAATCGCCATTCATCGGGGACTTTCTCATCCACTATCGTTTTGTTCACTACCTGTATTAATGTTTGCTTGGATTTTGGTCCTAACTTCTTTATCAACATAATCGGGATACCATCTGGTCCTGTTGATGTGCCACTAGGAACCTTCTTCTCTGCCCTTTCCCACTCTCCTTGCTCAAGTGAAGCTATTGCTGTAACCGGTTTATCCTCCTTCGATAAATTATGTACCACGTGCTTTGCTGAAAATTTTTCCGTCATCCTTGTTCCTATGTGTTTTATTGCTTCATCCCCTTCTAGTCGAATACCCTCATCTGTAACAATAAACCTTTGTTCTAGCCTAGTTTTATTACTCATTGCATTTAGATGTTTCCAGCATTTTTGGGCTGCTTTTCTATCCTTTTTATTTACTTTTGACATCCATTGGGCACCCTTTCTTCTAATTTTCTCATTAATCAAATAGGATGCGTCCCTTCTACACTTTATGAAGGTATCCCATTTTCTGTCTACTTCGGGTTTTGGTTCCCCCCTCTTCTTGGAATATCTGTGTTCCCTGGATGCTTCCTTGCGCTTTTCTATTGCCCTCTTGACCTCCTCATCCCACCAACTCTTGGGTTTGCATCTTTTCCCTTTTAGCTTTACTCCCACCTTAGCTAGCTCTAGCTCCAGTAATCGAGTTAATTTGGTATAAGTCCATTCTGTTTCACTATCCTCAAAAATTACTTTCTCGATTTGTTTGGCTGCTACTTCCAATTGCTTTTCTGAGTAAAAATTTCCCCCTGATTGTTTATCTTGATTCAGTCCTACATTGCTTTTTCTTCTGAAGCTCAACTTGATACGCTTGTGGTCACTACCTAGACTTCTGGAACCATCTTCATCTATGCTCATTAACCCTAATCTGTTATACATCCTCTGTGACATTAGTGCATAATCTATCGTCGAGTGCAGACTCCCCGCCTCCCATGTTATGAGCCCTTCACACTTCTCAGTGCTGTTGCATACAACTAAATCATGCCTGTCACACATGTCCTGCAGCATGCTTCCTGTCGAATCCGTGTACCCATCCAGGTCTTCTATGTGTGCATTCATGTCGCCTAATATAATTATCTCGCCCTGTCCTCCTAGCTCATCAATGTCGCTTGCAATACATTCTAACATTTTCCTGTTTTCCTCTTTGGCATTAACCCCTGTCCACAGGTATACAAAGCCAAGGAGTGTTTGCTTGCCTGCCACTGTTCCTTTTAGCCATAAATGTTCCCTGCATCCCAGTCTAACCCTTTGAAAATTCATACTTTTATGAATGAATGCCCCAATTCCACCTCCCTTTCTGCTGCCCTCTGTTCTATTGCAATATTCCCATGCGTAGTCTGGGTTACAGGGTGGTTGCTCCATGTCTCTAAGATGTGTTTCCGCTAAACCATATACCATTAATTCCTCCTGTCTTAACTGTTCTTCTATTTCCTCCCATTTCAGTCTATTCCTGCCACCTTGCATGTTAATGAAACCTATATCTGAATTAACTTGGCCCTGGCGCTTGCGTCTCTTTCTTCCCCTATGGTTCCATTGTCCGTTTGATCTTAATTCTTCCTTCTCTACACTGGTTCCTTCAGAGCTCTGGGTCCCCCCAAAAAAGCTGTTGCCTGGCGACCTATCCTACTACCCACCTTCTTGCCAGTGGCACCACCGTAGTGGATGCCATCCTGTGCAAAAGGGTGGGGCCTAACCTCGTACACTTCCCTGTTGACCTCCATCACCTCGTACCTTAGTCGTCGACTCAATAGCCTAATTACCCGATTATTCTCCACGACCCTCCTTTCCGTTTCGCGAGCCTGCCTGTGGACCTCTGGGATTGTGCATATGGTCACATGCACACTCTCAGAGGCCTCTCTAAGCCTACGCATTCCCACCTCCAACTGCGTCTCAAGATTCTGGCTCCTCCCCTGCAGTACATCATTGAGACCAGCATGTATGACCACAAGGTGTTCGCCATCCATGCTACCCACCACCACCTCCCGGGCTCTGGCCATTGCATCCACCATGCACTTTCCCGACTGAGCCTCCACCTGCACCCGCCTGTCTGCCTTCACTGCCGTCAGAACGCCTCCCTCAACCCTCGCTACATTCGAGTCCCCGATCACCAGAACTCTCCTGTGCCCCAAACGTTCGCTTCCTAATTCCATCTGTTGGCCTCCGGATCGCTCTAGCTGACTCTCCTGCCGCTGTACGCTATTGTCGCGAGTTTCCATGCCCGCTTTAACCTTTTTCATTTCGTTCGCATTTTTCTCACTCAATGCTCGCTGCACTACAGCACTGTACGATCGACGAGCCTCGTCCTCCACCTGACACTTCTCCGAACTGGGGTGCCCAGCCGGCCGCGACCTGAGCGCTTCAACCTGTTTTTCTAGCTGGGTTTGCTTTTCCCGCTCTTCTTTAATCTCGCCCACCATTCGCTTCAACAGGGCGGCATTATTCTCCTCCTTTTTAATCAAATCGGCGACCTGAGCTTCCAGCTTAATCCGATCCTCTCGTTCGACCTGCCGGTCCGCATTAAGTGCATTAAACCCAGCTTCCCATTCCCCTTTTAACGCATGAACGGCGTCCCCAAACCGCTTGCACATCTTACACACGAAGCTAGCCTCACCCGCCTCGGCTAAGCTCCCGAACCCTGTCTCATCTAAGTAACACCAACGGTCGCACTCCTGGCACTGTACTAACTCCCCGTCCTTGTCCTCCTTAACTTTCCTAGCTTGCCGACCCATCGTCCGGCCGACTACGCCTTGTGAAAGCCCGCCAAAATTCCTATGCGTAAAAACCCGCCAAGAATATTACACAAAACCTCGGCACTACGCAACGTAAAAGACCGCCAAAATTCCTAGAGAAGAAACCTTCGGCACTAGTCAACGTAAGAGCCCGCTAAAACTCCTGCACAAAACTTCGGCACTACGCAACGTAAAAGCCCGCCAAAATTCCTACAGAAGAAACCTTCGGCACTAGTCAACGTAAGAGCCCGCTAAAAATCCTGCACAAAAACCTTCGGCACTACACAACGTAAAAGCCCACCAAAATTCCTACACAAAAACCTTCGGCACTACGCAACGTAAACGCCCGCCAAAAATCCTACACCATAAACTTTCAGCAATACGCAAGGTAAAAGCCTTCCAAAATTTCTACGCAAAAACCTTCGGCACACACACTTCCGCTAGCCTTTCTACCCTTAACTCGGTTTAAAACTACTGCCCGAAAGCATGTACAAGCGCAAAAACCAAAAGGCACTTAGCTTCAGACGTAGTCGCTGGAGCTCCGAAAAAAAGCGTCCGCCTCCGACGGTCCGATCTCCGACGGAGATCACAGCGCCATCTGTGGCAGCAAATAGTAAACAGCACAAGTCGATGGATTAATGGATGGATGGATGGATGGATGGATGGAAGGTAGGAGCGTCCCCTTTGAAACGGGATGATGACAGTTGCCGCCATGCTTAGCTGTAGACTTGCAGCACCATCTACAATAGCATTGTAGAAACAACCACCTGCCACGTGCCGATGATGACGTCACGGTCCAATATGGTGGGTAAAGGTTGAACTATTTGAGTATGACATCAGGGGATGAAATGGCGGCATAGTTTCGGTTTCTCAAATCTAAACTGGTTGCCATTGAAAATTTTGAATCCAAGATGGCGGCCACTAAAATTGGTTGTGCTCTCCCATCTCTTTACCTCCGCTCACCAACAAATATCCTGTAATGGTTAGGTAAACTGTCCCGTTACGGGACCGCTATATGTGTATGCATTCGTTCCGCTATATATACTCCGACAACAAGAGGCACCCATCCGGGGACAGTTTTGTACCGAATTTGGTAGGCAAATGAAACACTATGGGTTGTAAAAAAACACCAAATAAATAGTAGGTAAACATTATATACATGCAAATACTAATTGAAGCGTTCTCATACCACACCGCAAGCCGAATTCTAGGTTCACCTTGACCCCCCAAATGAAGCAAATTCCGTTTGGGACGTGTCTTGAGGGGGTGTAACTGGGCAACGGGCAGACGTTCATCGCAATTTCTCTTATAGATAGCACTAGGCGGCGATCGCTCCGCTAGGCGGCGTGCGTGCACGCGTAGCCGATCATGGTGGCAATCCACCCCGCTTCAAAGGGTATTACATTCCGTTTCTGGAGACGAGCGGCGCGTTCTTCTTCGCTTCCTTGTCTAGCAAACCAAACAGCTAACGCTCGTTACTTCAACCTCTTCCAGGCGGTGGCGGATTTTTTTTCGTCATTTAAATTAGCGTTCCCTTTTTGTGTTTTCGACACTTCGATTTTGATGAATGCTTGCATCTGCAGGATAATGCGCCTATGATCGCTTACCAAAGTGTACTCCTCTTTTTTGGCTTTTAGCATTTTTACGAGCTTACAATAGATTCCCCGCGACATTAGGCAGTGTTCCATGTTTGCCCCCTCCCCGGAATTGCCGCACCATTTGTCACTCATACTAAATTTTCATATTTACAATAGCGAAGTTGCGGTGCTCAGAGTTTTAAAATTAACTCTCGATCTGTTGCAATCTATGTACCCACCCACATCCTTGATCATACCATTCATGTCCCCTAGTAGAACAATGTCGACACCGCCTCCAAACTGCTTTATATCGTCATGGAGACATTTAACTCGATCCTTGTTTTTTTTTGCCTGCATTTTTCCCCTGTTCTCAAAAAATAACCTACTCCTTGCGATGTCCTTTTAAAGGCAAAAATTCCTGAAACATGGAAGTTGACGCTATCTTTGCCAAATTGTTCCTTGATGTATCAGCATACCTACACCTCCCCGTTCCTCGCCCTTCTTCTGCTGCACTATTCCCAAACACAGCCATGAATAAACGATGGATCTTCTTGGTTTCTAAGTTGTGTCTCACACACAGCGTATATACCTATTTCATCATCCTTTAGTTGCTGTTCTATTTATAATCATTTCGCGCTCTCTATACCGTCTTGCATGTTTATGTATCGCGGCGTTCGATTTCATTTCTTCATAACGAATTCCACAAATTCCTTCAGGTTTATACTTCAATCTCCTGATGGTCATTTTGTGAGCTCGGCCTCCATTACTACGGATTCTTCTCCACTTCCACATACGCTTATGCCGGGAAGTCTTGTGGGCACCATAAAAATGTTGCTAAAATGGATTCCATCTCGTCTAATCCCTCTGCCAAAGCCTGCTTCATGCACTTCTGTTTGTTTCTGCTATTTCGAAGCCTTCCTTCTTTTTCTTCTTCTTCTTCTTCTTCTTCTTCTTCTTCTTCTTCTTCTTCTTCTTCTTCTTCTTCTTCTTCTTCTTCTTCTTCTTCTTCTTCTTCTTCTTCTTCTTCTTCTTCTTCTTCTTCTTCTTCTTCTTCTTCTTCTTCTTCTTCTTCTTCTTCTTCTTCTTCTTCTTCTTCTTCTTCTTCTTCATCTTCTTCTTCTTCTGCTTCTCCTTCTTCTTCTTCTTCTTCTTCTTCACTACCTTAGTAAACATGGCATATACTGACGCAGGGGGACTGGCCAAGGTACAGTAGGGAATACCAATGAGGAAGCCTTTCTCCTGGCTTAACTTCTTTGTCTTCTGGTTAACAGTTACCGCTTTCATATTCTTTACTGCCTTCACCCTAAGGATGGAACCTCTCTGTTCCTTCCTAGCACTTCCAGAACTGTGTACACCATGATCTGCATATGCGGTACTATTGTCCTTATATCGTCTACTCTCGCAACTAGTCTTTCCCCTATTTGCGCTCATTGAACATGGCGCAGTCCTGCCACTATTGATACCATGGTATGCCTTTGCACATTCTACGACAGTTTGCTTTTTGTCCCTCTTAGCACCACTTTCATTGTTCTCGCTGGGAAAATCTCTACTGGAACTATGCTATCTCCCTTTACCCGCTCCATTATGGCTTCAGTGCACCTTCTCATGGTTCAGTCAAAAGCGATAAGCACTTGCGTACTACTGCAGCAGTGCACTAGCAGTTCGAGCATCTGCCTCGCATGCGGGAGGTGCGAAATTCGATCCCCAGGGCCGCTGGATGCCCACTAGAAATACAATGGGTACGGTTCTGGTTTCTCCTGCCTGGTGCTCTGCTTCTTTGGGTTGAAATGCTTGGGGAATGTCTTTGACCCCACATTGAGTGGAAGCAAAACCTTGTGCCATGGCGCTTTTTGGCTGCAGACTCGCTTGCGCCACAAAAATTTATGACCATCATCAAGCACTTGCAGGCTCACTCCCTCTTTCGTAACATCCGGTCACTGCTATAACGCAAAAGCGCCATCGTTCGGCGCGGTGCGGTAACCGCTGTAAACAGTGAGGGCATTGCAGTCCTCCGGCCGAGCGAAGCTGGGACTGATGGTTGTTTGGCCGAGGCGAGACCTTGGCGATCAACGGATCAGGACTGGAAATCATTTCATGCTACGCTGTACCGCCAGAGAGAGTGTTTTCAAGCATCGGCTTTACTGGCCGCGAACTTGAGATCTCGCAGTGGCGGTGCTCCGAGGAGGCACATGACGTCACAATGCGCGCCTCGCCGCGGAGCCGAACCGGCCGGGACGGCGGCGGTTGGCGCACTCGGCGCGAAATAGAGACGTGCTCCAAGTCTCCGCCAGTGCGGTCAGAGTGCGCCGAAGCCGCCGAAAGCGTCGACGGTCAAGCACAGTTGGAGTATAAAGGGTCACGCTTTAGTTGATGTGACGTCGTCGTGCAGCACGCGCACGTTACGAGGGAGTATAAACGCACCTTAACGGAGCCTGCGCTTAACCGCTAACCAACGTATTCGGTGGCGGCATCTATGGGAGCCACTGAAACCCACGCACAATCACTGAATAAATTAAAAAAATCTGCCCCGAGACTCGTAATCGAACCAGGGCCTTTGGGGTTTGAGGCGGAGACGCTACCACTCCGCCACGACGCCTAAAACTAACCATGAAAAAAGGCGTATCTACTGAATGCACCATTCTGATGCAGAATTCTCCGCGCTTTTGCTACGTATATCCTGGCCTAACAGAGCTAGGCCATTACACCACAGCTTTCGCTCTCTAACCAGGTTCAGCAGTAGCTAAACCACAGCCAATTTTTTTTGTACTGCTGGATACGACGCTTCAGTTGGCTTTCCTCTTGCCGCTATGGGCTCAATGGGATCTGAAGTATGGATGTATGAGGAGCTTTTTTTTTTACAGCGCCAAAAGGCATGCTAGGCCGGAGAAGCCTTGCGTGTAAGCTACATCACGCCTGATACTTGATTGCCCTTTTCATCTTAATAACGTGTCGGCCACTCCTGCGAAGCTAAATATGATTTTAGGAGTCATGAGTGTGGAATAAGAGCGCTCCTCATTAGCACAGTTCATGTTTTCCTTTGACGCTATTATATTTTCCCCTCCCAGTCTAGCAAAGATGTCCTCGAAAAAGCCAAATCAAAAAGGAAAGCGCAGACGCTGCCGTAAACACATCGGTTCACCGCATTCGCAGAGTGCTAACCATCGCTTTAAACGTCTACATTGAAGCTGACTTCTCGGAAAAAATGTGAATGCGTTCTAAGTAAGTGTTGTTAAAATGAAAGGTCATGTTCCCAATTTGATTGACATGTGTCTCCCTGCATTTAGAACCACTTTTATTGCGTTCATTTCTGACGACATAAATTTGAGTGGGAAAAAAAGCGAGCTAGCGTAGCACACGAGCCTCCTTGGTTAAAATGCAGGCCTGAGAGCTAGAAAATTCTATTATTTCGGTTCCCAGCACATTTAGTATCACGCAGTAATTCTTCAGGGATTATGTGGGCACTTTGCTTCAGGTTGTAGTTCGCGTTGTTTTATACATGGAAAGTTAGAACGAGGAACTATCAGATAGGTGTCGCGGTGCTGACGCGAAGGATTGAGAACTGTAAAATTTATACCGATTTATGCACACAATACTAATTTCTTTTCTAACGCAGTATCTAAAGCAAATGGACGCAGTTTACTAACGTAAATTGTGCTAAATATTTTCTGCTGCAAACAAGCGCCAAAAGACTTTGTTAGTTTCCCAAAAACATTCCTTCTACATGTGCTTTTTGGTACTATTTTTCCAACATGGTTAATGCGTTCAAGTAATTTTGGAGCAATATTTAGTAATGTGGTCGCCATTTGAGAGGTTTCCATTACAATGGTGTTCAGGATGCCATCAGTACTAAAATAGCCGTGCGGGATAACAAAGCCAATTACACAGTGCAGTAAGCAGTATTTTCGAACGCTAATTAACTTTATACCTCATGGACCTATATCACATGCTGCCTTACGATCTCAGGTGCCCCTCAGCTAGTTGCTGCAAAATATTTTGACAAGGAAAGAGTCATTATGCCGTATATTTTGTGCAAGAAATCTAATAACAATATGCCCCTATTTTTATGAATATTCCTTTCTTTAAATAAAAAATGCAAAAAGGTCACACAGAAAATCATTCATAATCGAGCTGAAAGCACCTCTCAGCACCTAAACGCAACAGATTGCTGCGGAACGGACTGTACTCCGCTGCCAGGAATTCAACGCCCCGAATCGCGAAGGCAGTTCACGCGTGCACTCACTCAGGATCATCATATCAAGAGAACACAAACAGTCACGTCGTCTTCTTCTAGCTAACACTAGGCAAAACTAGGCAAACGAGTTAGGGCGCGAATGACAGGGCTTTAGAAACGCCATACGCACTATTCAGGTGCACTTTCTCGGAGAGTGGTATAGTGTATTTGGACATGTGATAAAGAGGTGCGAATTTGTACGCAGTGACATTCACTGGGCACACAACACGCTGAGAGCCAGCGTAATGTGGCAGCAGTTTTACAGCCTGAGATGTATCTCTTACAGTCCATGAGGCATCTTTCGGGACAAATGTCAGTGAGGCCAATCAAGTACTGGAGCTAGTAAGGCGCCTGAGGGGTAGCACGCCACCCTCTCAGCGATGTGTGAGTCGTGAAAGGCAAGTTGTTTACTGCTTCGGCTGTTCAATTCGTTCACAGCATGGGGTGTTTGCACCACCCGCACTCTCCTTACGTCCCCTGGCGCGTCCCGCAACAACATCGCTTCCGCGTATGAGCGGCTTGCATCGCCGCGAAACTGTCTCGGCATGCGTGTTCTTGCCCGCTGTATCCAGTCCGTGCCGGCGGCAAACAGTGGTGGAGTACCACCTGCGCAAAGGCGGCGCAGTCAAGCATCAAAGTTACTTGGACAGGCCGTTGTCGATCAGAGAGGGTCGGCAGTCGGTCGGGGCTTAGAATCTGTCGACCGAGCCTGCAATCCGATCCACTTGGGCAGCCATGCCGAGATGCGGGCGGTGGTGCGCTGCGTCCTTGCTGTGAGTGCTTGTCCCCGACGACGGCATGTGGGAAAGAGAGCAAATCTGCCGCCACCGATTATAGCGTCCAATCTCAGATGAGCGAATGAAAAGCGACAAAGCGTTCACTCACAATCACCGTTCTGCTTTTACCTAGTAGGCGGCAAAACACTGAGGGTTGTTGCCGCCTAGTGGGGCTGCCGAAGCAGACAGATGTGACTGTCTTCGGTAATTATTCTTCACATTAAAACCAACGAAACTTGAAGTTTTTCCGCACCCATTTTGAGGAGGCGGCTAAATTTAAAACGACACTTAGAAGGCTGCCTGCTTCGAAATAATGCCGAAAAAAAAGAATTCTCCGGCTAATACGTCGTTTTCGTAGTTACCACCTTCTAATCATCTCCGCGTGAATAGGTAGTTTCTTTTCTTTGTTTTATTTGATTATGACGATTAGAGAGCGCGTTTGGGGTTGGAAATGATGTGATGTCGTGGTCGTGGTTAGCAGAACCAGCGAGTGCTTAAAACAAAAATTAAGTGATGAAACGCACGAAAAAAAGCTCTTCTGTAAGTTGTGCCATGTGGAGAGGCGGAGAGTGTGGTATTATAACTGGCACAAAGGAAACACTTTCGAGTGAAGTATCAAGCGGCACTAAAGCCCGCATTGAGCGCTTTTTGTGAGCAGCACACATGACCCCGTGTTTTCTTCTGATAACGAGGATCAGTTTACAAAGGGCCCTAGGGAGCGGAGTTCGCGCATAAATACGAGACCTCTGAAGAGAAACTGCAGAAGCACAACTTCCCAAGGATCTTCGCTTCTCCACGTGGGGGTACCTTCCGTTTTACCCCTGCATTACTGTTCCCTTTTTTTCTCTTTCTGTCTAGCCATTTGTTTTTCTCTTTGTTTTTTCGTTTTCTTTCTTACGTCTTCCCTTTCCTTCTTTCCTTTTTCCTTTTATCCTTCCTTTCTTCTCAGCTCCTTTCTTTCGTTTCCCTTTCTTTCTGCCTGCCTGTCTTTCTCTCCTTTCTTCTTTCCCCTAGAATTGTTCCCTTCTTTCTCTGATTCTACAACTCTTACAGGTATAAAACATCATCATTATCAGCCTGACTACGCCCACTGCAGGCAAAGGGCTTATCCCGTGTCTCACCAATTAACCCGGTTCTTTGCCAGCTGCGCCGACCCATACCGTATTCCACAAAATAATTATTCTCATCCACCAACCTAACTTTGTGCCGCCCCCTGCTACGCTGGCGTTCTCTTGGAATCCCCTCCGTTACCCATAAAGACCACCGATTATCTTGCCACCGCGCTATATGCCCTCGCCAAGCGCATTTCCTGCTCTTGATTTCGACTAGGATGTAATTAACCCGTTTTTATTCCCTCACCCACCCCATCCGCTTTCGGTTTCTTAAGGTTACATCTATCATTTTTCTTTACATAGCTCGCTGCGTTGTCGGTAACGTGAGTTGAATCTTTTTCGTTGGCATCCACGTTTCTGCCCCGTAGCTATGTACCGGTAAGACACAGGCGTTGTATTCTTTTCTCTTGAGGGATATTGATAAACTGCCTTTCATGACCGAAGAGAACGTACCCCTTTTTTCTGTCCCATTCTTATCCCTCTAGTTAGTTTTCTCTCATGATCCGGATAAGTTGTCACTACCTGCCCTAAGTAGACGTATTCCATTACCACTTCCAGCACCTCGCTGCCAATTGTGAACTGCTGTTCCCTTGCAAGACTGCTGAACATTACTTTGGTTTTCTGCATGTTAATTTTAAGACCTACCGTTCTGCTCTCCATGTCTAGCTCATTGATCATGCTTTGCTGCTCATCTCCTGTGTGAATTAAGGAAACAATGTCATAGGCACAAGCCTCGGAACACCTCCTGTAAACAGGCGGTGAATAGCATTGGCGCGATCGTGTCTCCCAGCCTTACACCCTTCCTTCTTGGAATGTTATTGCTGACTTTATGAATGACTACGCTATCTGTGCAGTCGTTATAAATATTTTCCAGTATTTTCACACAAGGTTCTTCTATGCCTTGATTCCGCAATGTCTGCCTGGCTGTTGAGGTTTCTACTGAGTAAAATGCTTTCTTATAATGAGCGAGCGCTAGATACTGGGGTTGTTTATATTCTGCGCATTTCTCTATCACGCAATTGATAGTGTGAATATGATCTATTGCCGAGTATCCTTTACGAAAGCCTGCCTGATCATTTGGTTCATTGAAGTCTAAGGTTGCCCTGATTTTATTTGCGATTACCTTAGCAAATACTTTATAGGCAACGCACAGAAAGCTGATCGGCCTGTAATTTTTCAAATCCTTGGCGTCTCCGTTCTTGTGAATTAAGATAAAGTTAGCTTTCTTCCAAGCTTCTGGTACGCTTGAGGTCATAATGCATTGCGTATACAGTGTGCCTAGGTTTTGTACCGTAACGTACCCTCTGTCCTTAAAGACATCTGCTCTTGCCTGATCCTCAGCAGCTGCTTTCCTCTTTGCATTTCTCATAAAGCTTTCTTTACTTCCTCTTTGGTTAACGGCTGGATGTCCCATGGCTGTGCGCTACTGCCTCTCTCATTAACGATATGATTACATGGGCTACTGTATAGGTTTGTATTGAAGTCTTCAGCTATTTACCTATCTTGTCTATATTACTAAGGACATCGTCTTCGTTGTCTCTGGGCGCATACAACTGGTTTTTATTTATGCCTAGTTTTTTCTTCACTGCTTTTAGGTTACCTCTGTTCTTTAAAGGTTGCTTGATTTTCTCTGTTTTAAACTTGCAATGAAACAACAGGGATACAATGGCTCCCTAATCAGGAACGTCGTGCCACTATGAAGATATCTATGCAATCTGTGAATTGGTCTTCATTAAATCCTATCTAGCGTAGATGATCGACTGAAAAATTTGAATGCGGAGTAGACGCTAAAAACGGAATATGCGCGGTAGATATGGAGAAGTATTTCTCTAGCGACCGGACGAATCTTCGCACATTCTGGGCTAGAGCTGCTGTTTAATTCATTTATCTTCACTGCGCCCACCAGAATTTCCCGACAGTTTCCTCCTAGTGAAGCCAAGCATCACACCAGGGGAAATCTTTGTTTTTGTCTCTTTGGCTACAACTCGTGCAGTAAAAACAAGTAAGCCATGGCACTCTTTTTTGAAGCAACCTATGCAACAATGAAATGAAGTCAAGCTATCTTATTTGCCAATATTCATTTTTCTATTGCGTACATTACCTGGCAGAAAGTTAGGAAGGCGGATGAGAATAAGAAGTTTGCGGGGATACAGTGGGCACAGGTGCCAAAGGACAGGGTTAATTGGAGAGACATGGGACAGGCCTCTTCCCCGGCTCTCTCAGAATGGCTGCTCACGATTTGTGAAATTCTGCTCGGGGCCAGCTGACTGCTCCGAGGCAGTGTTTTTTGCTTTCTGGATTCCTATCTCCGAATCAAATTCAGCCGTGGCAAGTAAAATAAATGGCTTGGCTGAGCTGTGTCTCCATGTTCATTTTCAGATTACCATGGAGAGAGCAGGCAGCAGACTTCATGGGGTTGATAGTTATGAATAGGGTAAACAGTAGGGTTCCTGTTCATAACACTTCTTAAATAGCGAGAGTTGTTAATTGATGACAGAAGCCTTAGCGTACCATCCACGACCCATAGCAAAAATTTTGGAAGCTGCCAGCTTTGGCTCGCAAGACGCTTTCATGTAAATCGAAAATATGTCGCAATGTATGTTAGGCCGGACGTTGTTCTTTCCAATCGCTTGAACGCAGCATAAGCTTGGATATGCTGTGGGCATTTAGATTTGAAGAAAGTATGTTTTGAATCTCTTTCACAGTACCCTGTAAGTGCTTTCTTTTTCATGACCGAACCCACCACAAAAACTATGACAATTTTAAAATGGAGCCTGTGATGTGGCTGTGTACATTTACTGCAGACTGTAAAGACAAGACGGTTCATCGCTTGGCAACGTCAGAACGCGTCTTTATATCTGCATACAAATGAATTATTTTGTATGAAGCGAAAGTGTTATCATGTTAGTTGCAACAAGGTGGTTTTCATTATTTGGCTTATAGCTTTAGTATTATACCTACGTACAGGCCCAAATTGTCTTTGTAGCTTTTAAAATCTGCAGCATGGTCTGGGTAGTGCACTTATAGCTTAAACATAGGATCAACTGCAGTGTGTGCTTTGCATGCGTGCAACAAAGCGAAGTGGCAGACGAAGAGAAGCACCAGCTCTAGGTACCTTACGCCTCAGCCATATTGCTTGTGTGTGTGACCGTGTCAGGCGTAATGACCGTCCGACGAGCGCACCGACATCTCTCACGTGCTCAAGCTACGTGTGGACGACCCTGGCCATTCGCGAATAGTGCCAATTTTTACACGAGTGATTCACGACTAGTGTAATAGGGTTAAATTTGCTTTGCCGAATTCTTGGTGCCACTGAGCATATTTTGTAACTTTCGTTTTGCGTACACTACATAAGCCTTTTCTCTACCGAGTTGTGACATCTATAAAAATTTATTTGCTTCTAAAGGCATCGAAAAATAGAGAGGTAAAGAATGATGAGTGAGGAGCCATTTGAAGCCTTAGAGAAAAAAGAATCGAGGAAGTAGCTACTGTTTGCTTTTCATGCAACGGGATAGAATGACTTATGCGCCGCTTGGGCTGGCTGGACAAATTTTCTGGTGTTTCTGCGGCAGTGTCGTAGCTCAATACTCTAAATATTCGAGTGCGCAGGTTATACAAGTACTCTTAACCTCCTCCCCCCTCTTCCCACTCCTGCCTTGCCTTGTATCGTACCTCATTTGGCCAGACCTGGAACGGATGACTTTCCCAGACGTCACGAGGCAACTGTCGTGGCGTCGCATGCCTAAGAGGCGTGACAAATGAACCATTCCCCATGGGCTGGTCTTGGTGGATATAGACTGCAGTGATTCCTAGCTGTTGCCTAGGGAATGTAGAGCAACCGGTGCTAACGAATTCTGCGCAACTTCAATTTCATGCCACGCAGCATGACGAATGGGTTGGCACCGGCGCTTGACGGCCGTTGGGTGCGTCAGCTAGCTCTCCTCACAAGCATCACGCTAGCCTCGTACATAATTTGACCATTCTTCAGACGTCGTCACGCGCGCTGTGCGCAACTACGATGCAAGCAGAAGCTGTCGCCAGTTGGAGGGCTGGTGATTGGGACCTGCAATAGAACTATAGTAGTGTGAAGCAAAGATCCGCTATCTCACGCTGCGAAATATGTGAGCGATAGAAAAGGCTAAGCTGAAATTTGAAGACAGTTAAAATAAAAAAGCGTCCCTCCCGGTCTCCCTATAAACACCTTGTCTAAGTGTAATCACCATTGGGAATGGTAGGTTAGTGCTGTTGCTTCGCTAGACACCCTCGTAGCAAGCTATTTTAGGACATACAGTCGATTTCAATATTAAGCAGCGCCAGCGAGCTCGGGTGCTGCGGGGCTGGCGGCGCGCCAGTGCTCCTATCTCCACAACGCGCTCGCTGCGAGGATACGCCGAGTGACGACGAACTTTGCCCTCATTCTCATGCAGGCGCGTAACCCACTTGATAAGTTACCTGTGCGAGGTTTAGCTGCTCAGTGAACGCGTCAACTGCTCTGCTGCCGACGCGTTTGAAGGGGAAGAGCGTATCACGCCGAATATACTCCAGGGGAAAATGCTGTCGTGTAGCCAGGCTGCACGCACAGCTCCTCTGTTATATTGCCTAGGCTGTAGTGAGCCGCGGAACAAAACAGTGCCTAGGTCGGTTTGGGTATAAATTATGTAATTTTAATAGGCACAGAAAGGTTGCCTAGATGTCCGTGGAGCCAACTTCTAGTGCACTCATTGCAAGGATGAGTAGTATCTTGATCATAGAAGGACGTCTCATTTTGCCACATGCACTGCTGCATTTTGCCCCACGGGTTGAAAAAAACTTGACGTTTTGAAAATTTGAATTTCTATAAATTTTACCTCGTTCCCTTCCAGCTAACCTTTTCGAACTTACCGAGCGTGATGTGAATAACGAAAACAAGTCGACGATTTGAAAAAGTCAGCCGTCTTTTTTCCGACTCTCCCATATGAGACAAGAGGAGAAAAGAGCTTGAGAAATGAGAAGTTTCATGCAAAATCAAAGTAAAGCCACCATTTCTGTTGGCTCCCTGATGCATGAACACTTAGGTTTTGTGCTTGACGTGAAAGTTCCTTACAGATGTTTCTTGAGGCTGGAGTTCACGCACCGATAATCCGCTGTAAGAGAAGACTGAAAGACGCAACTAGGAAGGAATGTTTTTGCATAGCGGCAGCTTGTTTTGCTTATCATTATTTTTGGCACTTTCCAAGAGAAAAACACAAACGCTTAACATTAGAGGACGTGCCGGAAAAAGCAATGCGCTTAAGTTTTTTACATTTGTTTTAAAATGCTGCGATTTTTCTAGTGAACGAACTTTTTCGTTTCCTTTGTCAGCGTTTCTTTCGAGTCTTACGTAAAACTTTCTTGCCTAGCCCGTTCTTTACAGCCTGAAGTACACACACACCCGCGGACGCGTGAACGCATGCAGAAAGACACACTCATGCACTTACACACAGACACGCACGCAGGCGCACACGCGCACGCACACACACACATACAAACGTGCGCACACACGCATGCACTCATGCACACGCACGCGCGCACGCATTATGGCGTTTATGTTGCGCTAAAGCAGCAGTTTCCTCTCTCGGAATGGCGGCGCAAAATTGTTTTTTCTTTAAACCAGACTGGAAAGGACGTCCTTGCTTCAAACACTGCTGATGTCCTTCCAGCTATTTTATATATCACTTGAATATGTTCATAGGGCATTAAGTTGCTCTATTGTAATTATCATTAGCCTAACTGTACTAAGTAAAGCCCAAACGCACAGAAAAGCAAAATACTTTTATTCCCCCCTGGTGGGCTTTCTTTCCACGTTTTCGTCTAGCCTTATAGTGATATCTGCATGGCAGATACTGGACGATGTTTACACGGTGTTCTTGTTCTTTTTTCCTACAGGAGTAGAAATATCTCCTGCAATTTTTTTTTGTAAATGTAGCTCAGGTATGAGAACAATTCGCCTTAGAGTAAAATTATCACCTGTACAAAGGCACCCTTAACTTAATTCTCGAGTCGATCAACTGCTTGCTTTGTTTCCTTTAAGGCTTGGACAGTGTCACGAAAATGCACAGTGTATAAAACTTTTCTAAAATGCCCCATTCCAAAGCAGCGACCATGTAAATTTACCGAGAGAAAATAAATTTGTTCCAAATATGTAGGAGTCGTATTCAGTGATTTTAATTAGCGGGATGTGGCTCGCAAACGTGAGTGCATTGGTACGCAGCGAGGAGAAGTTATTTTAGTGCGAAAACGATGACCTGGTTTCTAATAAAAATGCCTTTTGATTCAGCCTTCTCTAATCTCAAGGATATCTGACACATAAGCCTTCAATCTTTAATCCTGCATCTATAGCAATCCCCTAATAAGCCCTGCATATTCCCGGCAATAATTAACTGGGAGAATATTAGTGTCCCACAAGCAGCTGATCTTTCTGCTCCCGAAGACGACCTGTAATGTTCCTTTTGCAGGCTAAGCTGTTCGCTGCCTACATCTACAGTCTGTCTAAACTGCCCTGAGGAACTGCAAAGGAGGCTGAATGTGCGTATTGAGGACGCTGCAAAGACATCCAAATGGCCACCTTTGTAAGATTAGCGACCAGAGATTTGGAAACCTCGAGATCTGCACGCCCGACCAAGGACAGAGAAAGCGCACCTTTACCTCCGTTCATATGCACGCGGTTTCAACGAGAGAACTGAGCTTTTTACAAAGGAGAGTACAGAAATTCCTAGAGGTAAGATATTTCTGGTTACTGTGATCACGAATGAAAAGTAACAATTTATTGTCCCTGAAAAGTTCTGATTGCTTTTTTTCTGCAATTTTTTTCACAAAAACAGAAGGGGGTGCGAATACACTTTCCCGAAGCGCGCAAAACAGACCGTGGAGCACAAAGAACAGACATTCGGCGTCTGTCATTAAATGCATCGTCAGTGAACCCTCTGATGGCCGGTGTTTCACTCACAATAAATACTCTACACACGCCAGTAGCTTTCGTTAATCTTGCAAAATGTGTATAATTCTTCAACACTAATGCAAAAACCATATTTTCTAACATATTTACCATAGAGTTGAATTATTTGTTGCCCGAGGTGAATGGGAGCAACTATAAGATCCGAAGTTTCCAAAACTACTTGTACCGAGGAAACAACCAACACTTCTAGGGGGATTGCTGCGACATCAAGACGTGCAATAATTTTTTTTTATTCAAGTTTCTCACAGGCTCCTTTACATTGGAGCATTGTGTGAGTGGCTTTAACCATTTGTTTATGTGAACCTCACTATATCGAAGCCGTTTCATTGTTGTTAGGTGTTCAGAATTTATTCTAACTTTGCTCTCTTTAGTTGCACATAATTTTTTTCTTCATGCATGTGCCGCCTAAAAAGGAAACAAACTACAACGAAGAGGAGCAGCGCCAAGCTTTTAGACAACAAAAACTATCCCACGCGTATTTCCGGTGTTTTGCAGTCATGATGTTGCGCCTTTCATGTAGAACAGCTCGAAGATGATATATTTCGCTCCGTGGTCTGCGAATGTGAAAAAAACGAGGCCATCTTGCTCAGCGAGCAGCTGCGGTGGCACCGCAAATTGCACGTTGTTGTGGGGGACAACGTAAAAATCGTCTCTTCGGGGCTCTTCCGCAGCAGCGTCATTTTGTTTGCTACACTTGAGAGACGTCGTTGGTGAGCAAATGGGCACTTGCTAGCTCATTAACAGGATTAATAGAAATACATGATCAATAAACACACGAAAAAAGCTGAATTATTGGCCTAAAAATAATATTCTACGTGACTGCAAGGAGCTGAAAACATGACATGACGAATGGTGATGGCATGATTTAAAGATAATAGGCCTAGCCCGCTTCGTCGTCATCTAGCCTGTGACATTAACCGGCGTCACCGAAAGATTGTGCCGACCTTGAACTTGAAGAAAGGAGTTGATGTGGAGCACATAAAAATGGGTGTGAAGGAATGGTTGACAGGAGAAAGGAAGAGGGTGAGCAGCTTGCCGTCGCAATCAAGGAGATGAGGAGGTACTGAGCGGGCGAAGCCATGTACACCAAGATTATATAAAAACAGCCACCGGTCGCCGGAAGTCAATGCCAAGGCCCATGGATGCACGCAACGGCAGGGGCTGGGATCCTGTGTTCCAATGTGTGGGTGGCAGTGGGGTCTCAGGTCAGTGGCTGCGGTCTGGGAAGAGTGGGGTCGTAGCTCGAACGTGGGTTCTCATGTGCGGCCTTCAATGGGGTCCCAGACCAGTGCGGTGGTCTCGGATCAGTGTGATCGTAGTTATGTCGTCGGGTCTGGTGATCCATGCAGGGGGCACGGTAGAGGAGATGAATGACGATGGGTCATATCTGGCAAGCGGGGCAATGTCGGGATGTGCGAAACCTAAAGCACTGCACAGAACACCACGCCGGACAGCAGGCTCTGAAGCTCGCAACCGGGATGATGAGGCCACCCCGCACCTCACACCAAATATTACATAACGGCAAAACGACGAAGGGAAAACGACATGATGGATGTTGATGCCATGATTTAAAAGCGGCGGGCCTAGGGCTGGCGCTCCTGCCCACGCCAGTGCCTGCTTCTTCTGCTTCTAGTCTGTGACAGTATGTCCGCGGCATGGCCTTGAAGAACAGGAGAAGAGCTTTCGCTCTAAAAACAATAACGAGCCCACGACCTCCGAATTACGCATCTGGTGCTCTACGAAAGTAGTGTTCACCTGCGCCACCATCATTCGTAGAGGCGGACGTAGTACGTCCTGTACTCCTGCGAGTTAAAGGTCGGAAATATTTTTAACACTGGTATTTTGAAGCACAGCTGTCGCGATTATTTTGTTTTCATTCATCTATTAGAATTATTTAGCCAGTTCGTCTGGGAACCTTAATAAGTCTGTAGGTTTTACGAGTTCTGAAAGAAATGCATGACAGCAAGCCGAGAACTGCACTGTATAAGCAATTGATAGCGCACTGTATTTGGAAACATTGTTATTGTGAGTAAACTTGTTGTTAGAAACGCTATTAAATGCTTTAATTAGCCGATACATGAAGTAAGCTCTCAGCAAAGAAACAAAAAGAGTCATTTTAAAGCAACAAAAATTGCCAATTACTTTCCTCCGCAGCATGTTTGACAATGAAGTTGATTAGAGGACAGGAGCGCCCATTGTCATAAACGAATGAATAGCTAAAACTGAACTTTTTGTTTTGGCGAATACATAGCAGTTCTGGCAAAACAAAATAAACTTTTCCTAGCATATAATGGACGCGTAGAATGCCACTACAATCCGTGCTATCCCGTTACAGCATAAGAACGGGCCACGTGTTCAGAGGTTGCCCTTCCATACTTTCTGTTGTATAGTGCTCCCAAACAGCACTGGAACTGTAAAACCTTCTTCTGTGTTTTATGTCTTCCACATCTTCCAATCCTCGCTGTTCCATCGTTTACAGCCGTGGTAGGGAACAGAAGGGGTGACGCAACACATATGCCTTCGCGTAATAGGGTCTGATCGGTGTTCATGTGTACGCTACACAGCCGCTCGGGTTCTAAATGACGTGCAAAATGGCCACGAACTCGTGGAGGATGTATGCACGACTAAATATAACGGTGTTTTTAAAATTATAAATATTTAAGGGCTCTGACTGACGACGTGCTACAAATCGGTAATGATAGCCAGCCATGCAGCTAGCTGTTATAGGTAGAAGTTATTTATTAGAAAAAAATTTACCACTGCTCTAGTTAAAATGGTTCACATATTCTGCGACGCAGGGCTGTTACTCTGCCACCAAAATTATCGTTACAGATTAGATGCTCTACGTTTAAAGACATCTGGCGGCCTTTTGTTGAATTGCCTGCAATGACATAGCCTGAGAAGCACCGCTTTTAAGAACCACAAGGGAAGGCTGAAATTACATACAAAAAGAAATAAAAAAAGTCGAGACTTGTTCACACATGCACTTTGCGGATAAAAATGCTTTGCACGCTAACGTTCTAACGTTCCGCGATGTATACAAAGTATTTTTGCACTCACCTATTTTATAAAGGGTGCCTCAGCTAAAAAAAAAACAGAGTAGCAAAAAAAAAACTGTTTGGTTCCCTTCTCTGAGCGCCTATAAATTCTATTTGGAGGTGTTTCTTTTCGTCCAAGCATTGTGGGTGTGCTTTTGAAAGAAGTAGAAGCAATTATCGATGACAGTTTTTTATCTTACTGTGTTATAATCCTTTGTGATGACCACGCCACCAGTGGCTGCAAGACAAGAAGTTTTGAGATCACCTTTTAAATAGGTAAAACACAAGGCAGTTTTTTCCTAAGCGTACAGGCTCTACGTTTTTTCGAAAAATTTTGTGAGAGATACTGCTTCAAAATTTCAATACAACGTGTTTTCCTCCATTACTCTCCTAAAGGATTGCATCCTAACAGCTCCTTCGTCAGGCTTTTCAAAATTATCGAACAGTTGCGCCTTTACAAATTACTTTTCACCGGATGACTTTTCGCTCTAGGATTTGAAAGGGTGAACTGGTTTCTTTCATTTATTAAACAGGCAAAGAATGCAAGAAAAAATGCATGCGATTATGTGGACAGCTTAGGGCTACCACAGAAAAAGTAAATTGGAGCCTGGAAATTGGTGCGGTGATTAAAGGAAGCTGAGTGGGGCCTAATTACCAATGGTCTTTGCAACCATGTGTAACTTTGCTTCCGCCATGCTAACAGCAAAGAAACAGCGCTTAAGAAAAATGTTAATTGGAGCTTGTTCGTGCATGTCTTTTTGCGAGGCTATTGTCCCACACCGGATGTTCTTAACGGCAATTAGTCCCGTTAGCGTCTGGAAAACCTGTGGGGACAATCAGTAATTAGTGGAAGCTTTTCAAACCAGAAAAGGTGGATAGACAGCACTGCATTGTGCTCTTTTTCTTCCGTACAGTACCCCCTAAGGCGACCTCTCAGCAAGAAATGGAAGAAGAAATTCGGAGCTTTTTTTTTTCGAAGTTAGCGAAATGCAGGAACTAAAACTAAGTAAAATTATACTGTAATGACGAGAAAACCCATACGCATTTTCTTTAGAAAAATCTTTTCAAAGGTCAAAACGGGGCCAGAACCACTAAAAACAGACAAAAAATTACTGATAATGGCAATGTAAGCCTTACTATGAATAAACAGAGTGAATAGAAATAAGACACAGGTTTTATGCAAGGAAAAGCAAGAATTCCAGCGGTGCACTTAAGTCTGCTTGGGTGCAGTAATACGAAAGCATTCTTCTTACTGCGCGTCCTTCCTACCTCATACGCGTCCGCCATCTCGCCTACGCAATCTCGCCTACGTAAGGGCCGTACATGGCGAGGAAGGGGGGGGGGGGGGGGGGGGTTAATGGGTGACGTGAGGCATGATGGTGCTGCGACTGCACTTTTACTCAATTCGTGCGCACACGCGCTGTCCACAACTTCCCTCCGCAGCGCCTGTCCACAGTTTCCGGTGACGCCATGCATGAACCAATAAATGCCTTCGCATGAAAATTGCGTCAAATGTCTGAGAGTAGTCGGCAGGCTCTTTACGGTTGATGTCGACGCCGCAGCAATCAATTACAGGCAGTTCAGCGCGCTTGAACACTAAACATTTCGACAGATTTGCCTATCTGATTGGGTTTGAAGACATAATTAACTTCACATCTCCAACCAAAAAATTTCCAAATCACCCCGAACAACATCAACCGCACAAAAGGAAAGCTGCCCCCTGTATATGCCCAGGGACTTCGCTCTGCAACTCAAAGGAAAAAAAGTCGCCATTGACCGCCTCCTCACAGTGCCGCAACGTAACTAACAGCCTTAACCCCCCCCCCCCTCCCCCACGCCTTTTGAATCACAGCTTTCGTTCCTTTGACCCGCTCCTCCCCTCCATAGTTAAAGACCCTAGTTACTGCCCCCAGTCACCCCTGATGAAGGAGCCGAGCTGACTTCCAAGCGTTAGTTTTGAAATTAAAGTTTTTTGTTAGAGATGTGCAGGTTATTACAAATTTCTGTACAGCCTTTTGCTACCCCTTCTTGCATTGATATGCTTACTTTTTCTTCTCTAGTATTACATTGCAGAGCCTTCATTCCTGTTTTCTTTTTGTCTCTGCGAATCGATAATTTCTTACGCGTTCTTTTTCTTCAAGAAAAGTGAACTATACCAACCTTATTTTCGCCATGGCTTTGAAGATGGCGCCTTAACGGCCCTCTGAATTCGTGACTTTCTAACTAGTTTACTAATTTTTAACCAAAATAGACAGTCACGCAACCTAGCGTGCAGTTAAAATTCCCCGCGTTGAAGTTGTTTCGATCAATTGGGCGAATTGGAGCAACAAATAATTAATAAAGAAAAAAATTTGCAAGAACGAGGAATGTAGTGCACGAAAAAAACTCCAGAAATTAACTTTAAATGTTAGTTAGCTAATTGGAATGAAAAACACACACATTAAAATGACAAGACTGAATTACCATTTAATCTAGACAGCTCATGCTCCCGATGGCAGTTGAGTTTTTTTTACTCTGCTTCCGATTCAAGCTATTTTTCTACAAGAAAAGACATCACTGTCAGAAAAATAATTGGCAACCCCTACGCCATAATGGCCTCTTACTTTGACTAAATAAAGAGAGACTAAAACTTGAACTGCTATTGCGCCGATTTTAGGCGGCATAAGATAGTGCAGTCAGAATAATAATATATGGGCAAGTTCGAACGGAGCTGACCGTACCGATGTCGCTTCCTTAACGACAACGAAGTTTCCTTTTCTACTTCCCTTTTTTTCCTAGGTAGTTACGTAGGAGTCGTAAGTGATTAATCAAGAACTGCGATATAACGGTTCCCGGATTTTCACTGAGTAAGTATGGATGTGCTATAACAAATCAAGCGTTAAAACTAGAGGTTATTGTAACACAAAACATCCAGACGCTTGTTTTCTTGTCTTGACTCTGGTCTGGGATTGGTAACAAGAGGACTGGGTAAGTGTGCGTACAAGAAAAATGACGTATCACACGAACCAATAAGGAGGGAGGCAGATGGATCCTTTTACCTCTGTTGGGACCTAAACGAGCAATCTTTTTATCGGCCAGCACCCGCAAGTGCACCTTCCTTTGGCGTCGACAGGATGTAATATCCTGTTGCCAGTCTAGTTAACACTACTGTTACAATATAAATATAATAAAAGCGGAGAAAACGGCATAAAAAATAGCAGCACACGCTTGTTCACCTAACTTTTGGAAATTGCGATGATTGCACTTCTTTATGCAGTAATTTCTTCACCTACATTTGCCGGGTATGAAAACTTATATGAGTCTAAATAAAAATGGTCGCGTAAAATCGACAGAAGCACGGTCAACACGTAAGGAAGCAGGAGGCTGACAGTAAGTAATAAAAATAAGATTGCTTCCTACGCTAACTGCACCGCAAGGCGAAGAATTGATCACAAACTATACATTCAAATTATTATTTTTCTGTCACTCTAAACTAAACTGACAAAGTGTAGGAGGGGATGGTAACCGTATTTCTCTACTAATGTTAACGGTGCCACTCAAAACTGCAATTACAAAACCCCGAACGTTTAATTGTTACACATTGGTGGTTGAAAGCGCACCACGAAACTGTTACCGTTGATAGAAGTGATAGAAATAAATAATTTAAAATGTTCTTTATTGGTAAAGCCGCTGCAGCTGGTTGAAGTGCCTTGCCTGTTAAGAATCCGCTCCTGTGCCCCTTTTCTCTTCGCGACGAGTGCCTGGGACGCGTACAGCGTTTCGCCTCCGACGCCGTCTCCAACATTTACGAGGACGGCTCCTGTCCCATCCCGATGGTTTCACTGACACCCCCCCCCCCACCCCCCCACCTCCACCAAGATAACACGGGGTCTATTGGTAAGAGAGGCTTGGATGCGAAGGACGGGCACGGCAGGCAAGCGTGGTTAGGGTACGAACAGTTGCCGCTTTTCATCTCGAACCTCGTGTTGGCTCTGCCGCTGCAGATTCCGATCATTTTCCTCTTTACACAATAATATTTGCTCTTTACCTACTCTGTCTTAAACTAAACTGTCGCGTCTGTAACTAAACTTCCACGTCTTCTCTTTCAGTCTATTTGTCCCTCTCGCATAGACGGAGGTAAAAAACCGGCCGATGCACACGTTAGTCTCCCTGCCGTCCCTTTCTTCTGCATCTCTGTCTTTCCGGTAGACACATATCACAGAGAAAATTACTAGCGAGCTCGCCTGTTGCTCCCACAAAATGTATACGTCCACACCATTATGATGCTGTCAAATACTTCCTTTTTATATGGGGCAAAAGGTGCCACAAGATAATGTTGGACAGGAGGGATAAACAAGGTACTGAAACCTTCTTGTGCTGCGGACGTACCCTGTAGTCTTACTTACACTTGCCGGAACTAAGCTCACCAAACAAACCGCTACTTCGCGCGGATCATGACATTATAAAGACAGGGTGGGCGATAGACTGGACTAGGATCAGACCTAGACTAGACGAGGTGGGCCGATGTCAGCCACGGGCGCCAGTGGGGAGGAGGGTGACTAGGGTTAATGCAAAACAAAAAAAAAACAGAAAAAGGAAGATTTTATGGCTCCTTCTCACTCTCTTGTTTCATTTTTCATTACCTTCTCTCGTTGTATTCGCTCGCGAGAGCGGCACTAAATCGTTCGGTCACTGAAGCCGCCACCTTCGCTCTGCCCAGTAACAGGTCTATGCGTATATCGGCAAGCCGACGTCTTCTTTTTTATACTTCAACTTTTGTAAGATGTTGTCATTGTCCACAAGCCCTTTCATTTGTTTACCTTATCTATGTCATTCGGATCACAATTTCTGTCTTTCTTCCTGGAAAGGTTTTATGTCGTTCCTGGACCTTCTGGCTTCCTTCTCTGGATTTACCTAGGAACGTTTTTTGTAAGGCAGTAACAATCCCTTACCGCGTCTTTAGAAGTAATCCCAGTGTCCCAGCCGACGTTTACCAGCTTTCACTTTCTAATCCAGCGCGCACACGGGGTTGGCAGCGCATAGAAATTTTTTGTGCTCTTTTTCACTGACTCATGTGGCGGTGGTCGAAGTGTTTCTAAGCCTTCATCTGTTACTTTTTAGCGGGCTTAGTTCTCCTGTTCTGCTCCTAAACGTGTCTTTTTTTCTCAATTTTTTTAGTGTCGCCGTTATTTTTAGTTTCTTTCTGTCCTGGTCGAACCTTAAGGATTATTTCTAAGAGACGTTTCGAATATTCGCCTTGAATGCTTTGTTGTATTAGGGGAGCCTGACGATGGTCAGAAACAGTCAACTGTGTAGCTAGCAAAACTAAGGGGCTGAAGAAACCAAGGTCTTATTATACAGAATGGGTTTTTAACGTTTAGAAATATTTATTTTACAAATTGTGAGAAATATATGTCAGCGCTGTCTGCGCATATGAATTATAGAGCAAGGCGGTATTATGTAGGTGATATAATTCAATTATGAATTTAACCAAAACATCAATTACCTCTTTAGGTTTTGATTTTGGGGAGGAAGAATACATTGCTAAAATGAATATCGTCGACAGTGAAGGTGAGACTAGTATTTAAAAGTTCTTGATGGGCAATGCGATTTGAAACATCAACCGTCAACAACTGGTATTTGAAATCTAGTAATACTGAGTTCGCTTTCCCGCGTTGCACAATTTTAAAATGGCCGCGCTTGCACTTTTCATAGAACACATGGTATCGTCGTTAGTGTACTTCACGCAGTAGTTAGCCATCAACTTGATTTCGATGGCGATACTAAGCGCAGAGATGCCAATTTTTTAAATATGCAACGAGAGAAAGTCAAATCAGTGAGCTTCGAAACGCGTGCTTTTGACGTCTGATACTTCGAACCACATTGCCGATAGAGAAATTTAATACTGCGCTGACCTTCGGTGTTGCTGGTCTCCGATTTCATAATATAATCTTGCCGCCTAAAATCAGAACTAAAGAAGTTGAATAGTGAATTTTAGTGAACTAATCGCTGAATTATTAGCCCTTATACGTACCTAATGTCCGCCTTGCAGAACACTCTTTCTGCAGATAACGCACCGACGTATCTCACAGAGGTTTTAAAACGAAAATGTATAAACAATAAAAACCACCCTGTACAGTTTAGCTCTGCTGCCGGTTGTAGTCGACACTGATATACACAGCCGCTCTTTCAAAAAGCGCTTCTCTCTTACACCTTCCTTGTATTTAATCTTCCTATGAATTTTATTCATTCTTTTATGTGCCTAAGCAGTGCATCAGTTTTGCTTTTACTTTTAATGTGTTTTGGGATAACTCAGACGTAGTAACTGCGCGTGTTTCGTTGGCCTAGTACCAATGAAGCGAGGATATTAAAAATCCTTGATTATCGTAAACAAGAATAGCTGATTAAAATGACCCAGCTAATGAGTGAACAACGACGTGCGTGCGCATGCGTCAAATGTCGCAGGCTGTTAAAATGAATGCTGCGGGAATTAGAGAATGCCATGTCCAACATTCTAGGAAAAAATTTGGAATATTAGATTATTGTAAGCTATCGTTACGGAAATATTCAACATAACTGTGCATTCTTCCGATGCGTATGAAAACCTTTCTTTTAAGAGTTTTTCACCGTTCTTCTCTAGCAGTTAAAACTGCCACAGAAAGCCAATCGCTAACGTTTTTGACAATGCAGAAAACGCTAATAACAGAAAAAAGATATGCAAGCCTGCTCACAGGAGATATTTATTATTATAGAGAAATCTTACATTATATAAAAAATTGTCTTCATAAGCTCTTTCCTGTAAAAAAAACAGGTTTTGTCCAGAATTGTTGGCTATAAGGGCAGTAACGAAGTTGCTAAAAGTTGAGTGAGCAGCGGCTGTAGACCAATAAAAAAACTGTTGGACTAATACCGTAGGACCAATAAAAAAATTTCCAGAAGTATGTTGCGAGAAAAGTCTGTGTTGCTTATATCTTTAGCAATTTCAAATCTAGCGGCTTTTGTTTCTTCATTAGAAATGACGACGACTTCTACCTTCATGCACTTAATCACAATTCCTCTTTTTGAAGCCGAAGGAATTCCCAAGGCTACAGTATAGACAGCCCTTTAATATCGACCTACCCATAATGCGTATTCTTGCAAATTGATCTAGTCGTGCAGCATGCGAAATAGGAAAACAGGCATGCACTTGATGTCATAAGCATAACGCTAGAAGTGCCTACCCTGAAGTATGTACCATGTGAAAGCTAACTGCGGTTGCGTTTGGTTTTAATCATATTTTCCGGTTTTGACGCCATTCATCACTTCTGGTCAAACGGTTATTGAATAGAAGCTTGTGGTCCTCGGAGTTCAGTTTCGTGTAAATAACGCAGCCATCCGCGTATAGTATAGCTATAACCATATATACCAGGATTCTTGAAAATTATACGCCATACCGTATCCGAGATTTAATAACAGTGAACTCAATAGCTGTGCTTCCAAGACAAATTTCTTTTTGGCGCAGATCCCTCGATAATGAACGCCTCTATTTTCGGCGCTCTCATAAATGCGGAATAGTTTTTTTTGTTTGTTGCCCGTATTATTGGTGTTCCTTCATGAATATGGTGCCATACGTGCTGAAGCATTGTGCTGTAGGGTGTTTTTGTATCTTCTTTGTGTTTTCAGTCAGGCATATTTTTACCTAAAGCTTAGGCATCTATTAATTTTCAGACATGCAGTCGTATCCTTCGTGCTTTTTCAACCGCACTTGAACACGTGTAGTGTTCAATACTGCTTTATTTTTGTACGCTATTGTTAAATATTTGTTCCAATTTTAAAGACGTGGCCCAAGGATAAAGACATTGCCGAGAGGCTGTTATGTAGGAAACATTTTTTTCCTTCTTTTATCTTTCATAATGGGGAGATAAACATGCAGCCACGTGCAGGAGATTAGAGGGAATAATTAGAATGTGGTCCCGACAATCCGTCCTATAGTGTCTCTATGACTTTTTGTATTGTAATGCCCGGCTGTACATTAAAAAGTGGGGGTAAAAATCTCAATAATATGTAACGTCAATCCCCCTAGAGCTATCGATCATTTGGGTGTACATAAAACATAAAGCGCATTATATTACCAGTTAAACAAAACCTATATTTGCGAATAGTTTCTTTCTGTGGTAATGGAAGATTGTTGTGGAGTCTTTGTATGGGTTCTGTCACACCTCATGGCGCTATTGCACAGGTGAGGACATTTTTGTTTTTTTTTGCGTGCGTAGCATGAGATGGGACTCGCTTCCAAATATAATCTACAAATTAGGGTGAAATTTCTTTCATTCTTCCTTTTATTCTTCCCTTTATTAGCATTATATGTTGAACCAGTTAGAGCCTTGGAGAACCATTATTATTAGGCAACACAAGAAAGTATAGTTAAAAGCTGCCAGAAAAAAAACGAGTTCGAATCGGTGGCTGTTCTTATATTCTTTAAATATATGAGATAAAAAAGTGCTTTATGTCGGCGTCACTAACGCTGCCTAAATATGTAGCAGTAGGGAACAGGTATATGAAATTGGCAGAAAAAAGTTGAACAAAAATGGTGAGCTTCCTCCTAATTTTATGATTTCTCACCCGGGATGCTTTCTATATTTACCAGAGTCTAACCTTTGAAAGTATAGAGCTCTTATATCCTGATTAGGTTTCAGGGGTACCGAGAATCTCAGAACAAAATTTGGTGAAAAAGAACTCATATCTGTGCGCACTAGCAAGGCCGCGGAGGAAGCTGAAAGAAAATTGGCTGTGGTTTAGCTCTGGTTAAACGTGGTAGGTAGCGAGAGCTACAAGCCATGGCTACGCATAGGTTTCGCTGTGGTTAAGCGATGTAATGCTACTGATGATTCACTTGGCTAATCTCTGTCTATGCTTGGAAAAAGGCACATGATTAAGCAATGGTTGCAACTTTATCCAAATGAATACGCTTCGATGGTCAGTAAAGTAGAGAGACTTTGCTTCCAAACTGTCGATGGCGTAGTTTGACTCGGCGAAGGTTCGCTGAAGGACCAGGCCTAAGCTGGTCCCCCATTGAGTGGCGGGGCTAGGTTGCATCTTGTTCATCTCCAGTTGAAATAGTTTTTCAGCAGCTTGAAGAAACGCACGGTCTTTCTTGGGATCCTTGTTGAAATCACCATTCATGACTACCAACTCCCGTTCAGTGCGACTAGGCATTACGGTAGTCATAACGTTCAGAGCAGTTTCGTCGGTGGCCTGTAGAGATTGGTGGGGCCAAAAGCCGCAGCCTGTTTCTGCGAAGGCAGGAGCGCCTCTTCTGTACCCATGCTATTGTCCCCCTTTGCCGCGCATGAGGTTCCCGTCGCCGCCGAATGGGACGATTAGCTACGGACTGGGGGTAATTGAGGGGCCTTACCCACGATGTCTCCCCACCCCCCTCTGGAGACACCAGTTCGTATGCCCTCATGAGTTTAGGCGCCCTCTCCTGTGTGCTCCGAGTGACGACGCCGGTAGACGAGACGCTGATGCGACGCCGAACAAACGCTGCGGCTGGCCTCCCGCTGTGCCGAACCGTATGTATATACACACTGCGACAGCCCCTCTCCCTCTACTACGCATGCGCACAACTGGCGAGGCGAGCGGCGTCTGCTCCTCGACGAGCGCAACGGCGGAGTGACGTCATGCCAGATGGTGTGCCGAGCGGTGCGACCGCGGCCGAGGTGCAACCACGGCGAAAGTGCAACCACGCTGAAGAGGCGAAGCGGCTGCAGTAGGGTAGCTCTCGCTACAAAATAAACTGGGACATTTATTCTGAGTCGTTGCCGCGTCAGCTTACGCGTTATTTGCCAGGTAAGACACGTGAGCTGAAGCATTTTACATCTATATTGTAACAAAAGCAAACGCTAAAGACTTTCTAAACCACGTCACTCCATTATACCCCTTAAGCAAGTTTCTGTCTGCCAGAAGAACGTTACCGCCTTCATGAGCATCATGTTTTTAAATTGTTTAGTCAAAAAATCAACTCTGCCTAAAAGCTTTTGATCATTATAATGCTCCTTGGCGACAAAGACGAAAAAAAAACTATAGAATTGATTTCGATAAATATATGGTGCATGGGCATCCGCAGACGTAGAGTACCATTGCACAAAGTGTATTTTCTAATCAAGGTAAGGTAAAGAACTATTTCTCATGCATTTTATCCTGTAGAAGCAGAACACAAAGTGAGGGGAAAGTTTTTACTATTTGAACACTCGTTGGTATCCAGCGGCACTGGGGATCGAGCAGTGCACCCCCTGCTTGCGAGTAATATTAAAAAATTGGAAATCTCAAAAATGCGCTGGCTGTTCTGCGTTTATGCATGAAAGAAAGTTTCTGCAGACTCAGTGTCTAAACGGTTATGGAACTTCACAAGTTGATAGGGCTGATCACATCTAAAAAAACGCTATCAGCTTAATTGTTTTTGTTTAGGTCACGGATTTTGCGTTTTTTTTTTCTCGGCAATCAGAGGCACCTCTTTTCAGTTCAGTGAATTGTACTGACCGCTGTGGACGTGCTGATGCCGCTAAAATCAGCCATCAGTAAGTGGAACATTCTTTCCGCTTAAAAAGGTGTGGCGCCAAGCCCCAGGAAAAAAAATCTGATGTGACTCGCCAGGTTCACATCCCATGTCCGCCTCTTGGAGCCGCATCCAAGCGTCCTGCTAGCTCTGCGACCAGTTTAGCCACGGTTTGGAATTTTCATATGAATGTGCATAGTTGCGATACGCAAGGTTTTGCTCTTCGGAATACTAACCCAATACTTACGACAAATATAACCCAAAATTTAGTGGCTGCCGACGCACAAATGGAATGTAGGATAAACAATAGAAAATAGCTTTTGCATCGTGTAGTGGCAAGCCGAAGTTATTTGTGCAAGATCGAATAAATAAAGTATTCTGCGTAATGTGACTGTATTCTATAAGGTCCCTGCGCGGCTTGACAAGCGAGAGATGTCGGGGTCATCAGTGCACGGGGCGAATTTTCTGTTCTGCATACTGTCGGAGCGTGTCTTTTGTTATGAGGCGTGTGCCGGAAGTGATCGCGCGTAGCGTGTAAAAAGCTGACTGCCTGTGCGACCGTTGATTGAAGACCCGCGGGCACAGTTCGTGAAAAGAGCGAGCAAAGTGAAAGAGCAGCCCGGAGGAACGTTGCCTCCGAGGGCGTCAAAGCGTGTTTTTGCACCGACCCAGAAACAACGTCCCGTATTTCGTCTCTTGCCACAAAAGAGCCGTGGCAGGGTATGTTGCACTTCCTGCTTATTGTATAGAATCGCGCTGCAGCACAATAGGTTCCGCAGACGACGGTGGGCTCCGGAGAGTGACGTTTCCTTCTGCCAGCTGATATCAATGTGCTGTCGGCAGTGACACTTTTTGTTCCTGGATTTCTTTCCTTTGCCTTAAAGAACAGTCGGCAGCTTGAAGCTTGGGCCATCTGTGCTTTCACGTTGAAAAAGTTTTCCACGAGCCAGATTTTTGGAAACTTGGTTAGTCCTGATTGCTTAAAAAAAGAGCGGTGCCGAAAACTCCGACAGTTCTAGAGTCAACTTTAGTAGGGCATAGATGCATTCCTGTCACGCGAAGTAAAGTATATGCTTTCACTGATAACAGCCCTGCCCCAGACTAGACCAGGATGCGCTTCTTAGTTGATATTTTTGCTTTAGCAGATTTTTCGACGCCATATATTAGTAAAAATAAAGGCTGCATATTCTTAAGCGTAGCCTTACGACAAAGCAGGAAAGCTACGCAGCTTTTGTTTTTTTAGATAATTACTCACGTTCTGCTGGATACCTACGCATGCATTGAATTCATGGTAGTGCCTTGATGTGTGTGACAGAAGAGTTTTTCATGGAAGGTAAATATTTATGGTGTGTGAGGAAGGCTCAGGCGTTTGTGCTATATTAGATATGTCACATGGTCAATGGGGTTTCGGAGGCACTATCAGCAATCTTAGAAAAATTATGTAGCAGTACTTGAGAATTTTTTTCCATCTGTGAAGTATAAACTTTGCCCATAGCTAAGCCGTGGGTGAGTCTTAAACTACCTGAACTCTCACATATTACACTTTTTTCTCTCTTCCTCTCAATCTAAAGGAAAGCTCATCAAAATATTCTTCTTTTATGAGATTTTAGCGTGTGTTTATTAATGAGTGATGGGATTGTATTAAGTATTTCTAAAAGAAAAAAATAACCTTTACTTAAAAGAATATATGACCCTGAATACATCACCGTCCCGAGCGAGGAGTTCGTATCCACAATAGTTATCGCTTTTTTCCCCGGTTACTGCTTTAGAAATCTTATTCCTTTGTACTAAAAAAATTCTCTGTAATTACAGGGTTCTAAGCCCTGAATGCAACTCACAATCATTCTCTTCAAAGAAAAAGCATTTCTACAGCATTCTTGCTCCCCAACAGAACTCCCAGGAAGGAAGGTTGGTATGTAAAATGAACAAGTGATGAAGTTACGGAGAATCTCTATGTGTATCTGCCCCTTAAGTCGTGCAGTCATAGATTGAAGAATCACAGAATTGTGTGTCAAGCTCGTCTCGTGTGCTCAATATGCATTTTTATCCAAAAAAGATACAGGAAAAATGTTTTCCACAAGGAAACTTAAGCGACTTGCCCTTTCGACACCAGTTCCAGCATGCGCGTCCTGGCAGCAAATTATACCGAGGTGTTACATGTCCGAAGGCAACGCAACCCTGACTGTGTTTGCCTGTACGCAACGGTTCATAGGGAATGTTTATAAAGAAGAAATCGTTCTAGCCGCTTCCATACTCGGGAAGCTCTCATACTAGACTGGTTTTGTCACAAAAAGAAAAAGACAGCAAGAAGACATCCTGAACTCTATTTACGAAACCATGCAATAGTAGAGAGTCTTCAAGGTGCTTGAGAACAACGTCCTGAGTTGGGGGAAGCGTTTACTGTTTATTGTGGCAACAACGCTAAGAAATATTTAGTATTTGTCAGGAGAAACAATCTCGCATATCCTATTCGCTAAAATTGCTGATTCCCCAGGAAAACAAGAAAATCAATCAAGCTTTTCATTGTTGGAAGCTGAAATGATTGCAATTCTCGAAAACGTTGCAATGTTTTTCTTTTATTGATGTGGACGTGAAAGGAGTGCTGGTGCCTTACTGTGGCGCCGGCTATTCTTTTTCTAATAACGAGAGAAAAACACTGGCACTTGCGCATTTAGTTACACTTCATTCTCTTGTACATGCTTATAAAAATGTGAAATTCGGCTAAATATTAGAAACTCCAGACTCTCTGCAAGACAGGCTCAAGTTTCATCATCCTGTCTCTAAGAAGCAGAAGCAAGTATTTTCCTGACATCACAAGTTCAATGCGTTGTTTACATGACTTAGTTCCACGTACAAAAACACTAGATATTATAATGAAGACAGGTAATGGCCTTCTTTTAATTTTTAGTGGTGCGGTGACTGCTTTGGATTACATTTCATTTATATGACATTTACTTGTAATTTGCGATAACTAAACAAGAAGGTGCGGACGTCAGGAAGATAGATACAGGGCTCTAAAGAGAAAGCTTATTTATTCAGTGTATTTGTGCGGGCCAAAGTTGCACTGAAGAAATGCCGATGTATTGCAACCACCTCGGGATATGTATTGCGTAATCGCTCAATATTATATTGTTCAAAAGTGTTTTTAAGGGTGGTCGCAATAATCGCAATGCTGGGAAGCCGTCGATAGAATCACGTATCTTTTAAATCTGGTGCAAGCAGGTGCGCTGAAAACCGAGCTTCGGATACAATCAAGAACAAAGCGAAAGATTCGTACTAATTTCAATCAAATTTATACCTTAATTCTCAACAATACTGGGTGGTGTTCAGAGATAAATGTTGCTGTTGATAACATAAACTGCACCAGGAACCGTGGCGCAAAACAGCAGACCTGGGCAGAGTCAATAATTAAAAGAAAATCTAGACGATAAAAAGAGCACCCTGAGTAGAGAACTTTTAAATGATTTATGTCAAAGGCTAATAGTCGATGTTTCCTGTTTACAAGTCCAAGAAGAAAGGATTTTAGTGCCATAATAAGGCGACTTGGTTATTAGTGTTAATTTATTCAGTGTTGAGGAAGCGCTTGGATTTTGTGCTGGAGGAAAGACACGGGGTTACAACTCCTGCTGCACGTGTGTGGTGCGATTTCGTAAGGTGCAAAGAAAAAAAGTTTCGCAGTAATTGTTCTCTAACTTTTCAAGCCCGCTATGCCCGTCGTCCTTCGGGTTACCTCTGGGCATTTTATTTTTTCCAAGTGTTAAGAAGGCTTTTGAAGCAGGGAAGAGGCATTACAATAATTACGACATCTTGGACTTCAAGTGATTAAAATGCTAAGAGCCCTACTATCACGCGTGCAATTCTGTTAACACTAATGAGCAGAGAATTCTTAATAACAGGCAGAGAGTGCGCTCGCTCTCACATTCGTTTCTGCATTAAATGCGGCCCAGACAAAGCGGAGACCAAACCGGCGGATTTCGAAATGTTTCAGAAAATGTTTTCTTGCTTGTCAAAGCTCAGCTCGCTGTACAGTGAGGTCATTACCGTTTGCGGGATTAAAATTTGCTCGGCCGCTTCAGTAGCGCAAGATACAACGTTGGAGATTAGTATGTTGTAAGATCTCAGTGTTATTATCTCCTTTAATTGGCAAGTGCTTTTTAGAGCCTTGCGACTTTCAGAGTCCACGTGCGAAAGCGGAAAGCTTGAAATACAGCTGCGACTTCCTAACCTTCTAGAGCTCAACTTAGGTAACACGTGGAAGAATAGACTCTTTAAGCTCTAACTTTTCAGCGCCGGACCGTAGTTTATACTCAAGGCACAATTGTTCGAACTTGCTAGAAGTAATAGATTATACTCGAGTCATTAAAAAAGGTGGTGTCTAACCCCGCGGCTTACAGAAGGTAACCAGCACAGAAACTAAGAAGCAAAGGGGATTTTTTAATTATCCGTGTTAATCAACGGAGATTATCGGTGAATATTTCATCGCACAAAGATAATTGATTGGAAAAGTGGAAGAAAAACTACCACATGCCGCCTGGGATGTCGAGCGCACGACCTTCGAATAAATTGTCATTAAGCGATGAAATATTCACTAATAATCTCCACTGATCAACACCACAAATTAAAAAAATCCTCTATGCTTCTTAATATCTGTTGCGGTTGGCTTCTGCTGTACGTAGAATAAGCCCCTCATTTCTCTTCCCTTGACAATACACACACACACACACACACACACACACACACACACACACACACACACACACACACACACACACACACACACACACACACACACACACACACACACACACACACACACACACACACACACACACACACACACACACACACACACACACACACACACACACACACACACACACACACACACACACACACACACACACACACGCACGCACACGCACACGCACACGCACACGCGCACACGCACACGCACACGCACACACGCACACACGCACACGCACACACGCACACGCACACGCACACACGCACACGCACACGCACACGCACACACACACACACACACACACACACACGCGCGCGCGCGCGCGCGAAGGAAGCAAACAGCCACTGAAACCAAGGTGCTAGGGGAATGTCTTTTTTTTATTTGTAGTTTTGGTCAATAGGATAATATTTGTGTGATAAATATGTAGCTTAAAGACAATTAAGTATAAAGCAGAACAAAAAACAAGCATGCCGGCAGTGAGATCAGAACCCACTGGTGGCGTGGTTGTTTTTGGCTACTCGCTACTGACAGACAGCGATCGCCATTTCCGCTTGCACACGCCCTTCGCTAACGCGTTAATAAATTGTATTCTTGGCTCCTTCCACCAATATCTTGAAACGTGTCGTTATCGGCGACCACGTGAGCGTTCCATTTGAGAACAGCACAGCGATATTCATATTCTGTGATCGTTGCAACATAGTTTCAAATTCTTAGGAACTGATGACTGGGAAAGAGCAGCGCCGTTAAATAAAAACAAGGGGGTAAAACAAAAATAAAATTGCTGATCACAATACATCGACTTATTGCAAATTGTCGTAATGAACCAATCAGCCTTTGGAATAATTTTTTGTAATAATTTTTTGTACCATATTTTGGTGCTAAACCGTGCGTTGGTTTCTTTTAATATTAGTTCTCTCCCTCGCCCCTAAAGCACTGAATGTTAGTACTCGTGCATTTTACCTCATGATGAAACAATGGAACACAATAATAGCATCCCAGCTTTCAGTACTTCTACATTCTCAACAGCCTTGTTTCAGCGTAAACGAGTTGGAGCATATCCGTCAATTTTGTTGCAATATTTTCTTCCAACTTGAAGGTACGCCTTCATGTTAATGACGATATACTTACTGTTACTATCCATCTGTAGAAAACAGTGTTACAATTTAGCGTCTAAATAGCAGCTCTGCAGATCATAGTTTAATTTTTGTCCTTAGAATCGTTCAGTGAGAGTATAAAGTTAAAAAACGTGGAGTCATTTCAGCATGTGGCTGCGTGGAGCGTATTTAGATATTTACTTTAAGCTGTTATGTAATAAACTGAATTCGAACATAGCTGATAGAGAAAAATTAAAATAAAAGTGATCTGCCTTTGTTTTTCTCGTCCAGCTTGAATTTATAGACTAAAATATTATGATGCTTTCAGAATACAGAAGGAAATGGCTACCTTTACATTTTAAATGACCCAGGCTTTCATCATACCTGATGCCTAGGGGCACCTCACAAGTTCTCAGTGCAATTTTGATTTAATTTCAGCTGCGACTGGAAGAAAAAATGTGAAGAAATTGTAAAGAGGCAGGCTCGGCGGTTTAACCTCATTTTGGTTTAATATTTACAAGAGTCAGTTGACGGGTTATTTTTCTCTGCATAGTGAAAATAGGGCGCAAGGCCTTGCGCTGTGCATTCGCCACTTGGGCTCAAATGTGTGAAAGTGCACACTTGAATTGCTGGAAGTAAAGTGAGCTTGAGAAGTAGATGTTTGATGAACTATGGTCGCCAAGCGAACAACATCATGCTACAATGGGTGCTAATCAGTGTGCAGCCATATATTAATGTAACAATATTAGACATGAAAGGGCCACCGAGAAAAGAACCACGGAATAAATGGACAGTTCGTTACCGCAGTGATGGTAGGTTTGATATATTGTTGTTAGCCGTAGTGTAGCAGCCGTCTTTGTAGTCACCGAAAGATGACACAACCTTGCAAAAGCTCAGACCTGCGTACGCACGCAAAAGGGGCTAGAAAATCGCTAATTTTATTGTCTTTTAGCGGTTACTTGGCTTTGCGGCGTGATTAAATACGACGTTTAGAAAGAAGGAGTAGGGGCAGTAAGCGTTCTGGATTTGAGGATAGGTTGTAATTGAAAGTATGGTGTGGAAATTACCAGCAACCACGACGCAAAAACGGCAGCCTTCTGCATCAACTGTGATCCACGGCACGTTAGGTAACAAACGAAGAGAGAGAAATGGCGTTAGCTCTTACCATTTGTATCTTTTATTTTTTTTCTGGAAGCTCAATTTGATTGTCTTTGTATTCAAGGATTACAGGGTTGCCTCTCTTGAAGTTGTGTCAGCGCAGCCAAAAACTCAGAACTTAGAAGAGTGTGACTATCCGATCAGCCGCAGGGCTTAGCCGGTCCTTTGTTCGCCTTGTTTGCAAGTGCCCAGATTTCTGCTGATGACAGTCGCACTTTTTTGTCATTCGTATTTGTTTATTTAATTTTATAAAACATCGTTGACGGGATAAGAAAGTTACCGACAAAACTGTTTAGGCACTGTTCTTCACGGCGTGGTCTCTTGCAACATTTTTCGGACTGCAACGCACAGATCTATGAGTGGAGGATTTTAATATAATGAGCGGATCTAGACAGTCTGTAATAAAATACTAGAGGCAGAACTCAATATTCGGTTTTTTGATGAAGAGCTCAGGGAGTTACCTCTGCACAAAAAATTACGGGCTGTTCCTCTCACCTGGCCGAATTGGCCTCAACGATTTTTCAAGAGGCTCTGTGGCCACTCCATTGGTTTCCGTGTAAACGCCTCTGGTGGTTGCGTAAAAAATACTAAAATAATAATATTCCTTGAAGAAGCAAATACGGAGATTTCAGCTAGGGGCCTGAACCTTGTAACGAATGCAGTGTTAAGCGACTTTACGGCTCCCCTTACTATGTAAGCATAGACGTTGGGCTCTGCAAGTTAAACTTTGGCAAGAAAGCTGTTGGATTTGAAGACAAAGCTAATATAGTTATATATTGATCCGGAATATGACATCGTCGTTTTAACGTACCAATTCAGCGATCCTAACTGCAGCTTCCTAACTCTTTAGCCCGTGCAGGATTCTCAAGGGCCCTTTCCAGAATTGTTCTACGTTGTCTGCCTCTTTCGGTGTCAGTCTATCTTTAGTTATCATTCTCGACTGCTATTGAGTTCTAACTATGAGTTCATGCTCCGAGTAAGCAGCTCTTAGCTCCAAAACAAACGCAATATACTTTAGAACTAACATTTTTTTGAATAAGTTGTTTAGTGATGCCCCAGAGACCATCTCTCGTAACAAAGTTAACGCTGCATTGATCGTGTGTTTCTATTGATATGAGTGTATAACAGGAAACGAAATATTCTGCGTATGAGTGGGCCGAGTGGGAGCCATTTCTGCCGCTTTCAAAGAGACGTCACCATACTAAAGAACTTTTGGATGGAGCACGTGGCTATTATATAATGGTGCGCATCAGTAAGCTGCTCTCTAGAGGTTTACATTGCGCAACATAGTGTGAGAAATGCAAGCAGCGCGAAAAAGCTTAGTTGTATGGTTGAGTTTAATTAAGAGTATTAACTGTAAAAAAAAAGAAACATAATTTAAGAGGGCTGATAACATCGGATGTCTTAAAAAGTGTCCGGAACAAATGGAAGGCGGCAAGCATTAGCGCCAGTTTTAAATTAATCTGCTTCGAAACAGTTTTTTGAACATGCAGACACATTAATGACACAAACGTATAAATTGGTGCACAAAAGCGTCCCGCACAGTTCAAGCCTGCATACAGGACGACAACTGAAATATAGGTATAACTCAGTAAGTCACATAAACGGTACATACAAAGTGCTGCGTTTGGTATCTCGAAGCACTGGAACAGGTGCCGCCAAAGGCCGTTTCACTATTTTCACTCCGTCACACTCCTGGACCATCAAACGCGGCGCTCACAAATTCTGCGCTTGAAAGAGCTGCTGTCGCGGCATGCGAGCGCAAGGTAACGCGAAATTTATCATATTTGGCACTCAACAGTTTGTCACTATAATTTTTGCTGCATCCATATTTTAGGTAAGCTTTCTAGTTTATTTAATTATACAAATTAAAAGATGCAAAATACACTGACATACGACATAAAGCGGCTAGTAACTTGGTTGAAGAGGTCTGCTGCAAGGTCACTTTTAGGCAGTATTATTTAATAAGCAGAGAACTGGATAGCAGGATCAATGGCTTCAGTAGCGGACGACGCGCCCTCTGACCATAGCGCCAGTTTTGGTGTTATGAAATAGAAAAGCAATGAATTACGCGTTGCGTTCCAGCAGTTGGCGCCCCCACTCATTTAGCGACTGTGCAGGCTAAAGAATACACTGTACCACAAACTTTAGAATTTTGAAGGTTGGCAGTGGTAACAGAAATATAATTTAAATATAAATATTAACCATATGCTGTTCTACAAAAGAACTGCAAGCGGCAACAATATTCCGCTGCGTACAAATAGAAAGCATGTTTCGGCTCCCCACCTTACGCTTCAGTGCCAGTAAAACTTTTCGCAGAGTACAATACAGTATTGCTTTTTTAGTAAGCAGTTTAGCCCGATAATTACTATCGACAAGGCTGCAAGGCCAATCTATACTCATAATTGCGCGCTTATATTCGGAGTCCTATCAGAACGCTAAATTTTTTTCAAACGGAGGTCGATATAAATATATACCATTCCTTTTTCGCCAGCGAACTGATAAGATTTCACGCAATTTCAGTACCGAAAAATTGGAAGGCCATGTAAGTGACGTGTCAGCCACAACTTCCCTCCCCCGCCTCCCCACCGAAAAAAAAGGAAAAGCAGTGAATTTTGTTTTTGCAGCAATGCATTCTTTCTTGCGGTTGAGCAACACATATTGCTTACGAGCTTTCAGAATTCTCTACGTCAGCATACGCCCTGGCGGTAGGCGCGTCATTTGCCGGGCGTGTTTCCAATGCATATCGGCGCCGAAGTTCATGGGGTTAAGGGTACTCTTGAGGAAGCTTTGAGGAATACCGTAAGAATCACTGGCGCCACTATGCCTTGCTTTTATATTCTCTGCCGGCTATTTACAGGCAGCCTGGGATATATCAGGCAACGGCGGTCATTCGTCTTCGTTAAGGTCCAGTGTGTGCTATGGCAAATGAAGAAATGGCGTCCATCTCTATACTGATGCCCAAGCCTCGATGGGCGCTTCTGTAGTCTCTAAGGCGACTCTTGAATGGCGCCTTCCTGACGCTTTTATAGGCAACCCGCATAGATACCCAGTACTTCTGGCTGAAGTCATGAGTTACTATGCAAGTGCTCTCATGGGAGCTGCTTTCGCCTATCCAGGAACTTTCACTTCTGCCGCTGCTGTTGTTTATGATATGCGTTAACAGGAGCACATCTTCGTTCCTTTGGTGAAGTGTCCTTCAGACAGCACAAGTTGCGAGCAAAAAAATAGGACCGATTAAAAAAGGGACGCAGTGAATGGCGCAAGATAAACTCCCGCCAAGGAGACGTGCATTAATCATGTTTTTTCAGTCAGTGAATTTGTCATGAAAGATGTCAAAGCTTCCAGCGTAAGGTCCTTTCTTACTGGTACATTTAAAGAAGGGTAAAAAACGGCCTGATAATAAAAGATTTGATTCTTTCGTCATTAGACTTTGCAAATTATGTTAAGCATTGTGGCCCTAGGAGCTGGAAAAATGGGCTCCAATCTTTCTGCAGAGAGCGTAAGTCCCACGCAACATTCAAAATAATTGCCTTTGTTCTAATGTGGAGCTACAATTATAGCGATTTCCGTTTGTTTCGCGGGTAGCGTTTATTTTTGCGCATTTTTTACTCCGCCATCAGCGTCTGTGACAGTTGGCACCTTTTATAAAGAGGCAGAGAAGTGCGGCAGGTGCACAACATTAAGGATGCGACGTGCTTTGATCAGTTGAAATGAAAACTAGTGGCGATTGTGCATTTTTCATTGCATGCAGTACACTTGATACTGGACTGTTTGATAAGCTTGCCAAGCTCAATAGAGTTCCCAGAAAGATAAAATATATTATTTTCTTGATTAACTGCATCGGGCTTTGTGTGGAGAGAAAAGGTTATTAAATTTGATGTTCCGATTTCGCCATATCTAGCTCTGAACGAGACTGGTAGTAGGTAAGTGAAAGAGGCTATCGTACTGCGTATGCTTTAGCCTGCTTCCTGCTTATGATTCTCATCATTAGAACCAGGACTTTACCTATGACTTAGGGAGCCTTGAACAAAATTGTGTGAAGGATAAAACGCGAGGTAATGACGTTCTAGTTGATATGAAGAATAAATCAGCATCGGTAGGACATGTAAAGCAAAGGCAGGATAACCGATGTTTCCTTAAAGTAAAGGAGCAGATTCCCAGAGAAAGAAAGCGTAGCAGGGGGCGTCACAGAATTAGGTGGGCGGATGATATTAGGAAGTTTGCGGTCAGGAGGCTGCTGCAGCTGGCCAGTGAAGAATTAATTCAAGGGATATGGGAGAGGCCTGTGTCCTGCAGTGGAATTAGGCTGTTGATGATGATGATTTATGGAGGTACTCTTTATACATTATCAGTGGTTACCTGAGTATTGTAAATGTAATTAGCGGTGGTTAATTAGTGGCTTAAAATGATAAGCGGGAGCTCAGTGCTGGGCAGAGGGATGTCGTGCAAATATTGTACTGGGAATTTCGACGAACGCTATAATCCTCTTCTGGTTATATTGCTAAGTAGCGCTCATGGATCCCCAGTTGCGTCATGTATGCTTCTTATGCGCTGCCCGAACTATCCTACCGCACATGCAAAGACGTTTAACGAGCAGAAAAAGCCAAAACTTATCCAAGCAGTTGGGCCTTTCCGTGCCTTAGAAGGAAGGAATATTTGAAATAAGATTTGGTGCCCTGCTGGGAACACCAAAATTGCTGAGCGAGAGAAATCGCTCGCTGTTTACTGTTAAACTTCTCGCTTTTGTTTCCTTTCTCTTTTCTTTTGCAGTGACCGCGGTGTGACGTACATGAGAAGAGAAGCAGAAAAGTGTGCTGCCTGCCAGCAACGCGAGAATGTTTGTTAATCCGTGCACACGCTCCCGATGTACTGTCACTCTGGTCCTAAGTCCTTTGCTTATGGGATGGCCGGTACCCGGGAAATACAAGAAGTTATTGCCGCGCAGGTTCAAGGAGTTTACCGATGGAGGCACCGCTATTAATGCGTGGGCTCTTTTTATTTTTCTCTCCTGCACTGCGCCATTTCCACCTCTCCTACTATCAATTTCCCCTCTCACTCTTATTGTACGCTCCTCAAGGGGCACATTCAAGGAGTGTTATCCCCGTATAACAACGAAGGAAGACAGAGGATTACATAGAAAGCATGAAAGCAAGATCGTGTTAGTCAAAATTAAGATCACCTGCTATCCATCCCAGCTGCTGCAGACGATATGGACGACTGATATAGAAGCGTAATGCACAGCGTCTCGATGGTGCTCATTGCAAAAAAAGAAGCCCTAAAGCGAGCCTGCGTCTCTCTATGACCGAATTGTGAGCTGTCCGGCTAAGCAAAGGGTCTCTCTTGCGTGGAGGGTAGCTGAGGAGGCAGCTTGTTCCGAGAAAGACAAAACAGCAAGACCGGTGAATTATTCAACCAACAGCTATTCATGATGAGCCAACTGTATATATGAACGGCAAAAACAGACTTCCACAAGACTTGCAGTGCCTAACAGGTAGCAACAGTCTCTTAAAGAGATATACTGCGGAAGTTCGCGTAGGGTGTTTATGTTAGAAAAGCTGTTGGGTACGATGGCCACGGCTCGCACAAAGCAACACTAGGAGTGGAAAAGGTCTGTTTCTTTTTTGGGATTTCATCTACTTGATCATGATCATAGTGACGACAATGATAACATCTTTCTTGCTAAGCTATGCACAGCTTTTTCACCCACACTGACTTGACGTCTTTCAACCAGCTCCGACTCACTCGGACTTAATCCGGGAATTACTGCATTTTTTTAGATGTATTCCACTATGTTCGGCATTCGGGTACAAATTTCTTAATTCTGAAATATTGTAAGGTATTGCTGTGGAAATATTGAACGGGATGGTCTATTCTTCCAGTGGATAGCAAAATCGTTTAACGCGTTTGCATCACACACATCGAGTAACGAAAAATGCCTTAGAAAACCAATGGGGAATGCTTCTGACGAGAGTAATAACGTTGATAGTCGTAAAATGTAAGCCTGCCGAGGAGATATTTGCGGATATATTAATTGTGATAGTGAAGTCCTCCAATATATAAACAAAATTGCTTTCATCACTCTTTTCTGCTCAAAAAATGCTTTTGTTGAGAATTGCTGGGTCCAGAATCCCTCACTGGAATACAAGCTTCGGAATAGTCCATAAAATAGCTTAAGCGCTAGTCGTGTGAGATTCTTTTGTCGTCGTGTCCGGTTCGTTAGATCCGTTATATTGCCTTCACAAATGATGTGCCCAAGTCCCCACAAAAAAAAACGATAAAGTTTCTATTACTGTCATTTGCTAAAGAAAGAATTGAAACTGCAAAAATGGGCCCGAGATTCGAGCGCTTAACGAACTCTACGTGCTGCCGACTGCGGAAGGCGAGGAATGGAAGCAAGCTGTCAGAGACGAAAATTGTTTTGAGCTTTGGGATTCCTGTACGCGATGACCTTCCTTTCTTACTCGGCAGGGTGAGATGGGGTCGCCTCTCGTTCAATGTTACCTGCGTTTAAAGATCCAAGTGATTCCAACTCATTACCATTTGGGTCTTGAAAACAAAGGAAAGAGTAATGGAAACTGTAACACTCAGGTTCAAGACTTGCTCTTTGCCCGCGCCTGTTTTTGTCAGCCCAGCTTCGGTTGTCGACAAAGAACTTTCTAACGGCATATCGCTGCCACGTGCCTGTTGTGCCGATTTGAACCCAGGGTTTTCTTTGTTGGTCGTTTTGTTGTAGCATTTGTAATGCGATAGCACTAGCTTAAAGGCTTCGAACTTCTGCGAAAAGGTTTAAATGAAAAACCGGCTCCTTTGTGCATAGACGTTGCTCATTAAAATGCTACGTTGTCATGTCTAGGTGTCAAAATTTTTAATCTTCAATTTTCCCAGCCCAAGTCTCTTGGGCACCAGAATCTTGAGAAGGAGAAACATGTAGAAGAATTAAAAAAAAAACAAGCGCCGACCATGCATATGGAGCTTCCTCATACAGAGTTTAATAAAGATACTGCTGCCTGCAGCCAATGAATTTCTTTCTATTTAAAGTGGGAAAGTTAGTGCATTAAAATAACGAAAACTAGTGAACGCTGCGAAACCAGGAATGCGGGCCATGCATGGGAATTCAAAGCAGGCTCTATAGCGTTACCCGCGGAAGTGAATACCACGTCTTACATAAAATGAAAAGGAAGCGTCAAAAAGTGTTGATAGCCGTTGAAAAGCAACTGTTTGGTTAAGGAGCTTCATATCGGTGTCATTAATAACTGAAATCCCCCATGAATATGAAATCCGCCGCAAGAAATAAGCGTCTTGTGTGGCGCGCCACTGATTCTTCCGGGTTGAAGTCCAACTTCATAGAAAAGAACGCACTGAGACAAGGGGCTCAAGAAAAGCAGAGCACATTGTTTTTTCGTCACGCTGTCGAACTAACTAGCAATTTACGGACTTAACAAAACACTGACTATTTTTGTCGGTCTGATAAGGGCTATTTATCGCTAATTCTTACTTACGCGATGACTGTCGCGAATTGAGCAAATCAGTGACGGTTGCAGACCTTAAAATGTAGAGTCCTTTGACTGTACTAAGCAAGATTCTGTTCCATGGTAAATATTCGGATCAGGCCTGTAAAAACAGTGCGCTCACACAGGGAAACATACGAATGTAAACATCAGGACTGCCGGTGTTCCGATCCCTCGCAGAAGCACTTGATGGACCTGCCTGGGTAAATGCGCAGAGAAAGCTATGATCGCTGAATTGTCTTGCTGAGTAAGGCATAGAAAAGTGCGAATACAAGCATTGTCTGACATATTGCCATGCCATTTTGAAGATATTGTTGTTCCATCTTTGCGCAGCGCTTTCTTACTTTGCAGAACACCAATGATTAAAAAATACAGGACGAAGGAATGTGGGCAAACACTGATTATATGGCGACATGTTTCTGACAGGAGAAAGCAATAAAATAAATGATAATCAAGCTCTAAAGCAATCATATGCTGCACGATCACGTTTGCAGAATGTAGATGAAAAGGTGTCGTAAGATGACTAAAGAAATTGCAGTACAGTTGAATGGGTGTACAAGAATGCTCCCGACTATGCGACCAATTACGCCTTAAACTGCTATGAGCGTTGTAATGACGAATAAAACTAACTTAAATGTCGTAATTTTTTTTTGCAAAACTTTCGTCGAAATTTGTCATTTTTTACAGGAGCTTTATTGTTAAAGCAACGCCGTCCGCTGATTTACATACATATATACATACAAGTTTTATGCTCCACAAACAAGTGGAAGGAGGCGGAGGGAAAAGCCGTACATTTTTGGCTTGAAAAATCCTCCGCCCCCTTACAGTGCATACAGCAGCAGAGCGGGACAATAGACAGTCACATTTTTTTTTTGTTGTAAAGAGGAAAAAAATAAATAAATAAACAGCACTATATCGCATCACAAAATAAAATAAGCCTAAATAAGAGTTTCGATAGAACACTGGGTTTGGACTCCTGGAAAAACATTTTTTTTTGAAAAGTAAACAATGCGATGTAATTGAACATAAAGATAGACCTGTGCGTTCATTCACAAAAAAGAGTATGAGTAGCAAAATATTTGTACATATTTGGAAGAGACATATTGGATACATCAGCGCCTTCTTTTTCTGCAGCATTCAATAATCGCGGCAGGTTATACCGGAGTGTTTGTTGTCCATAGGCAGTACGACATTTTGGAACTTTCCATCGTTCTGGAGTTCTGGTGCTGTAGACGGGATAATTGGGTTTTAGTTCTGCCATTTCAGTAAAAACTGTACTCTCTCGTTGGACACTTAAACGGTACTGCCTGCATAATTTGTATTCGTAAATATTTCTTACTTTCAATAAATTAAGCGAAGCAAAGATATCTGAAGAAGGCGCTGTGTATTCAACGTTTTCAATTATTCGTACTATTTTTTTCTGTAGCCTTTCAAGCTTCAACAGATTAGTTTTTGTTGATGTTCCCCAGACTAAATGAGAGTAGTTTAGGTGGGAAACAAAGAGAGCGTTATAGATCATTAGTTTAACTTTTTTTGGAAGAGTATAGCGGTTGCGATTTAAAATTCCAGTTATGCAGCTCAGTTTGCTGATTAGACTGTTTACATGATCATTCCATTGTAAGGTTGAAGTAAAATATACCCCTAACACCTTGACAGTATCGACCACATCAATGGCTGCGGATCTAAACATTACGGTTCCTTGTAACGAAATTTGTTTACTTTTTGGTCGAAAAATTACCACCTTTGTTTTGTTTGCGTTAAGTTTTAATTGATTGCTGGAAATCCACGAGTCCAATTTGCGCAGAAAAATATTTGCTTTAGTAATTCCTTCAGCTTCAGAACGTGATGGCACCAAAGCACTCGTGTCGTCGGCATATATAACAAACTTGGTATCTGAGCAGATGTGTACAATATCGTTAATGTACCAATTAAATAGGACAGGGCCTAAAATGCTACCCTGTGGGACTCCTGAAATTATTTTTTTTTCTGTGAGAAATGAAACCATTTATGTCGACATATTGAAATCTAGTTGATAGATAACTTTGGAGCAGTGTCAGGCTATAAACACTTTTTCCGAAAGTCTGTGAGCAAACACCAAAATGCCCCATTAGTGTAACGGAAAGTGTTATTAGGACTTCCTTTTTAATAATAATAATAATAATAATAATATAATAATAATAATAATAATAATAATAATAATAATAATAATAATAATAATAATAATAATAATAATAAAAAAAATAAAATAATAATAATAATAATAATAATAATAATAATAATAATAATAATAATAATAATAATAATAATAATAATAATAATAATAATAATAATAATCTTCATTTCCATCGGGATGATGGAGGAGGTTGTGGGTAAAAGCTGCTCGTAAACGGCAGCTTGACAAAGGCCCACAGCCTCCGTCTACAGGGTAACAACAGCAAAGCAAAGACACTCACAAATATACATATAGTCTCTTCGCTATTTCGCAGAGCCAAAAATAAGGGGATCAAAAAATGAAATAGAAACAAAGAAAATAGAACAACATTCAATGCAATAAATACAGAGGGTACAAAGCAGTATATAAACACAGGATTAAATATAGACATTATAGGAATACAGGTTACAGGTTGCAGGTTACAGGTTAGCGACTCATAAGACCGTTACTTTTGCAGTCGTTAAGAACGCGGCCTTGTATTAAGCGTCCATTCAGTACACTAGAAGGGCTGCAGCGTGTAAAAAAAAATTCTCAGCTCGGTTGACCAACCTGCGCAAGACGCCAGACGACAGGCTGCGCAGAGCAAATAGACCTTACGGATATATTTTTCTTACATCTCTAATTCACCTTTCATTATACTGTAAGTAGACACACTGGAAGATGTACACAAAAGAGTTTGCTCACGTTTTGATTGAGTGCCCCGAAAGCTGCGCATAAAGCTCGCATTTTTGTTTTCTGGGATTTCATATGGGCAGTACAGATCAACCTGGAGAGGCAACTAAAAATTGGACATTTTCCATGACCGGTCCGATTGAGGATGGACACAATTTTAGCGCTGACATTTCTTTAAATTTACAGACGTGCATATTCAGCTGTGTGCGGCGGCACATATTCATGTTCTTGTGTGTGAGTATACTATACCCCTCATGTAAAGCCCTCAGGGGCCCTTGAGGTATTTATAATAAATAAATAAGCGGAATCATGGAAGTAAGGTTGAGGCCAAAAGGTAAAATGGTTGCTTGATTTCCTATAAAGAGTCGGCGGTAAAAAGTCTGATGTCCGGAGATCGGGTAGTGCCTGCTCGATTATGCGCCAAATGGCACCTCAGCAAATAAAGTCAGAACCTACAATTACAGTAACACATAGCATACTGTGCACACGGGAACAAGGAAGTGAAGGGGACACAACAAGCACAGACTCGCGATAGATTATCATTTGAAACTAGGGACATATTTATACTCTCCAGACTTCTACGTGACGGACTACACTCAGTCAAAAGCATTCCCTCCTTATCATACAAGTTCCCTGATGGGAGCTCACACTGTCGTCCTGTTTCCTTTTCCTCGACAGCAGCTCAGCGCACTCAGGGGCCTCCTGGCCATGGCTTTTCTTCTAATTGTTTGTTTCTGGCACCAGAGGTCGGCAAGGCTTGTTGCGTGTAATCCTTTGGGGACGCGTCAAAATGTAGGGGCAAAAATGAATCGTCCTGAAAGGAAGATGTAGTGTCGAAACCTTTATGCATGCGTTTCCGAATACCAATGACAAATTACGTAGACCAAGCGCAAGACATTTTTGATTTGACCACGTGCTTGCCTGATCGCGAGGTAATATAACCGTTAGGCTCAAATCAATGTGGGAAATATAAGCACCTGGTTTTGTGCAACGGTTATTTGGAGATCCAGATATGGCTGGTGGTAAACACAGACCTAATCGCTGCAACAGAAGCATATCAGAAATATCAGCGACTCATGTTTAATATCACCGCGTTCAGCGAATGAGCATTGTGGTTGATGAAAAAATCGACGTGCCAATTGTCGCTGACGTGCCAATTATCGCTGAACCTGCGCAATTTGTTGGGTGCCGAACACACTACAAGCACACCGCCTCGTCCCGCAATTTTTTTCAGCCGATGGCTGACGCCATGGACATATGGGATGGCCGCTGTCTTGACCGAACTTCGCTCAGGCTGCGAGTGCTTTCTGGAATACCCTCAACAGGTCCTGTCACCACCGCATTTTCGAAAGTGTAGAGGCGCAAGCTCAAAGACTAAGTGCTGCTGGTTCTCCGAAGGCGATCATCAATAGCATTGCCCACCATCTTTTGAATGAACTGCGTAGACCAGACGACTACAAACAGCCTGAGCGAAGTTCGGTCAAGACAGCGGCCATCCCATATGTACATGGCGTCAGCCATCGGCTGAAAAAGATTGCGGGACGAGGCGGTGTGCGTGTAGTGTTTTCGGCACCCAAAAATTGCGCAGGTTGTGCAGGAAAGTAAACGTTGTAGAGAAAAACCGAGAATTTTGCCGCACTAAGCATGTGACGCAATATGTTGAATGCCAAATCAAGGTGATCTATGAAATTCCTCTGTCATGCGGCGCCACTTACGTTGGCCAGACTGGCCGCTGCTTAAATGACAGATTAAGAGAGCACACTAATGATGTCAGAGTAGGCAGAGTGATCACACTTGCCAATCATGTGACAACACGCAAATGCACTCCCCAGTTCAACAAAAGCAAAGTGCTGTGCACGTACGCAAGCCAACAAAAACGAGAACTGTACGAAGCTTTCGTAATCCACACGAGAGGTGACAAGTGCTTGAGCGTGCCCTCTCTTCGCTTGTCGAGAAAAGAGATAGTCTTTTTAGATATTGACTTGCAATAGTATCAATCTTATATCATGGTGTTCTTTTAGTTTAATTTATTTTATGGTTTCTTCCTGTATTTATTGCGCTTTCGCATAAAATACACTCAGTTGTAAGTTCGGTGCTGTGTTTGTTGCTTCTCTCTATCTTGTCCCGTTTTTCGCACCGTTTTCAATGTTGTTTTCATTTGTTTTTAGCGCGCTGACACTGGTAAAGGAAGAATGGTCATATAACATAAATCGAGCTGGATTCTGTAATGAACATCAGCACGAAAGATGCACATTATGCATATTAAGGATGCTCGTTGCGCACTGAGGTTTTTTTTCTCCCACAGTGCCTTCTGATTAAGATAAGATTCCCGGCCAAAACTTTGCGGTAGTTTTCGTGACCATCAGGTCGGAGGTATGCCATCTGGCGACGGCACCATCACGTCACCTCTCCGCGCGAAGAGCCCTTGCCTCGTGCATCGCATTAACCGCACCAAAAGAGCAGCGCAAACGCTGTCCCCTCATACGTAGTGTATGCACCACTTGCAAACGTACAAGCAGGAACAATTGCGCTGATCATCAGCGGTACCACGAGAGCAATCGCAATTGATATTTTTCTATGGCGTAAGGAGATTTGGGAGAAAAAGGGGTGGCTTCATTTCTCTCGTGGGGGCTGGCCTTTCATGTCTACTTTAAGAGGGTATATTTGTGGGCCAGTTGGAAACTCATAATAGCAATAAGAAACCACAGAAGGCAAAGCTGGAGGGAGAGAACAGCGCTCAGCGGCGGTTAATACAATCACCCTGCGCTGCCCACCTCCTGCGTCCCGTTTCGTAAGCGGTTTTTCGCCCCTTTCATATTTAGCACGTCATAACACAGGGAGAGGGGCGCATACGTTTTGAGTAAGCACTCTGCACGCTCACTATGACATTTTGCTGTGGTCCAGAAAAAAGGGTGCGAGCATGTAAAGGGCTATACACAAGAAAATGTTTTCCTGCACCATACGACATGACACTTCTCTGCCGGCGGTATTATCAATCATGGCACCACAAGCAGAACAAGAGTGCCGCACGCCACTATATGGTGCAGATTACTATTTTATCTGACGCTATCCAAAGGCACGCTGTTACGAGGCGCCAAACGCTTATTCGGGTCATTCGCGACGAATGTGCAGCAGGCAGCAGCTTACCGCATAACGATGTAAGTGTGGAATAAGGATTTAGACTAATATTCATGAGGGAATGGAACTTGGGACATAAAAAGCATGGATGGATGGGATGGATACAGCTGAACCCTTTAAATCGGGCGGTGGCTCAAGCCACGTAGCCATGACTTATGAAATTTTACTCTTCTCTTGATTTTAGCCACTAATCAGATAACCTTCGCTTGGTTACTTCTGCCCGCTTAAAATCTACTTTCCCTTCACTGTCCTTAAACCCCAATGCCTTGGGTAAGTCAGCCCCGCTGCTTTCCACTGCAGGGTGAAGCCCTTTACAGAAAAGTATCAAGTGTTCAGCCGTTTCCTCCTCCTCTCCGCACGCAACGCACAACGTGTCTATCTCAAGGTACCTGACTCTATACGTCTTAGTCCGCAAAACTCCCGTCCTGGCCTCAAACAACAAAGAGCTTCCCCTGCAATTATCATATATATTTTGCAACAAGTTCACAAACAGCGCCGCCTGCCAGGTGAATAAAGTACAACTCACAGGAAAGCAATAAGATTAAGAAATATTCCGAAATGACGACGTAAAAAAATTGGAATGAATGATGATTCACCTGGGTTCTGTCACATTTTGATAACCACCCTTCTGATTCTAACATTTGAACCTGGGCATGTTGAGCGGCAACGCGGCAACTAATTGAGAAGAAATCGAGGTCTCGACAGTTTGAGAGATGCATTATGTAGCATCATACGTAGCTCCAGTTCTCAGATGTTTTTGAAGTTTTTTACACCTTTTACAACGCAAGTAGATCAAGACTGCATAGGTTAACACGTGGCCTCAATCCCGTTTCGTGTATTGTACCAAAAGAAAAAATTCCAGCTTTGGATGAGTCCTTTGCGGGAAAACGTGCCATGCAACTATGCTTCGAACGAAGCCTTATTAGCGGGCACAGAAACTAGAAAAGCGATGCCTCTTTTCTTTACTCAGGGCCTTGTTTGCGCAAGTTCCGATGTCATATTAGCAAATCCTAATGAGGGTAGCGACTAAACACCTTTCAGCAGTTTTTTGACTGTGCTAAAATATGAGAGTTCTTGTTTTCTCGTTTCTTTTCGCTTCTTTTTTTCTCGTATACGCTCAGTTTACCGGTAAAAATACGTTCGCCTCACTACGATGTTCAGGCTGTTGCAATGCCGAGAGAACCTTTGTTTCGCGTATCGCGTCTGTTTGCTTTTGTCATTAGGTCATCATCAAGAACTGAGGCAGCCAGCAGAGCATTTGGGTGAGCGTTTTCTTCTGGTCCTGCGTAGCCACATCCTAAGCGGACTTGCAATTAATTTTCACCGGATCAGGCAAGCATTCGACCTGAAAAGCGGAAGGTCAGAAATTACCGCAAAATGCTAACTTCTCTCCCTGGAGAATAGGAAGCGTTTTATAGAAACAGGGCAAGAAAGCCGGCAAAAAGAAGGCTAGAGCAAAGTAGATAAATGACTTCTTTGTCAGTAACATTTGTGAGTGTTTATGTGAGTGTCGTTTGTGAGCCATGATTTGTGGCTGTTGAAACAGCAGAAGGATGCAAAAAAGAAGAAGCGCCAGTTAACGCGAGCGCTTCACACTGGTGCTTGCAGTGTGGACTGGAACTTTCTTGAATTCTTTTCTATATAAGCAGCAAGAGAATTACACCAGGAAAGAAGTGAAAATAACAGTAGAACAGATCATCCCGTGAAAACTGGGCGACAGAGGGGAAAGAGAAAAGAATGTTTTAAATAAACTAGAATGAAGGAATGCATTGAAACATCAATCAAAAATTTTTGGCCTCATTGTTCTCCTGAGCGTTAACGTAAAGACAAACGGCAGCAATGTAAGTGGCGGAATGTTTACATTTTGTAAGTATCAAAACGAAACTTCGAAGGTCATGTTGCAGTTCGTATGCTACTTCAGTTCCAAAATATGTCTTAAAATATCTGGAAAGAAAACTGTGCGCTTGCCGAAACTTGCATCCAAGGCTGAACCGTGATCGCCCAGATGAAATCCCACAAAACTGCTGACGATTAAAAACTGCCCTCTTTGCTAATTCTTTGCGCTAAAAGTTGTTCATGTGGACGGCACATCTCTTTAGTGCACTGTGAGCATAGCCTCCCCACACACGCAAGGAAAAAAACCCTAAATCCGCTTCTGTGCGTCCCCAGTCGCAAATGTGAATTGATGCTTATCACCTGCGATGTGCAAGTGCACTAGAGAGCCGTATCCGGCAAATGATTCCTCTGTGAAAATTATTGACCTGTTCTAAGTGTTCACTTCCGGAAATCACTTGACATCCGCATTACTATGGCAATTTTTATGCAAATGTTATTGTAAGAACGCACGCACGGCCTGTAAAAATGACAGGTTCTTCGGGTTCTATTTAAAATTTTCATGAACCGAAATAAATTCATTAGATTAAGAGACAACAAGTAAGGAGAACCTTGAGAATTAATCTGTATCAATAACGAAAGTAATACTGTGAAAGGATGCGGTTAATATAAGCATCGAACGCACCGACCCGCGGTAAGTACCAGGAAAGCCGCCTCTTAAGCCGAATATAAACATTTGTTACAATATTGACTGCGTTTTTTTTTGTTATCGTATAATGCAGCCATTCTGTCCATTTAACATAGGACCGTGGTTGCGCTTGTAGTTTCGGCTGATAGTGCTTCAATCTTTTATTTATTCTTGTGGGAAGTCCCGGTGAATAAATGCGATAATAACCGCGTCCTCTCCATCACTGAATCGCAGCAATGCAGTCATTCCAACAAAAATTATTCTGTTTATTTTCACTGCAGAACATTAAGTCCAGTTTAAAAGAATGGTCACATTCAGGTGAGAAATTAGCTCCAACTTTGTTTCGTTTCAAAATTGAATTCTCCACAAAATATTTATTCATGCTGAATTGTCTGAGACATTATTAGGCAAGCTCCAAGAGCCCATGATCAATATTTTATTACTATTTTCTTCTATATTGTTTCGAATTTTCTATAATACTTTGTCTCGTGCTTATATATTTATATATTTCTTTATATGCTATGATTTTTTATTTAGCATCAACTCAGAAGACTGTGGCGTTTGAGAAGTCTACCTTTTTTTTTGCCCATGCCAGCAATCGTTTTATATAGGTTTTTAATAAAACACTAATCTGTTATTTATGACGTAGGTAATATTTACCTGTTACAAAGTGCCAGCATAGAATCTTTTGCTATAGTTGTGCTCTATTGAGATTGGAAAAATTTAGTCACTTAGTAATGTTTCGTAAATATTTTAACTGCGATGAGGCTGAATATTTTGTGCCCCGTTTTAGAATCGGTACAGAATCTAGGTTTTTCGGTGTCCACTTTTTTTTGCCTTGAGAGAGGCCTATGCGCCTAAAAATTATCAAAACCAGCTGTAAATACCAGTACGCAGTGGTAGTAATTACTTAAAAACAATTTTGTATCAGAAGTCGCACCAGCAATTTTTGTACCAGAAGTGGCAGTCGACCGGAGAGCCTGGACTACCACATTCCTTGTTACGCCATCAATAAGCACTGGCTGTTCTTGTGAATAAACACTGAGTATGATGACGTCACAAAAATTGGATTAAGTTCACCTTGACGTCACTTTATGTTGGTGAAAATGCAACGCCGAGCGACTTAAATCCAACAATTAATCAAATGAAATTGTTTCACTGTACGCAAGCAACAGAAAGGTGCTAGAAGGCAGCTCATTGCTCTCATGAAACAAATCATATAGTTTTTGTTTTCAAAATTTTTTGTGTGCACTTTAAGACAAGTGGGCCGTCTGTTTGTTCAATAATATTATTGTTAGGAAAGCCACGGCAAAACCATGCATCAGTTTATTTCCGCCCGATTAAGCGGTAATTCAAAAAATTTCGCGTCTATGTATTGGCCATTATAGCAAAAAAAACCCACACCTGATATTTTTGTGACGTCATCAACGGTGCAAAATATATTAAAATGTCTGGTGTATTTTAAACTCTACTTGGAAGATCAGGCTGTTGTATTCTTAGGGCAAAATGAAGCGGGTGTTATTGTGTATGTTCGGCGCGTGATGATTTAAGTCAATCAAGAAGCACCTTGTTGCGCCATATTTCTTGGTGCGTGCATCTTTGAATGACCACTCTGATCGCAGCAAAAGCTCTCAATAGAAACTTCTTTTTCTTATCGGAATCAAGAGAGGGGCTATTCCACGTGATGCAGCTGAGGTCTTTGATAATTGGTCTAACTGCGGCTCTTTATTATCTTCTGAAATACCAGTAAATCAACGTCTATTCGCTTCCCCACTATCTTTATGGGGTTCCAAGGCCGTGATCGAGCCTGCAACTTCAAACACAGAGGGCATTGCAGTGAGCTATAGTAAAGAAAATGTCAGACCTGACGTTAAAATGGATGACTAACAAACGCGAGCTAATAATATCCTGGTAGAAGTCATGAAGATTAAACGGGCATCGGCAGGGGAGGGTCCTTAACGTTTACACAGTAGGTTCCAAGAGAAAGAAGGCGCAGTGGGGTATGGTAGAGCGTTAAGTGGGAAGTTTGCTGGGATAGTAAGGTGGCCACAGCTGGCACAGGACAAGGTTATTTTGATAGACATAGAACAGGCCTTTCTACATCAGTGGATGTAGTTAGGCTTATGATGGTAACGATGTTGATTTAAGTATATTATGTTGCACTGCTCTAATACAATGCACACACCATCTGGAGAAAACAAAAATGGAGAGGACACTTAAGCTCCGCCTTAAGGGTATGACGCGATAGCCAAGTAGGTTAGGCCTTCCATTCTGAGCAGTTTTGCACCTTTAAACGTAATTTTAGTTTTTTGTCAATTTTTGCAAATAATTACCTGATCAATGAAACGCTATAAAATTTCTTAATTAAAATCATCAACCAATCGCTTTTCATTCTGAGCATTTTTACACCTTTTAACCCCCTTTCCCTTTTTTAATTTTTTATTTCTTTATTAATCAATTATTTACAATAATTTTATCAACTCGCCATCATCTATCACACACCAGTCAATCCCCAATCACTAGAAACACAAATCAGCATGATGCGAATTTTTAATGCATCCCCCGATTAGTTCCGACACGCGGTGCCGACTACGCCGAGGCTTTTCGACCGAACGAGCTGTACACGCTATCGCATAATAATATGTCCTTACCTTATGAGTGCCGCAAAGGGAGAAATAATTTTAGGCAAAGAAATCTGTGAATAGCTGTTACGATGGGCTTCAGATTGCAAGTTGCCCAGTACTATGTAGCCGCGAATGTCAAGTGTTTGTGGAGGGTGAATGAGAAAACATCCATGGTTTGCTATATAGGCGCACGTTAAGGAATTGAGGTATTTCAAATTATTCTTCATCTCTCTAATAGGCGTATTCTGCGGCCCACAGCGTCCGGGGTGACATATTTAGGGGCCTCCTACATCGCACAGTGAGCCGACGTTCTAGTCCTTCCGTAGGTTTTCGATCTTAGAAGTTTAATGCAAAGAACGTGTGGTCTTTCATTTTTTTTTTAAATCCCCTCATCCCTTCCCCCAGTGTAGGGTAGCAAACGGATTATTCTTCCGGTTAATCTTCCTACCTTTCCTCCTCCTCCTCCTCCTCCTCCTCCTCCTCCTCCTCCTCCTCCTCCTCCTCCTCCTCCTTGTGATCTTTATTCTGGGGTCAGCTGCCACAGCAGGCAAAGTCGTTACATCGCAAGATGCGCACAAGGAATATGAAAAAAACTAGTTCAGCTTGATTCAGAACACAGGCATGAAACTGCCCAATCTAACGATATAGAAGGTTTATCAACGTTTGTGCTTGCAAATAAAGGCTGTTGCTTTGAAGCGCTGTTTGTTCTAGTTGAGCATTGTGTTTTTCTCGTATGAGTTCTACGCTGATTTTCAAACGTCGCGAGTAATTATGCTTGTGCTAAGTTCTTTCGTGCCGTAAACCTTTTGTTGAAAGCAAGTCTATTAGCCTTACCTAATCCGATGCCCCTAATCCACGGTCTGAGCTGACCGCCTGGTAAAACGTATTCAAACGCGTCAGCTACCGAAAGAGTAGGCCTCACTGCGTGGGCGGTGTCATTCCCTATAACTTTCGTCGTATTTATAGAGGTTTGACTTCTCCGGCAACCGTGAAAGTTGTGAAAATGTTTCTAGCAAAGCTTAATGGCATCACTGTAGCGTTGGAATAGTCTTTTCATAACCTGCAGCGTGTGCGGGATGTGTGGGGTTCGATGCCCAGTCCGCCTGATAACCACCGGTGATACATACTGTGGGTGCAAGGTATTTGCCTGTCTGGTGGTCGGTCGGCTTCTCTTGAGTGCGGGAGTAGCATGCCAGGCCTACAACCAGGCAGACCTCTCCTGTTCTATTAAAGCCCATCTCCTCCTCCTGCTCCTCTCTTGAGTGAAACACTTAATCGGTCTATGACGCCATCTTGCGTAGACGAAAAATTGCCTTGTGCCATGCCCCTTTTTGACCGCAGCTACCCTTGCGTGATTAAAACATATCGCCATCATAATCAATAAAGTGCCAGTTTCATCTTTAACATTATCTGTCCGTCAGGAAAGATATGTAGCTGTTTCCAACCACGTTTTAAGATGCATATCTTTATGGAATGCCAAAGTGGCAAATATTTCACAGCCATAACATGCCTTGGGGCCTGCTCTGTATTAGTAAGCTGTGGCCTGTTAATAAAAGTAATTGCAATGCGCAATATTTTAAGCGATAATAAGAAATATTCAATGAAAAATGGTGTCATAGATTCAACGCTATAAAGCACTTTTCAGTGTTTAGAGTGGTGGCTGAAATATCCTAATTATATTAGCATATGATGTAAAAATAGTATTATTTACTTTCTTTCTTCACCCACTCTAAAAACAGGACACCTTTAACTGAAAAAGACATAAACACCTGCAAGCTTGAGGCAGACTAGGATTTGAACACTTAATGAGAAAATCGTCCTAACATGCATACTGACGAGAATAATAAGGTGCAGCGAAATTCGCAAAGCACCTTTAGGTATGTGTGTGTGCTTTTTGATATAGGCAACACAATAAGAAATGACTTTACCACCTTTCCTATACTGTTGCATGCACTGGCTGGTTTCTAGTCCTCATTAGACCTGGCAGGTCGTTCTCAGCTGGAGCGAAGCCTGCTTTGACTTGTGCTGACCCTTTTTTGTAATTATCCCACGGTTTACAACACTGTAAATCATGAAGAATAAAGGCAAACATAAAGTTCTACGCAATTTACGAAAAAGGGATGAATTTACACTAAGAGGGGGTTAGCAGTAAGGTAGGGACGATTGATTGCTAGGAAGATTAATGGCAGAAGTTTAACTCTGCGCAATTAGCCGCTGCGCACGGAAAAGTGTTCAAACGAGAAGATAGGCGGGAGGCGAGCAGCCTTGAACCCGTGATAATAAATTTGGAGCTTCGCTTAAAGCTATCGCCTTTTCTTCACTGGCGAAAGGGGAGAGTGCCGCTTAAGAGGCCGTGCGTAAACAAACATTCTACTCAGCGAACCCCCCTCGCTTCCGGCCTCTCTGCATACTTTTTTCTTCGGAGGGATTGCAGGCGATAATTGACCATGAAGCTCAGATCGGTGAACAGGGCAAAAGAGGGATTAAAATACTTGAAGGCCACTTAAGCTTTGCCATTAAGAGCAGAACGTGAAAGTGCCATTCATTAATTAAATGCAAATATTCGCAGCACACACAGACTACAGAGTCTAAATGCGAACGAATGATTTACTTCAACAACGAAGCCAGACTAGATTTGTTCTACGAAACAAGGATGATTAGAGTGGAAGGTAGCACAGGTTGAAAGAACTGATCACGAGGTGTACTATAGACAAAATAACAGAGCACGCGCGTCTGATACAAAGTGGTAAGTATGTTGTTTGCTCAAGATGTTCGAAACGCTGAATTTTTGTTTTTCATGTCCCGAAGTTTTGTTTTTTTTAGAATCTGTTCAAGTTTGTAGGTTCATATAAATGCAATAATTGTGTTATTGTGTGCTTGGTCCTAAAATGTGTCCTAATCTAGTGGTGAAGATGATGATGGCTTGATTTGAATGGCGCAGGAGTATTTAGAACAAAGGAGGCATACCACCGGTAGCGTTCTTAACCCGCTTGAAGTGAGCTCACTCACCTTTGTTTTTAAAGCGTTTCATACCAGGGAAGCTGCGAACCAGGCCGCAGAAAGGCTTGCACGTACTACAAAACCAGTCGGTACACAACGACACTCGACATTGAACTTGCTCATCGCCCGCATAAGAGATGAAAGCTTAAACCGCAAGGCTACCGCTGCGGCCTAAGCCTGAGTTTAGAGTTTGTTGCTCTATGTAAGCTGATTATACGCTCTTCAAGATAATGTCCTTTTGCTAATCGGCGCCGTACTAAGAATGGTACGAAGAAAGCAAACTATGGAAGCCGTTTTTGTACCCACAACACTGCAATAGGAGTGATGGCAGCCGTGGAAAAGCCAGCGACATCACAGCACTCCAGAACACACAATTTTACTTGTTAAAGCTTAATAACTGTTTCATACGTATAGACTACCAAATTATTACTCAACTGGCCAAAAATTACGTACACTTGATAAAATGTTCAGAAGAATTCCCAAAATAGAGATTATTTGCAATAAGGGAGTAAATATTCATTGGCGTCCACCTTAGCGCAGCCATACGGCTGTAAATGGGGCTTTATATAGCTTCCGCAAACAGTTCATACTTGAAGATTCCTGGTTTAATTCGTCCTGGTCCCAGCTTCGAACCCGGGGCCACCGCTTCGACGGAGCAGTCGTTATACCAACTGAGATAACTGGGACGGTTAGCATTAGGTATTGCCGTTCGGTCCATGGACCAGGACGACCTTTTTATCAACTACGAAGTTTCTGCGGAAGCTGTACAGCTTTCGTATTTAGCCGTATGGCTGCGCTTGGGTGACGGCCAATGATTAAATACTCCCTTATCACATGAGCCACACTTGTTTTTGACCTCCGCTACTCTGAAAGCTGTTTCTTGCTTGCTATGGTGAATGCTGTCAACTCAGGCACATCAGTTGAAATGGAGCATTAATAAGTTATTTATTCATAATAGACATAGAAAATGTGCATCTTTTACCAAAAATTACTATTTTTACCTTAAAGGTGATTGTAATCGCCGGCCCAAGGTGTCGATGGTTGAATCTGCATTGCTTTTACAATATCGTCAACTTTATTGATGTACTGAGTGTTGTTAAATCATAATTTACAATGGTTAAAAAAAGCACACTGCCAAAAACACGCCAGGGTGTCAAGAACATTCCAGAAATACCATATTTATCTGCCGGATCTCGCGAATATTTTCTAGCACGCACGTTATTAAAAATTTGGACTTTGGTGTCCGAGTGACTCATTGTCTACGCCCGAATGGGCTTTCTTAAGTCCTCCCTTGCCAGTGCATGGTGAAGTGCCACGGGCGTAGAACGATCGTTGCTAGTATTCAAGTCACTTCTTTGGCTGGGAGCAGGGCGAAAACACTGTTTTTTACTAGGATGTGCGGAAAAGATGGGATATGTTTAACAACATCGATCCGGAGCTCGCTCAATCAGGCATTTAAAATGTGTAATCTATACGCGACTGTTTAATTCATGGTACAGGCCCCTGATTATTAACAATTGCAAATAAGTACATAATAATCTTAACACACGTTATGGAAACTACTTCTTTGCCAACGGCGTTTTACATTACTATAGAGTTCTGTCTCTACACTCGTATGTCCTCATAGCAGGCACTGTGTAAATACCATGTGTAATGCTTGAACACTTCTCAAAGAGCGATGTGCTGAACTCAACTTTGAGTAAAACAGAAATAACCAGCCGACACGTGTCTCCGGTTGCGCACCTCGGAATCACAGTAGGAACAGCGCCTTCAATGTCACCGCTTTACAAGAATCACGAGGTATATCTCCGTGAGGTCGAACGCCAGCTTCATGTGCAGCCCCGTGTGTCTATGCGTGCCACGTACGAGAACATCATTGTACATTATATCCCGTGTATCACCTGCGGGTAGTTCTTGTCCCTGGAAAAAAAAGGGAGGGGCAATAGAAAAGAAGCCATTATAGAAAACAAACGAGAAAGACCCCATAAATTATTCAGTCACTCTCAAGTCGTGCCATCGCATTTAAGGAGTGCGAAGACGTTCCTTCGAAGTTTCCTTCTTGTAGGGAGCCTGTGTCCTATTCAAGACTTTAAAGCCGCAATTTCTTCATTAGTCTGCGCCAGCAATAACAAAAATTTCAAATGTCACTTGCTCTTCCGAAGCAAGAATACTACCCGCGGCTGCAGCTGCTGCTAAACCAATAGGAGGACAGCACCTAGCATCCGGCTGACTCCCATTCTTTATATAGTATTCCAACAGCAATTCACCTCACCCCTTCGCTTGCAGCGTGTGGCTAAAGATCGTCGGCCGTTTTTCAAGTGGCACAGTTAGGAAGAAAAAAAAAATGCGCGAACACTTTAATCTGCAACTTGATACGTGGTCTGACTTTTTTTCTTCTACGCTTCCGATGTGTGTGCTAAAACGATGTGCACTCCATTCAGCAACTGTGGACGCCTATTTCTTCACAGAGTAATTCATCTTGTCCTCTTTTCGTTTCTGGCTTTCGTACTCTTTCCGTGTTAGGTGCAACAGGACCATCATTACTTAGCGCTTGGAGGTTTATCGTAGCCTTTCTGCACTCTGCGGGACATACGTTGCCTTGCGTAAAGCTGACGATTCAACATCGTTCCGCAAAGGACGGTATTGATTCATAGCAGAGCGGCAGTGGGGATTATAAAAGTAAGTGATCATCCTCCTTACTTTAGTTTCAGCACAGGGTGCGTATTTGAAGCGCTCGAGCATGAATATTTACTGTTGTGTTGTTATCCATAGAGACAGGGTTAGCTTTAACTTCAGCCCATCTACATACGAAGAAAGTTCGAAGTTAAGAGCGTCTGACTGTTCCGCTCCTTTTTTGTCGTTAACAATCACAAATTTGATCTCAACTTGCGTTTTTGTTGTTTCTGCTTTTGTGTTGTTGTTAAGTATTTTCACTCCTATCAGCAGCCTTGACTACGAAGTCTTCTTTCTACCTCCTATAAATTCACTGAAGCACGCCTAGTACCGCTTATTATTTGCTTATCACAACGGTTCTCGCGTCTGTGAAATTAAACTATTATATTTTGCCTTCTTTTTAGATCAGACAGCATGCACATAAGCCGATAAAAATATCTGTTTTTTATAATGCAGGTTCGTTTAAGTCGTAGTCTTTTAATGATAATGATTGCTTTCGTATTATTATGGGAAAGATTTAATATCGAAGTGTTGATTAATGTGCCCAGTATCCTTTTTCTTTGCGGGAAGAAGCCGTGTAAAATAATTCCGATATTAGAACAAGAGCTTTGCCTGGCGTTCTGGAGAAAAAAATTATGTCAGTGGTTTCAGGCTCCAATACTTTGAAAAAAAAAACCTTCATCCTCATCACTAAACCGGCAGGAAGGTATAACTGTTTGCTGAATTTCAAACATGACCTACAGAAAAAAATCGCACCACTTAGACCAAAACTTCAAACACCCATGAAGGCTTAATCGCTATGTATGCATCTATAAGGGGAAGCACCAAAACACACAAAGCTATGCGATGAACCGACACTGGCTTTGTCAGATTTTTTATAGACAGGTATGCAAAGTGGCATCGTGCGAACTAAATTTTCAGAGCACGTCAGGCAAATATTCCTGACACAAAGAAGGTAAAGCAGCTTCATCAAAGTGACGGAAGAACACTTAGGGTGGACATCTATATAAAAAGTTCAAATTTTTCCGCCCATTTATGCTGCCTGCAGGAACGCAGTTACGGAACTAACGTTTCCAAAAGATGAGACGACCGCAAGTTATAAGTGAATACGTAGGTGGATGAACTATCGGTAATTTTGATTTGTGAAAAGTATCCAAAGATTTAATTTTACGTTTCTGTCACCAAGAATAATTTTGTGGCTGATAATTTAATTCAGCTGCTCGTTCGCACTGCCATCAATAATGGAAGTTTAGCATTCGCTCTCACTATCTAATAAGTTACAATAAGATAAAAATTAGCAGGTCTGAGATTACCGCCTCAGCGCACTAATCAGCGAAAGCTGACCGGTATTATTGATCATTTTCTCCGCACTCAGGTTTTGAATTTTCTTGGCCATGTCAGTGTTCTCACGGGGGAAAACTACACGTAGTCACCTTATCAGGGGTTAGCATTGCCTCCCTCCGAGGATGACACAGGTAGCACGAGACACTTGCAAGTGGGTAAACACCAGATTTTGAGCGGAAGAGCATTTCGGTGCCAGGGAACGTCGTACAGACAGCTTTCTTTGTAAATAATTGTCATATTAAAAAAAACTCTTGTCGTTATTGTAATAATTGTTCTGCGTTGCTAGCAGTCGTCTAGAAAGGTGCAGAAACAAAAAAACTCTAAAGAGACTAATAGAAGAGCGCATTGAAATCCTCAGTCAGAGGAAATGAGGACGCAATGAGTGGAACAAAAGCTAGGTGCTATGCTCGCGAAATATTTTTATAAATTATTATGTCGGATTTTGTTCTCTATGAATATCAAACCACGCGGACCAACTGCGCCGGAAAGCGAGCCTCTGAAAATCTTCTAGTCTTGCAGCGCCTCAGGAAACCACGCTTCCGCAATTCGGAACATCAACGTATAATGCATTAAAATAAGAATACGAGCAGTTTAGAAAAAAAATTAGCTACGTATAAAAAATTTGAAAAGGAAACTAATTACGGAAACATCATTTTTATTGGTTGTCAAGTGGAGGGCGACGTTATGCAAGATGTTTTTATAAAAGATCCAAAATTTAAAAATAAAGTTTTTGAGGTAACGAGCTCTTTGCTACTAGTAAATCAGTGCTTGTGGACGGCAAGAACAAGAGAATCCTGTTAACAAGTAATGTGAACAACTATATTCTAATAGTTTAGTTTTTAACTATTGCGGATAGGCACCTGGTTGCAATTAGAGATTTGTAGCGGTTCGTTAGTAATAGCTATATCAGTTTTAGAATTTCGAAAATGCGATTAGCCTCAGCGCTGTGGTTTGACAAAATTTGACTACTTCGACTAATTATGTAAACTGGAGCGGTTGCTTTGTCTGCATGCTTTTCAAAAGCGCATGTATTTGGCTTAATGTAGCCAAAATTAGTTGAGTGACAGAAGCTAGGGTAATCGCGGTTTCGAAATTCTGAAAACTGATGTGGCTATTTCTAACCGCCGGCTACCAATCCCTAATGGCAAACAGGTGTCCATCGTGTCTATCGGTAATAGTTAAAAAGTTAGCGATTAGAGTCTAGGTATTCATTTCACTAGTTAGCATGATTCGCTTGTGTTTTGACGTGCGCCACTGTTGGTATTACTACGCGGCAAAAAGCTTCCCTTTACCCAAAAACTCTGGTTATAAAAATTGCGAACCTTCTTAAATAAAAAAAAAACGTCCGGTATACTTCTGCGAAGTATCTTCTAACCGCCGGATTGGAAGCTCTTGATGAAAACCTCTAAAAATCTGCTACCCACGAAGGATGCCGGCGTGTCTATAGAGTTCACAGCTCCTCGCAGAGCAACTTCGGAGAAGGTACTGCTTCCGTAACTCCGGCTCAAAGAAGTAAAGGACAGGATGAAAAAGAAAAGGTCATCTCTGGAAGCGAACGCCGGAAAGGCGAGACACCCGCAAGTGGTTGTAAATCACTCCCTGGACGAAAAGTGAGCTGAAGACAGCGGTACACTAGGATATATAACAGCGAGCGTTTGGTGTCGAAGAAACGAACGATCTTGAGTGCGAAGATTGTTGGCGTAGGTGAGGATTGAAGTATAATTCATCTTTTTGTTCTCGCTGCGAAGTGATGTTTTCGTTGGTGATATATAGTTTGAGGAGGGAATAATGAATGAAAACCGAGTCCTTTGAACTTAAAGTGTGAGTACCAATAATCGGGTGCTGCAGGTCCCATTTGTTACAGAAATTTGGCGGAAACATCAAAGAGTTCGGCACACAGGATGAAAAACAGAAGTCGAGAAAACAGGAGCTGTTATGTTGTGGAACCACGCATAAAAAATTAAAGACACAAGAAGACAAAACTGATTTGGAGGCTCTGTAGTACAATCGAAATGAAAGAATTTAAAGCAAAAAAACGCGGAATCGGGAAATCCTTTTCTATTGGGACAGAAAAAAACAGCGCCATGTTGAACCATTTGGATGCCTCCTTTAGCCCTCTTAAGTATTTTGTTGTTTTGCCTTGTTGTCTGCCAGCAGGGTTTTCCCTGGGTAGAAGGCAGGTACAGCAGGAGCGATTTCAGCCCACAGCGCTAGGTATACATACAAGTAGAACGATACGAAACATCAATACACAAAAAATGATCGTTTCTTTGAGTGCTTTGCTTTACATTTCGGAACTAAACTTAGTATTCTATGTTTGGCTTAATTTGTTTTTATGTTTCGTTGAACCTTTTGATTGAATGCTTTAAGGCAATCGTATGGCGTAAAACGGAATAGATATCAGGCAGCAAGGGTTTTTCAAGTTTGCCTTTTCTATAATTCCCTTTAGAGTCGTAATTTTCTGGGCGCTTGTAAAACTGAAGTATTCTGAAACCAGTAGAGGTATAGCGAGGTAACGCAGAAACTTATATATATGTTAGCGACTAAATATACACCTAATTCAAGACAAAAAAAAAGAAATAGAGAAGAACTGAGGGTGGCTACCGCTCTGTAATGTCTGTTTTCGCGATAGCTGTTAAGGCATTTTTATTGAGCGATAAATTCAGCTCAAGACCTTGAGAGCGAGATGCATATATGTGCTGTCATTGAGGTCAATTCTAGGTTTTCTACACACATTGGTTCTTCGATTAGCGTTACCATGCAGTCCATCGTTCCTGGCCCGCTTCTCCTCGAGCAGAACTTTTCGCATCCCGCGGTAAGAGAGTCGTAATACTTTTTCCAAGGTGCTCTGGTGTAGGTAAAAGACTACAGCACAACGACTTCTTTGAAATATTCCGTGATCCTAGTGCCCACTCTTCTTTAATTTTTTTTTCAGCATTCGTGCCTGTATGTAACCCTAACTCCACTCTGGATTCCGCAAAATACAGACTTATTTTTCAGCGACTTATCCACAAGTATATTTTGAAACCAATTAAGAGAACAACGCGAAAAAATGCACTTAAGCAAGCGGAATGATTTGTCATTAAACTAACAGACAGTTTCCAAAACAGTGAACAAAAATGATTCATGTTCACAGAACTAACAGTGTAGTGAACATAGGTATAATTTTTAGAATTCTACATTAGCATATCTTTCTGTATTATGAAAGCCTGAATGAGGCTGTGCACAAACAATAGTGAAGTCCATCAACAGCTACTTACGTCCACTGAAGTCATTATTCTGCCATGATAATTCTAACTATGCGAATTAAGAAGAAACCAACCGACACTAAATCGATCTGACAGTGCTAGCGTGATGTCATAGGAATAAGAATCATTGCTCCCACACTTTACAAGGTAGATATCGGATCGAAGACAGTGCCTGAGATGTTGTTGGCTAGGTGGTACCTCTGTGATATTAGGTGGGCTTCAATTATTAATTCTAACATGTTGCAGAGCGGATTCGCACTTACATAAGGTTTTCTCTTAACGCGCTGATCGGTATGCCGAGGGCTCTCTTATACTCCTTCGTGATCAGGGCGGTAATCTTTCTTTTTCTGCTTTTTCGAAACTGAACCATGGGGCGACATACGAGATTCGGCTTATTATGAATGTCTTTTAGCCGCAGGGTATTTTTTCTTTCAAGCCTCCTTCTGTGTTGTTACAGTTTACTAGGAACATTTCCACTTTAACCATGCCAGAAATGACGATTGTAATTTGAAATTTGAAAGACCTGAGGAGAACTTTCCCTTAGGTCACCATAACAACGTTCGATGTGGGGTCGGAGAGCCATTTTACGGAAAACTGACCGAAAAGTAGCCAAAAATTAAGCTAGGAAAAGCGTATGCGATTTAGAAAGCGGTGGGCAGCCGGCAGCATTGTGAGTCGAACTCAGCACAATCGGGGTACGGAGTCATCTGAGGCGTCGAGCAATAACTAATTTTTCGTAATGTCTACTTTTGTATGAAGTTACTGATTGTTTGGTTCAATTCTCAGTAGAGACGCAGGATTTTTTTTAAATAACATATTACGCCTGTTCAAAGTAGCAACCAATGTCTTCGCAGCAACTTGATTGCGACCCTGCGCAGGCTCGCACCACTCTCATGAGCTCATCGTCCTGCCTGTGAACCACAGCTCGCTTAAAAGCAAAAGAACAAAAAGAGAGGTGAACACAACCACAAACGCTGACTGACCGCGGTCGTTTTTGTGAAACGAACTCATTTCTTTAGGCATCATTGAAATACAGCACAGCGCTAGAACTGGCGAAGAACACATTTTTACAAGTTACTCTTCCATCCATGCTATTCACTCATCCGCGAAAGTTTTGGCGTACCACCAACCCGACTGATAGCGATAGCTTATCTCTTGTTGAAAAATCTGGAGCTACCATTTCTGCCCCGAACTGAAAGCTTCCGTGTTAAACGACGTTTTTTCTTCCAGTTTTTTTCTATCACCGCCGATCCCCCGCTTCCTAGCACAGTGTCATTCGATTATGCGCCCATGTATCTTGCCACAATAGACCTTGATGGTGTTGCAAAACAGATAAACTCACTAAAAATATCCACTGCTCTATGCTGCAACCTGATCAAGGCCAAGTTCCTAAAAAATAGAAGTGTTTATTCTTCCATCATACTAACAAAAATCTTTCAGCAGTCCCCTGACCAGGGTTCACTACGTGCCGTATGGAACTTGGTGAAGGTGATTCCACTCCAAATCAGGTAACAAGCATTCTGCACTAAACTACCGGCCAATTTCTCTCACCAGCATTCCTTGTAAACTTCTTGAACACGTCCGATTTTCTCACGTAGCTAGCATCCTAGAATCGAACTTTTTCTTCTCGCGATTTCAACACGGATTTCGAAAATCAAATTCATGTTAATCCCAACTTGTATCCTTTACTAATAAGTTGCATGTTATCCTTGATCGTAATTCATTAGCTGACTGCGTGTTCATAGATTTCGCGAAAGCGTTTTATAAAGTATGCCATTGCTTACTACTATACAAATTGAAGCAACTTAACATGGACTCAAAGATTCTAACCTGGCTAGAAGCTTTTCTTACAAACCGTCAACAGTTCGTTTCGATTCTCAGACCCAAGGTTGGTTCACTCCGGTGTTCCGCAAGGCTCAGTGCCCGGTCCGCTTCTTTTCTTTATTTACATTAACGACCTACCCTCCTGCATTTCATCTCACATTCACCTATTCGCCGAGGACTGCGTAATATGCAGTGAAATAACATGCGATGGCGACATAATAACGCTTCAATCCGACCTCGACTCCATATCAACCTGGTGTGAATCTTTGCTAATGGACCTTAATGTTAACAAGTGCAAATTGATGCGTGTGTCTTGAGTGATCAATAAATTGCCCTCTTATCACCTTAAGGACTTGTCTCTAGACTCTGCACAATCTTATAAATACCTCGGTGCTCACATTACTAATGACCTTACCTGGACTGCTCATGTTACACATGTCGTTAACAACGCCAACAAAACACTTGTATATCTTCTCCGTAACTTTAATAAAGCACCTTCATCTCCGAAGATTTTACTGCACAAAACACTAATTTTACCTAAACTCGAATACGCAGCAACAATATGGGATCCTTATAACCAGAACTTAACGCACTCACTTTACATGGTCCAAAACACAGCTGCTGGATTCATTCTCTCCAACTACAAAAGAACTGCCACCATAATCAGCATGAAAGCTAGTCTCAGCCTGCCATGCCTTGCGCCCGGTCGTCGAGCATTTCGTCTTCGCCTTTTTCATAAACTTTTTCTCCATTCTTACCTGCGCGAAGAACTTACTTCACCCCCACAGTACGTGCCATCACGGATAGATCCTGCCAACAAGGTTGGAATACCATTCTGCACAAAGGAAACCTACTTTCATTGGCTTTTATCTCGGAGATCCGACGAGTGGAGTCACCTTCCCGCACCACTGGCACTAATTATTGGTCACCGTTTATTTCAAGATGCATTAGCTAATATTGTATAACTAGCAGCCTTCTGTAATATTATGCTCATATTTCTATGTTTTGTTACTTTGTATAACCACTCCCCTCTATAATGCCGTATAGCCCTGAGAGTATTTTAAATAAAAAATAAATAAATAAATAAATAAATAAAAATAAATAAATAAACAACAACCACGAAGCGACCACAAAGTACCATCGAGGGCAAAAGTAGCAGTCACCCGCTCCATGTTCCTGCTCGAGCCATTCTGCGTGGGGGCGCCATCGGACAAAATATTTCTGGCGTCGATACCGACCCAGTGAGCCCGTTTCGACACCAGAAGTGCATTGTCAGGTAGCGCCACTACGCAGAGTGGCATGGTCCGGAACATGGGGCGGGGGTCCGCTACTTTTGCCCCCGATGGTAGATACCTCAGCAGAACATTACGATTCTCTCTCGATTGTTTACTCGAAAGTGATGTGGAATGCTGAAATAGGTATATACAGTGTACGAGATGCGGAACAGTTGCGGTGCGTGTTTGCGATGTGTTTTCTCGGCGGCTATTTATGCACTGTTCTTTAGCTCTTTCATACCACATGTAAAGCACACTACGAAGAAATAAAACCACAGCTGGTAGCTCTACTTATTGCTTTCGCCTCTTCCTTAGCCCTTGCGTCCGTAAGAGGGCTTTGCTTTGGAAGAGTGTCTGACTAACTAGGACGGCAGTAAGCGTTCGGCCACTCCTGTGTGTTCTTACGTTACGTCGCACTGGCGTCCGGGAATATGTAGGGACACCATTTAACAGTGTAAACCTCTACGTTGCGTGAGCTACAGGTCACCATCTTAAAATCTGTTCCCGATATCCGGGCACCGGTGGCCCGGTATGGTTTTTGCTGCCTTCTCCGCATGTTTGCAGCGCTTGTTTTCTGCTTATTTTATTACAGTGTCTTGTTCTTACTGCCCGTCAACGGTCTCTATTCATGTACCTGTAAACTTCAGCTCCGCACTCTTCAGTCAGCCACGTGCGTGTTGTGTTACCTTGGGGGTCACCATACGAATGCGCTGGGAACGAGTCACAAGGTTTGGCACATATTGCAAATGCTCGCAGTGGCAGTACCACTAGACATGTACCTCATAAATAATGCCTCTGAAATCCGCAAGCCACCAGCTTGAGAAGGTCGTTCTTGAGAAAAATGGAACCGAACTGCAGGCGAGAGCACAGTTTTGATCAAAAATTAAAACCGTCCGGCACGCGCAGAAGGTTTTATCATCTTAAGAAATAGAAGCAATATGAAAATTGGGAAACATGTGGAATTCTACCTCGTGGCTTTTAAGCACAGAGTTTAATCTCAGCTGAGGTAATAAGCGCTGAGAAAAGAAAGTGCGTCTGACGAAGTGCGGTACACTAAGGAACGCATACTTTGCTTGAGCGCTGTTTACTTCACCTGGAATCAATTGTATCTCCGTCTAAAGGAAGAAAATTGCTTCTTAATTTGCAAGTCAAAAGTCAACCAAGCGTATAGCTTCTAACTGAAGCCGCAAGTAAGATTATTTTGTGATACAGCTCTGCAAACTAGATGTTCGTGTTTACTATGAACTAAAATATAAACAGTACGAGATGGAATCGGATATGAACTGAACCTATTCACAAGCACGCCGTAAGTTTAAATAATCCACGAAACGGTCGACAGCCTGCCGCACGGCGGGTTTGTGGCGGTCGCTTTGCTCTATATATAGCGTTTCGAACTTGTAAAGTAGGAGCTGCAGTAAACAGCTAGAAATACGCGAAATCCGGGAGTTAAGAAACATGTATATGAAAGTAGCTCACTGTTGAGAACGTAGCTTATTCTACCTTCAGCTTTACACTAAAGACCTTCGCAGCATTTCCACAACCAACGTTCTGTTTTACCGATCCAGCGGCTTACTAATGCGTAGTTAACTCCTCGGAGCTCTATTTTAACTTCTCGCTATTTTAGCAAACCGATGTCAGTAGACCACCGTGAAAGCCATTTCTTATGAATATGAAATGAACGGCTGCGCAAATCAGGACACAGACAAGAAAGAGACACCACATGCGCACACTAACAACTGTTTATTCTATGAAAAGGTGGCATATTTAAACAGTTCCGCTCAAGCATGATACTCATCCCATTATCACTTCGAACGCAGCACCTGGTATGAAAAGCCGCTACATCAGGTTATCAGACTATATACTGCAGATTAGACTAACAGATAACTCTGATCAAAGGAATTAAAAAACCGAAACAAAGGGGCCATCTCTTAGCAAAAGCAGTGTGAAACAATCGTAGCAACAGCAGAGTCATACAGGAGAAGCAAAAGCAGTCAGAAACAAAAAAAAACAAAATATAAACAGTAAAAACCAATAACAATCGTAGCAAAAGCAGAGTCAAACATATGAAGCAAAAGCAGTTAGAAAAAGAAAGATAAAACCAATAAAACAATTAACAACACACCTAAACAAACAGCAGACGGCCGCTAGAAATGCTAGGCTGAAAAGTAGCACAGAACATTACGTCACAAAAAACTGTCTAGGAAGGAAACTTCATTTCCACGGAGGAATACCGAGGCGTCACTGACACATGTGCTTCCTTTCTTTTTTATCATAAAGGCCTCAAGTATTTCACGCGCCACCTGATCGCGACTCCTGCCCAGAATCCTTATTCCGTTAAGCACCGGCTCACACTTGCAGTCTCTACAATGGGGAGGAAAATTTGACCCGCCTCCGCTTTCTAACGTTTTCTCATGCTCCCGTGCCCTGTCGTTAATGCAGCGACCCATCTGGCCTATATAGACCCTTCCACACGTCGGTGGGATTTCATAAACCCCTCCGACAGCACAGGAAACGAATTGCTTGCCGTGCCTCTTTTCACACAGGGCTTTCTTCTTCTGGCCGATCCGCGAGCATAACCCGCTCAGCTTTTTTGGCGCGGAGAAAACGACAGGAACGTCGAACCGGCCAGCAACCTTCTACAAACTGTGCGCCACTCGGTGTATATAAGGGACCACTTGTGGTCTTCTTGATCCCGGCTTAGTAAGGTATTTTTTCTTCTTGCCTTTCATTTTTTGAAGGAGGGTCTCTGCTACGCCTCGGCTGCGGGAGGTGGTTGGTTCGAAACCCACCGCCGGACACCCACCGGTAAAAATGAGTACAAGCCACCCCCGGCCCGGCGCCCGGCTTCTTCAGGGGTGTGTGCTTAGAGGAGGCTCCGCAAACCCCGCTGCGCCCGTTCGGGGGTAAACCCAGTTTCGAACAACTCAGCCTGCAAAGGTGGTTCGTGTTTCACTCCCCAGTGAAGAGTTCGACTCAAGACTCGTACGCTCTAACCAGCGTCAGGTTCAAACACTATGGTCTTTCGTCAGAAGCGATTCAGTATCACTAAGGTCATGGGCTAGTCCGGCTTTTCTGCTGCCCGACTTTTCTTATTCTCAGAGCTTTAACATTTTTTTTTTCATTCACGGTAAACTAAACCGAAAGTATTCTAAAACCGATTATTTAAGTTCCCCAAATGAAAGAAACGCCTCCACCTACAGTGTACGTTTTGATAGTGTTTCTGAAAAACTCGCTGGGGCTCAACACAAACCCGTAATGAACCGAAAGCAATAGATTGAAGGGGTCGACGTAAGGCTGCAGAAAACGTTTTTTGAAAATGCTGGGAAGAAAACATACGCCTCGACCAAACCCAGTTCCCTTCATCTAATTCAAGCACAACATCCTGGCAAAGATACCTTCTTTACGTAACCACCATATATTCGTTTCGCAGCCCGACGGTTTACATAGCCAGCAATCCTGGACGAAAGCATTTTTGAGCGGAAAATCAGTTATGAAAACAATTTTTTCATACAATGTAACATTTCCCTGTAACAATCAATATGTCCGCAGTTCACCCGACGGCAGTCTTGAATTTTGTTTCATTCCTGTTTTCGCTATCTTCAAAAACGTTCCCATTGGTTTTCTATGGCAGTCTTAATTGTTCATAATATCGCTGGAAACACTTTAAAATAATACTTTTGCTACATATCAGAAAAATAGACCATTACCTTCAATATTTCCATAACAGTGTCTTAGAGTTTTGTATTTTTAAAATTTTTGGCCGAGAAAGCTGAACTTGGCATTCTTCAAGAGCGCGTGTAGTTACTAAAAACACTGAGGAGGCGTCGCTCGCTGCCAGTGCATTCAAGCGAACTATTTAAATTCTTCATTTTATACGTGAGCATGAGGAAATCATCGGGTCATTTGGCAGTGTTGCCATCTAGTGTCAGACCTGATCCGCCCGTCATCACTGGTGACGTCGTCAACGGCACCTGATGCATAGTCATGACAAGCATGTTATTACTCGTCATTCTATTAGATACCATGACACGTCACCAAACCGTAGTGACGCCCAGAAGTGACGTTACCGAACCAGAAGTGTTCCGACAACGCCTCAACGGGTCATTGTGCTGTAGCAGCCCTGGCTAGGCACTGTCGTGTAATTCGCAAAGTTTTATTTTTTTTTTTTGCAGACAGTATTCGTTCAGAATACCACGCCTCGGAAGACAAGTTCGGGGCATGGCTCTCCTGCACGGTCCGCAGTGCACTGGGCTAATTTAAATTAACATATATGGGAGGCACGCTGAAGAAAATTTCAAGTGACTCGTTTCGTTTCTTTGTAAAGCGAAAATCAGGCTAGAAATGATGAAAATTGAATCAACTATCATTGACATATAGTTCCTAGGGAAGAGCGCGGACAGAAGCACGCAAGACCTAAATAGCGTGATTCAGACGTCAAGAACCTCTCGGCCAATCCGGATTTTCTTGACGCACCAACGCCAACAAATACAGCAGTTTCTCCACTCAACAGGACCTTTAACGCTGATGCGGTAAAAAAACGACGATGTGCCCTATTCAAACTCTCGGTGAAATTATTTGAAAACGATTCGAAAACTTGAAAACTGATGCGTTTAGTTTAATAAATTGAAATGGCACGATTTGATTGGTTGAACAAATAGAATAGAAGGGTGTTTCATTCGCTATATAAAGTTTCAAATGTTCGCACGCCCCTGCGCAGATCATTCGTGTTTTTTCCGTTTCAAGGCATTCTTTCAAAAAATTCGTCTCATTGATGACTCTTACAAACTCCTCGAGTAATGCACAAGCAGGGATCTGTTAGGCGATACGAAATGTGCTGAACACTCCAAAACATTATCTAGTGCCGGGCAACGCAGGTAAATCCTGATTTAAGGACTATTTCCTACCTGCTCTTCTGCCTCATCAACGAAAAACGTGGTCTGTCGCACATCGACAATTTTTCATTAGGTACTCGATTCACAGAAGGGCACACATAAGACGATGCAGTTTTAACCATTAGTTTCATCGAGACATCGAGAACTAGTACCCCAAGGCCTTAACGTTTTTGTCTCGACTGTGTCCACCATAATTTTAAGCCAGTTGCTTTCATGATCATACACCGGAATTCCAGTTTATTCTCGAAGCTGAGAGCTCAAGTTTCCTTCGTGTCTGAAGTGAAACTTAGTGACATGTGACTACAATAAGGAGTTTTTCGTGAATATTCACAGGCATAGCTTATTTCGCGCGGTGAGCACAAGACTGATAATTCCTGCCTGTCAGAAGAGACCAATATAAGGTGCCATTTACGATGATGAATAACCAACAAAGAAAACCGCACTGCAAAGCTCTAGCAGATCGAAGCAGTGCACTTTCCATACGCTTCGCTCAGTGCTACTTGTAGCATCGACGTGGTTTTAGGCATGATCTCCTCGAATGAAGATTTCCAATGGTCTCTATAAAAAGCACTATAAGGCTATTTTGATTTAGGGTTAGGTAGCCTCAAACCATCAACGCCGATGTGCGAAGTAGTAACGCCAGACTTCGTAGCGGCTTTGCCGCTTCACTGCGCACTCAGTCAAGAGATAAATTAAGCATTCCATTGTACATCGTGGCTGATAGCAGTAAAAGCATCATTTTTGTATTCATATTGACTGCAAATATGTAGGTAAGGTGCTCACAAGGACGCCTTTGCAGTTTGAAGCGTTCATAAAAAATTGAGAGCTCTTTCCGTGGTGACGAAAAAGTCTGCTGCGTACACGCCTCGCAACTGCCACGGGCATGTGGCATTCCTCCAGAGGAAACAACAAAGACCGAGCAAAGATTTCACTGAAGGCTAGGCAATGAAAACGAGCTGATAGTGCTCACACAGGTGCAACATAAGGCTAGTGTACTGACTATTTAAAAAGAACTACAAAGCCCCCCAGGGCTGCGGATTGCTTGGTCACGAATTGAACCTGCCAAAACTACTGACATCAATTCCATCAGCAATCGTGCGACGTCAGAGACTACGATTAATCCACCATTGGCATCCACTGATTCTCAAACATGGACGGCACGACCAGAGACGTCATTTACAGCGCTAAAGTTCTTCGTGGTGATGCTTCTATAGAGCGTGACACTCATGCTTTTACATTCCTCGACATCGCAAAAGCCGATAGCTTGTAATATTTTGTTCTGTGGTGCTTCAGTAGAAATAGAGGGTTCGCTCTACAATAGTAGAAGTACTGAAGACCCGACTTCTTTCACGAGTGCGTCAACTATACATCCTCTAGCTCGAAGAGACTATCGCCTTGCTAACTACCCCGGGATTCAGTGTGTTCTTTCGCTACAGTAACACTTCGTGAAAAGAAAAACGTGATCCACTCTCGAGGGCGTTACAAGTGACAACCTTGATCAGCCTAAACTTGATGTTGTCCTGGAAAGCTCTCGCTAACTGCTGGCAACGAGCAGCATCCTGCTAGCAAATGCCTTAAGCGTAGCCTAGACTCAAGTTCCTGTGTCACGTAGTAAGTCCGTGCTTCTCCGTTGGCGTGCCGCTGCAGGAAGCAGCAGACAAAGCCTCATTTTGTTATGGCAGGCGGAAGTCTAGCTAAAGCAGACGGGGATTCTTAGTTAACCATCTTACCGACTTAATAACAGTGCGCTCAGTCACTGGGTTGCTGCTACCTTCACCTCAGCTCTGCTCAGTAACAAGGGAGAGCTCAATGCGAACATTGCCTCGCCGACATCGAAGTAAATGCCTCCGAAGTGCCCTGCTTCACTTCACGATTTCGAGCGCCTCCGCACTTAGACATTCAATTAGTTTCCGCATTGCCAGCTGCCTCCATTTTTGGTATCAGGCATTTTTTATTGGGAGATTTTTGCAGATATTCAATAATGAAATGAATGCATTGATGTTGCCATTCTAAGATCTTGATTCGCTGAGTGTGGTTGTCACACAAGCAAATTAAATCTTTTCCGGCATCTTCGGTTGTGGAAATGGAAGTTGAACACTAGGAAGCAGAAATATCAAATATTTTGCTTTTGGCAAAAAGATAAAACCCATAAAGGTAGTCATATTTGCCGAAATCGCTTCCTTCCAGCAATAAGGCAGCCTTGTTTTTCTGCTCGCAAACTGGGTCATTATTTGACAATGCACCTCGGCATCGTTGCTGCTTTAAAGAGTTATTCCTGGCATGGGACCCAGACGATTAAGGAATGGAAAATACACGAGGATCACGACCATGACATCCTCAAAGCTAAGTGCTCTGACATACACGAACTCGACTTAGCACGTACACTCGCCTGTGTACGTGCTACGCAGTGTACAGCTCTTACTTTTACGGGCACCTTTTGTCTTCCGTCTTTATACGTATAACGCAAGACGTAATGCAAAAAGAATGCGGCATCAAACCTGGAAAGAGCCGGTGCAAAAAAAACTAAAAATTCCTCCCTATTCTTCAGACATGAATAACACACCCCATACGGCTATTCTTATTTTCAAGGTCTTATTTAAGCGAGACTTACTAATACAGAGTACACAAGAAATGGAACCTGCAGACTCATTGCCTCAGGCGCAAAGTCAGTTCAACTTGGAATATCTTTTCCATCCTTTATAAGGACTTATACATAGCAGTGTCCTTTGAAGTACTTCACCACACGAGTTGCGAGGTATTCAGGAAAGCAGTGGAATAGCAGTGAGCTCCGTTATTTTGCTTGCGGAAAGGATCTCCGCTTCCATGATCGCGTCATTACTGATCTGTATGAAAACTGCGTTAGCCATCTGTTGATGGGTAAACCATACCTTTTATTTAAAAACAATTTGGAGTTTCTTTATTTTTCTATTTGATTAAATTACCAAATAAGTGCAGCTGCAAGACATCATATAGCACTGGTGTACTTCTTATTCGAAATATCCGCAAATCGCATGCAGAAGATATCAGCCTTTCTTCTTACAGGACGTGCACTTTTGGTGGGAAGGCTGTAAGCAAATTTTTGAAATAAACTTTTGGAGACAAAATGATGATTACTTCTCGATTATTGCGACTGCTTAGGAGGACTTCATAACACGTGCGAGAGATGTTGATTACTAGCGTAATGAACAAAAATTTGCGGTTAACATTTTACTTTTAGCTGCCATGAGCTGGGTTGCAATTAGGAAATTGTAGCGGGCCGTCAAGGCACACAGCATCTATAATTAAATACGGAAAAGTGTAATTGCCCTTGGCGCTACGTGGACAGGAATTTTTTCAACCCAGACCCTTTGAAGGGCGCTTGGCGGCGCGGGAGCCCGCTTATTCATCCCTCTGAGTGACGTAGCTCGGAGCGGAGACATCACACCCCTTCCCCCTTTTTCCTTTTGTCTCGAGCGGCGGTATGTGATGCACCTCTCCAGTAGTAGTGAAAGAAGTGGGCGTGGCTACGCTTGCTCTGAAGCCGGCGCGAACGCTATCAATGACTCTGGGCAGCCGAAATTCATCGCCCGATTTCTCCAGGGACAATTAAATATCTCCACAAATAATCAATGATAGTAGAGATCATCTGACTGCCCACTACCAAGCGCCTAAGTGGCAAAATTTGATTAGCCGATTTCAGGCAATTATCTGCTTACTGAACTTGTTTCAGATGTGTTATGACGTTCGCCTAAGTATTCACTGTGATGTCGAAAGAATCATCGTTCTATCTCAGGAGCGCTTCTAAAATCGTTCCGTGAACACAAAGTTCATGACGCACGAATCTGAAAGCATATTTTTGTAGACTGCGCTGGGGCACGTTCGTGTACATAGCTTATATATCGCTGCTGTTTAATAAGTATTGCGGAAGGCTAATGGCACATATGAACAGAAAATTGCTTTACTCATCAAATTACACACGCTTTTGCATGTCTGTGCCCGAGAACCATATCTGTAACATTTCGCTTCTCTATGTATTTCATTGAAAAACTGGATGAATCATGCCCGCTCGTCTTAGACAGCTATACAGTCTACCCCTGGCACGTTTGAACCAGAATAAGACCATGCGGAAATTGTAGTGAAAAAATAAAATTATTGGAGAGGAGTGCAGTTTTCCGAAAGGGACAACACAAGAGAGATTTATCAGCAGTAGGAAAATCTGTACCCGATATTGGTTCTCCGACATACTTATTTTGTTTGTTATCGAATTATGTACTCAATTTTGATTAGCCCTAGGGGATGTTAGTAAGGTAGCACCATCTTCTATGTAAAATTGTTGCCAGTTTGAAATATAATGACTCAAGGCAACGGGAATATGACTGGCGTGTTAATAAGAAAACAAAACTCAGACTTTGAAACCAAGCCGCCCGGAACATGGGTTCAAATGTTGATTGATACTTCTCGCTATAGCGGATATAAAAACAAACAAACAAAACAAAATTTATAGCGTACAATTCGCGCCTATAAAGGAGTATTATTCGACACAAAAAATAATCTTTTTTGTGTATAGCGCTCTCAGTTACATTCAGAGGAGTTCTGTGGGTTATATTTTGGAGTACGCTTGTTCGATAACAATCTTGTTATCCACGGTAAAGATATAATATATCTGAGTAGCCTGCTTGCGTTTTATGCGCAGCAGAGAAACGCAGAGACAAGCATCCGCTGGTAAGAGCAGGGGCTGAAGTAACTGCAAGTATCGCTTTTTTCTATCGAGATAATTGTCGTGCCAATCCTCGCAATCCTTCTGTTCTTAAATTGCACTAACTTGTCTAAACATTGGTCGTGCATGCGCCGAAAAAGATAAACGGTATTTTTCGAGCTCTTCTTTGAGCTGAATAAAACGCACCATCAAAGTTCTCAATTAATCATGAAGAGAAACTTCGTCCGCTTTTTCGTGCTGAGGCATTCCGCTTAGAGGAAGGTCTAAGCGCCAAGCTACGTCGATGAAATGAGCGTGGATCAGGACTCTAAGACAGCGCAAGGTACTGTGTCAACTTAAATTGGTTTATCAGCGGCTTCAAAATATTTACACAAGCCTGATAGGATGTGTAAATTTACCGCTTAGAAACGTCCCCGCAGCCCATGCTCGAAAAAGGACAATGAAGAATAAACGGCCCATGATGGCGCACTTTCAAATCTAGAAAGAGGCATTCTGCATTGTTTATCTTGAATAGGTCGAATCTTCGCACGCGTAGAAGGCAAATGTGCAACTCCACTGAAAGCCCTGATTGAAAGCGCTGAGAGACCGGGTGCGCTAGGTCGAAACTAATGAGCGAAGTAGAACTGCTACTCATCGACACGGGTTGAAGTTCTTCGTGGGAAAAGGCTGCGAGTTCCTTTTAACACCATAAAAAAGCCCGGAAAATTGGGTTGCATTTGGTGCTGGCTGTGCAGTTTAAATTTGGAATACAATTGGGTGCAGTAACTTGCTGGCCTCAGCGAATTCGTTCTTCCGTTGATGCGTCAACTCCTCCATGGGCGCGGCACAAAGTGCTAGCTCTTACTTGTGCTGCCTAGTGAGAGCTAGCAAGATGTGCTAGCTCTCTCTAGGCAGGAAACTACTAGCGTATGCGCTTGCTTTCTCCAGTCTGCCGCTTTTGTTTGGATGAGGACGATGCCAAGGCCCACTCAGCTTGCGTCAGCATGAATTTCAGTCTCAGCTTTTTCATCAAAGTGCCCGAGGACTGGGTGAGACTATAGACGACGTTGAAGTTACTTGAAGGCTTCCGTTTGCGGCGCTTCCTATTTAAATGGCCCGTTTCCTTTTGTCAGTTGGGTCAGAGGTTCGGCGATGCGCGAAAAATTTTTTGACAAATCGTCGGTAATACGCGCACAGTCTGAGGAATCTGCGTACAGCTTTCTTATCGGCCGGCGGCAGAAAACTGCGCAATAGCAGCCGTTTTCTGTGGGTCTGAGCGTACCGCCTCCTTACTAAAGATGTGGCCCACAAACAGCAGCTCTTGATAGGCGAAGTTACACTTCTCTGCTTTCAAGGTTAACCTGGACAACTTGCCTCTAGCACGGTCAGAAGCCTTTTTATATGATAGTAAAAGGTTGTCGAGAAAACTGCGGTGTCGTATAAGTATTTAACAGTGTATACTGAGGGGCCAGTTGGTCAGACATATTATAAACAAAAACGTAGCATATGGGCGGGACGAAGAAGGGCGAAGACAGGACGGTTGCTACAAGTATAACAAGAAATTTTCACAATACCCGCTAATAATATGCTCATTACACGCGGGGAAGTTGCTCGGGCAGAACAGTCGAAATTACATTTTCATGTAACAGTGACAGCAGCCCACAAGAAAGGAAAACAACGAAAATGACTCTAGAAAGAAACTGTTCATTGGGGCTGTCTCGTTCCCGCAAAGAACTAAATCACTCTGCTGCGGCGTAGCAACAAGCGTGCTCAGAGGTCGTTGAACAGAGTGCCTGCCCCTCTCAGCCGCGCGCAATTGAAGTCCTCCGAGGGACCATCGAGATCCAGGCGCCCAAGCAACTACAACAATCTTCACCAATGTGGAAGCATTCGAGCCAGGCTGCGATAATTCGAGATAAGTCTGGTCTAACTCGCGCAACAAACAAAATGATAAAACGCAGCGCTGGTGAATTTGAGCGTGAAAAATAAATGGTGCAAAGAATCGCTGCGATATACTCTAGAATGAAACATGGAATTGAATGCATGAAAAAAGTTACTCTTTGAATATAATGTACACAAAGATCTCCCGCACAGAGCACCTCATGGGGTTAAACTATGGGATTGTTTTTATATCCTTTGTTTTTTGTTATCCTCGCCCAATCGGCCATGGCGCCATCCTTCGTTTTGTGTCCGCATTATCTGCGTGCACCAGTCGCCCTAAAATCGAAGGAAAGACAGGACCTGCATCCGAGCGTGAAAAGAAGGATCAATTGCGGCTTTAGTATCCTTTGAACACCCAGCTCCGCTCCTTTTCTCTTAAGCGCGCATTCGTGTCGTTGTTGCTGCTGCACATTGTAGAGCGACGCGTGCCGTTTTTTCATATTAGTGTACTCTGAATCTCCGCTTCATGCAATGTACAAATTTTTCACGGTGCTTCACGCGCATTGCGATTGGAATCCGGGCTTGCGCCAACTCGCCTGACTGGAGACAGGCGAAATCGAAACGCAATTTAAAAGTAAGAAAAAAAGCGAGGAAATTGCCGAAGACTGAGACCGTTAGCTGCTCTTCAAATATTCAATGGAACGTGGCATTCACGAATGAAGTTCATATAAGACGTGACCTGAAAGAGTAAAAAAGTTCGTTCTTTCCCTTCAGTCATCTGCTATGACTGTTGTACAGGACCAGGTGTGCATTTTGTGCTCCAGTATAAAGCACGAGAAATTACTTGAAAAAATTTATTTTAATAGTTAGAACAATCTATTCAAAGCTCACATGATCTGCTACTTAGAGGAAGTCAAGATTCCTCCCTTTCACTGGTTGAATTAAGTGTTTGGCCTTACAGTAATCCAGGCAGGAAGTAAACACTCAGGGATAAATTTTCAGTTTTTGTGTCCTTCAAAGAACGGTGTGTCCGCCATTAAGCACTCGCCGCTAACAACATAAAGAACTTTTCTTTTGTTCTTTTAGAGGTAGATTGAGTTTAGGGAATGTTCAAATGCTCCCGGAATTGCGAATGTTTAATTTACAAATCACTGCACTCTGCAGGAACGTGGATTGAGTAATTGTTCTCTACAGCTAATTTGCCGCTGTGAAAGGTTTTCTAAAGAAGTATACCTTTTACTCAAGAGCCCTCCGTTTGTTGAAAAGTGACTGGTAAATAAAGATAACTTTGATGAAGTGATATGGTGGAGCTAACACCCGCTGGTGAAATTCCAGAGACCAACGATGCTGGTCACCTTGTTTGGGTGGAATCCAGCTATGGAAGTATATATATATATATATATGACAAACACGCGTAATGGTATCTTTGTTTTTAAAAAAAAACGATAGATCTATAAAAGATGCGCAATGTTTACAATACATTGTTAACATGTAACCCCTGCGGGTTTCGAAACATCTTTTTGTTCAACTGTGGTCTGTGACTCCTCCTTTACCTGTTGGTATCACCACGCCTCACCAGACAGATGACTTTCGACAGCAGGAACTTTCTGTTGCGAAAAAGAAACCCGTACAGTTTCGAAGCGCCATTTCTCCCCCTTCACCTAGGCCGCCGTGACAACTGCGGAACCACTTGCTCGCGCAGATTCCTCGAAAAATGTGCACGTGAGACTTTTTTGTAAAAAAAAAACTTGTTTACATCAACATCCATTTTTTTCGACAGTGTCCAATGACTGCTTCTACAATTGTCTGACCAGTAAAGACAATGATTTAACGCGACTTGCGAAATCATACACAGCTTTAATCGCGCGAAAATTGTTTCCACTTAGCAACGTTTTCCTTCTTTTCAGATTCAGCAAGTCTGAAAGTCCTTACTTGTGTTCATATCTAATTCAGACAGTATAATCAGATTTACCATAGCTTTTCACCACACTGCCAACCACGGACATTATGATAAAGCCGCCAAAAGGAAAGAAATAAGCGCAATTTACTGGTCTTCCGCGCTAAAAATAATTTTACTGGGAACTTATTTCATAACTACTGCTTATTATTTTCCGGATTTTATTCGTGCGGTTTCTGCTTAATCTTTGAAAAGTAATATATAGGCAGCAAGAAGTAAAAATAATGGACTATTGTGTCGGCAATATTTTTATTGGTTTTCAAGCAGGAAATGTGCAGCCTCCTCGGAAGCATATATTAATACACGAAACACTGCCTCTAGCGTGCGCCTGCTCGGTTGCATTAGTGTGAAACACGCGACCGCGGGGCACACTCCTCTACATCTGGCGTGTCAGCCTGTACCCTTGCATACATGACGAAATGGAGCTTTTCTGGCCTAAGCAGATGGTGAACTGGAAGAGCATCGATGCTTTAGTGGAATTAAAAATGGTGTGTTCCTCATTCGACGCTTGGATATGTGGTGTTGTGCATGCAATATTCTCATGAAATGGTGGATTTGAGGAAAACATTGGTGATGGAGAGAGAGAAAGAGAGAGAGTTTATTGACTTAAAAGGCCGAGAGGTTGGCCTGGAAAAAATTTCTGGCCTGCTACTCTGCACTGGGTAATGGGAAGAGGAGAAAAAAGAGGGTCACGATGGGGGTGTGATGACGATGGGAGGAGGCAGATGAAAAAATACATAAAAGAACAAGGCACACTATCTAACATCACAAACGCGAGGCAAGGCCCGTGTCGCTTACAAAGCGTGAGAACACTAGCGTTGCCTGTACAGTTTTCAAACTATCTGGCCAAGCATCGAGGATGAAATCCTCTGAGAGGTGCCTTGTGTCCATAGACTACAAAACAGGTGCAAGCATAAGTCTTTTACGTGTGTATACTGGACACACCACTAAAACATGTTCTATAGTCTCTTGCACGCCACATGTGGTACAGTCCGGGGAGTCCGCTTGTCCTATTAAGTGCAAGTATTTGTGCGTGAAGGCGACGTTTAAACGTAATCTATGATTTACGCATGCAATAGGACGTGGTATTCCGCGGGGAACAGAAAGGTCATCGCTGGATCTAGCCCTTTAAGGCGTATGTGTCGAGTGTCTGGAAGGGCCCGGTACCTAGCCGTCGCACTCCTCATTGATTCCGAAAGGAGACAAGTGGTGTCTAGTATAGAGAACGGCGCAGCTGTACGCTGGCCACTGCTGAATGCGCTCCTTGCTTCAGCGTCGGCGGTCTCATTTCCATCGAGTCCACAGTGTCCAGGGGTCCACAGAAACGCTATACGCTGGCCTTTTTCCTGAGAAAATGACAGGAGAATAATGATATCAAGAGCCAGAGCTTGGTAGGGGGTGTGGCGTAGGAAGCATCCTAAAATTTGCAGCGCATGTTTACAGTCAGTGAAAATCCACCACTCCTGAGGCAGTTCTCCGCAGATGTGGTGAATCGCTTCCCGAAGGCCCGCAAGCTCTGCAGCGCTGAAGTAGACTTGTGTCCTAAAACGAATCTCCGGGTCGTCTGCTGAGCGGGGACTGTGATAGCTGCTGTTGATGCCTTTGGTGACGAAGATCCATCTGTGTATACGTGCACACAGTTTTGGTATTCTGGCCAGATGTAAGCAAGAGCAAGTTGCTTCAGTCCGCTGACCGGCGTCACAGATTTCTGGATAATGAAAGGGACATGCAGGCATACTTAAGGCTGAGCCATCACTCATGGTGGCTGCAAAGAATGATTCGGCAGGGCATAGTCTGATGGCAATTCGGATCGATGGAACAGCAGTGCACGTGCAAAACTGCTGTCCGGTCGCTCATCAAAAATCTCTGTCAGCGGGTGATATCGGTGCCGTGTAAGCGCGCCTAAATATACACGAAGTATTTCGTGTGACAAGTAGATCGATATTGGGCACGCACGAGATTCCTCAATCATGCCTTTGATCGAGGCACAACGTTGTAATCCGAGGCATATCTTGAGCGCCTGTGCTTGGACACTCTCTAATGTCCGCAAGCAGGAAATGCTCATGGTAGACAGTACAGGAAGGCTGTAACGAATATAGCCTATAAAAAGAGTATACTACAGTCTTAGCAAGCAGCGCGTTCCGTTGGGCCCCATTTAATGCCTGCTACGAAGCAAAGGACAAGGCATAAAAGAGTGAGTCTTTTCTTTAGCATATTTGTATGCCCCGACCATGACAGATCGCGGTCAATGATAATGCCCAAAAATCTGTCGTGGGAGACATATGGTATTGCAATCCTTTGAAGTGTTGCCGGGTAGCGGCAGACAGACTTGCGCGTGAATGCGACCACAGCACATTTTTCAACTGCTAAGTGCAAACCCTGACGTCATAGGTACCTGGAAGTAGATGGCACGGCACGTGGTAATCTCGTGCGCATCTGCGGACGTGTCGAACCCGAAGCCCAGATGCAGATATCATCAGCATAGGCACTGATGTGAATGTGAGTGGGAAGTTCACTCACCAGTACAATCAATGCCACGTTAAATAGGGTTGGGATGAGAACTCCTCCCTGAGGAACTCCACGGCACACCTGATGACGGGTAGTCTCTACATCAGGCGTAGACATGTAAACGGACCGGCTGTTGAGGTAGCTCACAATCCACGAGTAGATCTGGCCGCCAACGCCTATGTCGTCAAGGGCATCAAGGATGGCGTCATGAAGTACATTATCGTAGGCCCCTTTGATGTCCGAGAAGACAGCAGCCACGAGTTGGCGACTGAATTTTTCATGTTCCACTGTCTATACGAGGTCGAATGCGCTGTTAATCGAAGAACGTCCCCGCCGGAACCCAGTCATCATGTCCGGATAGAGAGCGTTCTGCTCTAAAAAACCATTTGAGCCGCGCCAGCACCATTCGCTCCGTAACCTTACCGACGCAGCTTGCTAGTGCAACTGGCCGGTATGAGGTAAGCTAATAAGGAGGCTTTCCAGGGTTCAAAAGAGCAACGAGGCGGCTGATCTTCAAGTGTTCTGGAATGAGTCCGGAAGTCCATGTATCATTGTAGTAACTGAGCAGCGCAAATCGGCCTTCCATGACAAGGTGAGAGAGAGACGCGCACGAAATCCCATCAGGACCAGGTGTAGATGCATGCCTACACGAGGAAAGAACAGCTTCTAGTTCAGGCATCGCGAATAGCATGCGGTAGTGGCCGTCTGGTAAAGGTAGCACAAAAGCCTCCAAACTGTTTGATGCTACCGGAGTAGTCTTTTTGTAGAATTTTTCTGCCACATCTACATTATTACGACGTCGGCGAATGAGCATGGCACGGAAAGGATACCTTTCTTGTGGGGTGAACGCAAGCTCCTGGTTACATACCAAATACGAGACAGTGGTTTGCGAGGGTCAAGCGATGAACAGAACGGACTCCAACGTTGTCTTCCTAATCTCGTGAGGTGGCGCTTTATTTGTCGTTGAGCTCGGTGACAAAGGATGGGATCATACATGGATTTAGTTCTTCTGTATTTCCTTTCGGCGCGCCGACGGACTGCGCGTAGTCTTTCGAATTCCACGTCAATAGTAGATCTTGGCGTAGGGGCACATATATACTGCGTTGTCTCACCGAGAGAGGACGTAATCAAGCCTTTTATTTTGAACGGTGTTGTAAGGTCCGCACAGGAAGTCTCCACACACGTTCTAAAGGCAGGCCAGTCTGTATATCGCACGCGAGACGACGTAGTTGGTGCGTACAACTTGACGCATACATACGTTGAAATGTGGTCGCTCCCGTGTGTTTCCACGTCACTGCGCCAGCTGACGTAAGACTTGAGATTTGCCGAAACAAACGCTAGATCCAAGCAGCTGCTGTACGACGTGGCACGCCGAAACGTAGGTGAACCATCGTTGATATTGACGAAATTCTGGGAGTGCATAAACTCAAACAGGTTCCTGCCTCGGTTATTCATAACAGCACCGCCCCACTGAGGGTGATGAGCATTAAAATCGCCCACTATTTTATGAGGAGCTGCGCAACTCTGGATAGCTGAATATAGTTACGAAGTGTCAAACGCATCTCTAGGTGGAATGTAAAGTAGGTGGAATGTAAATGAAAAGATCCGTCCGTTTAGCGTTACTGTCGAACAGATGTAATGGTTTGTCTTGTGTGGCTGTAGGACTTGGCGGACGTGCGCAATGTCTTGTCGTATGCAAACTAACACTTTGCTTGTTTCATTTTTATTGTGAGACCTCAGCAGCACGTATTCAGGAAGGCGGAAAAGAGACGGCACGTTGAGCTCACATATGACAAGCACACGGAAGCGGTACTTGTGGACACGTTGCCGGAAGTCACTCAGACGACCTCTTAGGCCTCGGGCGTTCCATTTCACCACTGCACTGCGGCGCGTGTGCAATGTCACAGAGGAGGTGGGTTTTTGTTGTGCCATAGCGAATTACTGCAATGCCGCCAGGAGCGGCTCAAGTGCGTCCAAAAACTGCACAACAACCTTTGCTGTTTGCGTGTTAATGCCGGAAAGCGGTACGCGCATTGAACACACAAGCCTTTTTAACATAATACCCACAACCTGACCGAGCTTGCCAGCAGTGTCAGCTGGAGTGGCAACCAGTCTTGGTCTTGCCGTGGCGATGTCCTTGGATGGCAGAGCAGGCCATTCAGCATCAGAGGAAGTTAACACAAACGCATCAGACTGAGCAACCGCGGTAACACGGGTCACTGCCGCAGGCGTCTTGTTATCGTTATTGGCTCATGCTGGTTTGTCGGCTGAGCTGATACTTCCTGCGGCTGGTGCAGCTGGACTAGTATTGTGTGGATCCGGACGACGCCGCCGGGAACGATGTTTCCGCCGACGAATACGCGCAGCCGCTTCTTGGTGGGTCGAATAGTCCTTCACCCTCTTTTTCAGGATGAGTCTTACGTTTTTCATCTTAGGGCATTCCTTAGGTGTGGCTTCATGAGCACCCGAGCCGTTGGCGCATTTTATAGTCTCCGTCGTGCCATGCTCCGTCAGGTGTCATGCTGGTGCATCCCGCCGTATCAAAGGCAGGATACCTCATTTTTGCAAACAGCGCTCACATGACGTATCTTGTTGCCCTTGTGGCACTGAACAGGCCTTGGAACCTCCAGGCGGACAAGATGCCTCACATAGCCCACCTCGACGTGGGATGGGAGAGCGTCAGTTTCAAAAACTAACTTAACACACTTAAAGCGGCCCGAAACGATGAATGTCAACTATCCGGGAGGTAGATTTAATCAGCGACCAGAGGTCCTTGTCAGCTATCTCCGGGCCAACATTAGTGATAACTCCAGTGGTAGTCTGTTTCCCGTGAGCAACGTAGGAGCGGACCGCCATGCCAACGAGGACACTAGTTTCTTTCAGCTTGTCTACTGATGCCTGGATTTACCATCTACTGTCAGGACATTCTTCCACGCATTAATTCTGACTTCACAGACTTGTCCCGGAACCACCCGGTCAAAAAACTGGGTTAGCCGCAGTCTGTTAATGGTGTTCAGATTAGCCGTCTGCGTTGTAGGAACGAAGGCCACTGAGAAAACTCCTGGCTTGTCGACAGTCCTCGTAGGCAACTCACCCACTGTTGAGGTCCGGCGTAGCTTCCTTTTCAGTCGGCGTGACTCAACAAGCGCGAAGCTGCTGCTGTCAGATTCCATCTCTGTCACCGTGGATTCATCAGACGAATCTGGAAGCTCTACAACAGCGACGTTCACGGCACTGGAGTTGCCAGCTGGTAGAGCCGCAGTCTTTTCGACAGCTACGACGGGAGGACGTAGGAGATGTGCGCCCGCCATCCCGAAGGATGACGAGGAGACGGTTCGCGCAAAAAAGCAAAAAACTGCACTAAAGTGGAAAAGGTGCAAGCAAGGAACGTTCATCTTCTTCCACTTACTTGGTGATGAATGTTCATGTAGAAAACACCACGATGAAACCGATGATTACAAAACGATTAATGCTGGCCTAACAGTAAGTGCAAAAAGGTCGACCCGAACCATTCATTTAACGCATCAGGGAGCAGCATTTCAGCACACCTAGCCGCTAGAAACCAAACTCTTCCTGCAAGACAGATAGCCGGTCAGCTTTGGGCTGCAGAATGAATAGAGGCTAGTCAGCACCAATCGCACGGAAGAGTGCGGAGAAAAATGTTCCCTGGGAGGCAAACATTCTCTCGTTGCAGTCTTTCACCACGGAACTTAGTATCACCGCCTAATGGTTCCTTCAGGGTTTGAGGAGAACTGCTGAATCAAATCCGCTCCACTAGTTGCGCGCATTTTTCACGCGCAGTCGAGCTTTCCGGGGGTAAGAACACGCCACCAGAAGTCGCGAGGTGAGTTGGCGCACAGACCTGATAGGTAGAAGTAAATTTGGAACTTAACGACTGCGCTATTTGGTGGTAGAGTCATAGGGTGCCAACCCAGTAGCTGGTTGATTTGAAGAGGACAGGTTGGAAGAGGTTGGATTAGTTGAGGAAGAGGTTGAATTAGTTCAAGACATTAAAGCTCTATTATTCTGTGTGCTCTCTTTTTGCAGTTTAGAGATCCGTCCTTCCGTGATTTTTCGTTACAGCAGTCACACACTGCCGTGAAGACATGTGAACCTTTGTTCACACATGAAAGAAAGCATAGGTCGGACTTGAATTAAATTTATTTGTTCGTGGATATATCTGCGCTTGTAGCTAGCGGTCATACCTACACATTCGCATCAATGGCAATTGAAGTTCTTTGTTACGCTGCTGCGGTGATTCAAGACTCCCGGCATTCCGTGTGACTTGCTTCGTGCTCGTCAGATAGCGCTCCCTGGTGCTTTCTTACTGTGTCCAAAGGCCGCGTGTTGCTGCGCTTGGAAGCGAATGAGAGTTGATGAATTTGAAGGTATGCAAAGCTCAGCGAGAGAGGGTGGCAGTATAACAGGCGCGGCGAGAGGCCGTGGCGTTTGCTGGGAGAGAGTGTACTTAGTAAGCTGTTCTCGAGGGAACAATTGTGATGTATTTTTGTTGGATCCACATTTTATCCGGTACATGGCTTTACAAACTTTCCACAGCGTTCAATTTGGCCTCATTATTCTAATCGGCGTCCACTGTTTACGGTGGTTTCACATGGCCGGATTTCATTGTGATCTGGACGCCTGAATCGCAAGGCCATATTTTGAGAGAGTATATCCAGTTTTCTTCAGAAGCTTAAAGAACTCGTATGTGTGACGCAGTGGCTTTTTTGATTGGAGCTCAAGACAGCCACAGCAGCCACAATAGACAGCCGAGTTCTCTAGAGCAGGGAGAAGCAAAGCTAATCAGTTGGCACCGGTGCCGCTTTCAAACCACTCGAGGCTATGTGTGTGTTGTTTACTGCTAACAGTTATCATACCTCGAGGCTTCACACAGACTAAGTAGCGCTCTCGCCTTAATGACACTCGTAATGCTATCGTACTGAACAGAAACAGCAAGTGCTGTATTGTGTGGTCTCGGAACATTACCAACTGAATTTCTGGGAGCAGCACCTTGTGTGCTTGCTAGAATTAATTTCGCTACCAACGTATTTAGGAGGTTTTGTTGTATTTTTTCGAAAAAAAAAAACTATTCAGGGGACTGGACTCGTGACGACAATGTCATCAGCCAATAAATGCCGACAAGAGTGACAAGAGGCAGTGTCGCCAGTGCCAGTGCCTTCAGTTCCGACATTAAACACCGAGGTCCTTTAAGTTCCATGCTCCGTTCACACTGTTAAAAAAGATTAGACTTAAGTGTCTCAATGGTGCAGCGAGACCAGAGTGGTGTGCTGGAGGAGAATAATTCTGACCATTATTATTCTGTGCACCAAGGCTTCGTTCATTGCACACGAGCCTTTTACAGCAGTAATGTTAGGACGGACGCTTTGCACGTTTCATGACATTTTTTCTTGTTCGTTAACCATAAAATGGCATAAATATGAAAGCGAAACGGCGTGACAGACAGAATTCTGACTGCCGAATCCTCTCTTTGGACAGGTGGCGAATTCTTTTAGCACAAATGATAGCGAAATATTTTTGCAGTGCCTACATACAAATGTCGCACGAAGTTTAGATAATCAGTAATCGACACTATTTGAGGTTGTGGTCGTTTAAGGGAGTTGATACCGCAACAAAAAGTACTGCAAAAGTCTTCCTCGCCGTGTTCCTGGTAACTAGACTACACCCCTCCCTTTTTCTCTTTGATAAAAGAAAAACATAAAAGCTAGGAATGAGGAGGTCTAGCTACAGACACCAAAGAAGCAAAAAAAAAACATACAGGCGCACCTCCGGCAACGTATTCACATAAAAAAGGGAAAAAGCAAGAAATGACAAGGTCTAACAATGGACAACAAAGAAGTGAAAAAAAATCACACAGGCGACCAAAGAAGTAAAAACATATAGGCGCACTATAGGAAACATATTCGCATTGAGACGTGTTTTTCGCCCGTCCCTGCCGCATTTCTATAACTCTTTTTCGTGCTTTTTGAAACCTGGATCAAGGTTCCCAAAATGAAGTAACTGCTTTTGAGAGTATTTACGAAGTGAATCTTTGATTAGTCTCCACTTCGCTCATGTTCCTTGAGAATTAATCCCAGAAAAGCCCTGCCGTGTTTACATGAGGAGTACAAACCTCCTGCATCGCAAAGTTCCCGGTGGCGATGCAAGAATTATTCATGACACTACGCAGGCTGCTCTCTTCGCTGAATTTGCTCCCAGGATTTCGGGAAGGGCTTAGTGATCAAATGTTCATAAATTTTTACGAGTTTTCGGCTAGGGAGGACAATTTCAAACTCAGGAACTTGAGTTGATTCCGCAGATATTTTGGTAGCACAGAAAAAAGGCATTAGTCAGCGGTCTAGCTCCATTATACATATTGTATTTTCCACTGTAGTTCCACACCAGATTGTGGAGGGGCGACTTTGGCCATTACCGAAATGGTACATACGTAGGTACAACCATTCCAGGGATAACAAAGAAGACACGCACCCCACCTGTTCGTCTGAAACAGCTGGGGTTGTCACACACTACACCTATGTAGGGTGACTCGGAGCATGTTTTTGTGGGCGGTTTCGTCACATCCACCTCTTCAGCCGCAGCGGTGATTGTGCCTTGAAATGGCTTAGATAACCGTTTCAGCCTAATGCAGAAAACGTGATCTTCAGCAACAAATTTGCAGCCATACGAGAGGCTGTTCTTTATATTGGTCATCAGTCCGCGCACCAATAGGCTATATTATGCGACTCGAGATCGGCATTATAGGTCATACAAACTTACGTTAAACCAAGGACATGCGAGCAGCTAGCTCAAGAGATTGGGCTTTCGTCAGCTAAGGCTTTTCACCGCGGCCATATCATAAAACTCCAGTGGATACCGAGCCATTGCGGCATAGCGGGAAACGAGCGTGCTAATGCCGAGACTCGGCTTGCTCATGATGATGGAGCTTTCATGGATATAGCCTTTTCCAGACCTGACACTCGAGCCTTGCTGGCGCATTTAATGCAAGCCGCAATGCAGATGTAGTGGAAAGATTCGAGCCATCAACAGGACCGCATCTCTAAGCTTGACGCCGGCTCACGATTTCATATGCCAGCTGGGGTAATGCGACGTCAAGGGACTTTATTCCACCGGTTACGGCTTGGCGTTTCCTACACCAAACACTACCTTCAGGAGATCGGTATAGAAGCTAATCTAAATTGCATACAGTGCCACACTGCAGAGACTATTGAACGCCTTCTTTCGGAGTGCCTGATCTACACGCTTGAGAGGGGAGCATAGGAAGCGACAGTGAAACAACTGGACTCTCGCCCTCTCTCTGAAGAAACTCTTTTAGGCGCAAGGGCGAAACGTGCATATGGATGGTGTATGACGAAGGCCGTACCCAGGTTTTTATGTTATACAGTCCCGGACACCCATCTGTGACCGCCTGTGCAGTGCCTACACTGTTTACACAGCGCACCACATTAGTGCATACACAGTGGCAGTGACATCATGCGTGAGTGTGCACATTGGTGTTTTCATGAAGCCCCTACTCCAGTATGTGTTAATGATATGCGTCGGTGTGTGTTCAAGACATGACTTCCACGTGCGTCTAATCACCGCGATGCGAGTGCCAGCCAGTGTGGGTGTGTGGACATCACCCCATGAAAATCATTGTATTATTTCATCATCAACCATCATTCGCTCTTTCCCTGTCCTCTCCTTCCCCTCCCCAGTGTGGAGTAGCAGGCTAGGGTGATGTTTCCACCAGCCGACCTCTCCTCCTTTCCTCTCATTAAAATTTGTTTTTCTCTCTCTCCTCTCAAGTTCTCTCTCAGCTGTTTCTGGTGGTGTTGTGGAAGTGACTGTAAGGCGTTATGGGATTTTAACTGGTGGTATGTGACTGCGTTAACTCACGTGCAGGGGAATTCGCTTGCCATAGCTAGTCTTAGCCAAAGGGATCGTGTTCACTACCTTTTAATGCAAGGGAAGGAGTGCAGCCTGAAGGGATGTTTTTAGGGTATGACTTAATTTGGTTTAGCGTGATCGCATCATCCAGTTAAAAATGATGTTTCAGCCTTGTTTGCTTTGTGCAAAGGTGCGATGAGTTCCAAATCGAACAGAAAACTTTGTCAGAATAATTTCGATCAAGTATAATTTCCAGTGCGACATTTCATCGGCCACATGGACAGTTTTGGCATCCGTTGTCCTATGAGGCGAAAAATGCGGGTTCTACTATGATTTCAAACAGGCGTAAGAGAAATTAGCCTAGCTGGCATCAAATAGCTCTACCGAGGAGAGTAGAGGATGTTAAGACATACATGGACTTCGTCAACCGTCGGTGTACTTTCTGTGCACTCTGTACTGTGTGCTTTCAGCTCTATAGAGGAGCACTTACGGCACCCTTGAAGACAAAACTATCATGAGAGTTATGGACAGAGATTGTTCTGATCCCACAGAAGTTAATAATGAGAATCATAATTAATTTTATTAATACGTAAAATTGTTTCACAAAGGTCCTATAAAGAAGGAGGTTCCAAAGTTAGAGGCTGAAATAGAACTTCCCCAACAAAAGTAATTTACAGCAGTTGAAACAAGTATAGGCAGTATGATAACTGCCATTAACATCCCGTAAAGTGCATTCAGTTGTAGCGAGCATTGTGAAATATTTTAGGTATCACAAAATATTTGCAGAAGTGAAACAAACATTAGTGCAAATAGGATAAAAATAGAAAAGACAAGAACAAAAGGTTGGCGAACCAACAGTGTCAGTACAGTTATTCACCGCCGAACACAAAGCGCAAAAAAAAAAATAGTTGGACGCGCCGTTTTCTGATGAGACAAGGAAATGTCGAAATTCTTTCTTGAATTCAATAAATACTGCTTTCTAACCTGAAATGGCAACATATTCTATAATGCAATCGTTGAGAAGAGAATGATTACAAAAAAATTTAAACTGGTTTTGGGGTAAACTAAATGGCGCTGTATGTCTCACATATTGGCGGACACCTTAACCGTGCCGTAAGGGAAGGGATAAAGGAAGGACTAGGAGAAGGAAAGGAAGCGATGCCGTAGTGGAAGGCTCCGGAATAATTTCAACCACCTGGGGATCTTTCACAAGCACTGAAATTGCGCAGCACAGGGGCGCCTTTGCGTTTCGCCTCCTTCGAAACGCGGCCGCCGCGGTCGGGTTCAAACCCGGGCACTCCGGATCAGTAGCCGAGCGCCGTAACCACTGAACCACCGCAGGGGGTCAAAGTGAATGATCAGTTTACAGTAATCACGTAATTATTGTGCTTTTGCGTGAGGTAAAATACTTTTGAGCGCGAACCTTTTAACGCTACTGTCACAAGTGACTACTTTTGTGTGTAACGTATTCTAAATTTGATTAGTGGTTTATGATTTATCGTTCATGGAGGCTTAACGTCTCTGAGCGACTCAGGCTATGAGGGATGCTGTAGTTAAGGGCTCCGGAAATTTCGACAACCTGGGGTTCTTTAACGTGCACTGACATCACACAGTACACGCGCATGCTTAGATTGGCACACTCACTCATGAGTGTTCTCATATTGCTTCACTCTTGAGCCATGTCTCATGGTGCCCAGGTATGGGCGCATGTAGCATTTCACTTCAATAGAAATGTGACTGCCGCGGCCGGGATCGAACCCGCGTCTTTCAGGTCAGCAGCCGAACGCCATAACTACTCAGTCACAGCAGCAGGAAAATTTTGTTACTAGTACGTTTCAGCAAAATAATGCCTAGGTTTTAAGTAACCAGTTCCATCGACAGAGTACAAATACTTTCTACACTATGGTTAACATTGCTGCAGTACTGGCTGAAACTTAATTAATGCATTGATGGCTTGACTTTCGATTACTTGTCATAAATGTAATTCGGTGGGAGATATGTGGTCCCGAGTGATAATTCAATCGTTTTTGTGGGAATGAATGAATGGGTAGTACAAGCAAAGCATGGTGGCGTGTTTAATACGAATGCGATTTTGAAGTTTTCTTATCCCGGAAGCAATTTTCTTCTTGTCATTCGCTATCTGATAGTCAAATTTCAAATTACACCCTATCATAACACCCGAGTTTTACAGTACGAGCTTGCGGGGATACCCTGATTTCTCAGAAAGATGGGTGCAAAAGACGGCGGCTCTGCTTGATATAGTATATATATCATAAACTCTATTGTAAACGGGCTTGACTTTATTTACTTAGCCAACGAGTTCGGTATATTTGCGGAGACCCTGGTTTGTTTACAATTACGTGTTCCTAGGCGCTTGTGAGAACATATAACTGTTGTGTCGTCGGCGTCAAGTATGCGCGTCTAGCACGTTTTTTTTTTCTTGTCCATACCGCTTTTTCCGCAGAATCTTACCTATGAACGACTAACTCATTCAGCAGCGTACAACATGCGCTCGACTTAGCGCAAGCAAATAGGCCAGTTGTCAATGTATATTTCAAACAGAAATGGACGCAGTATAGTACCTTGTGGCCCACCAACTTTAGTTTGTTTTATGGCTTATGGGTGTTTAATGTCCCAAAGCGACTCAGGCTATGAGGGACGCCGCAGTGAAGGGCTCCGGAAATTTTGACCACCTGGGGTTCTTCAACGTGCAGTGACATCACACAGTACAAGGGCCTATAGAATTTCGTCTCCATCGAAATTCGACCACCGCGGCCGGGATGGAACCCGCGTCTTTAAGGTCATCAGCGGAGCGTCGTAAATGCCGTCAATTTCGGTTCTATTTTCCTAATAACCTTCAAGTAAAAACAGTGCAGGGCCAGTTATTACTATTCCTTCCAGGCTAATGATTAGAATATGGGGCCCTTTTCATCGGACGCTCTAGTGAAGTGCAATAATAGATCCATCTTAAACTGTTTTATCTATGGAGATTTTTAGTAGGTCTATGAGGGCATCAAGAGTAAGCTGAGACGAATAACGTGGCCGGAAAACAAACTGATACGAAGAAATAAGAGAAAATTTACTTTATTGCTTCCTAAGCCGTGATTTACTTCTTATTTCTTTGATTCAAAAGGTTAGATTCAAATTAGCTCGTATTTATTCACAACAAAACGATCCCGTTTCTTTTAAACTTCCATTATTCTGCTTCCTCTTAATTCCAGTACAAATGTTCCAGATATTAACATAAGAAAAAATCCAACCAAAAATATTGCCAATTCGATGAGCGACTAGTTTCATGTGGCATGAAGAGATTTTTTTTTAGGCCAGCAATGGTGATTCTTCGATTAATGATGACAGAAACAATTGCAGGAAGAGTGGTAGGAAACAGGAATAGTGCGGTTGGTGGACAGATTTACGGTTATACTTCAAAGATAATTTCGCGTCAGTGCTCAAATAAAAAAAAATTCGACGATGACACAAATAGTTTATTGAGTGCTGTTGAACATTACTGCCTAGTTGAAAAATCAGGTACCTTTTGACAGTAGTTGTGTCTGTTCAAAAACGAATTCACAGTTTCCCACAGCAATGACGGGTCATTTCAGCAGTTGAAGATTTTACTTTCGTTATAGTTTCTGCCCGTCCTTTTTAAAGCAGCAGAAAGATAGTTTCAAAGGGTTTATAGCGTGGAGCAAAGATATGTTTAACGACTGGTGTTTGGTTATTATGAAGATATTTTTCTTTTTAGCAAAAATTGCGGTACTATGCCCTTCATGAAACAATAATATAGTGTGGCATAGTTTTTGCGCGTACATTTCTATAATTTCAATTAAAAGCTGAAATTTATCAATATTTATATCTGGGGCGCACTACACGGGCATCTAGCATTTGCCTCCACAGACATGCGACCGCCGTGGCCGGAATCGAACCCTTCTCTTTCGGGGGAGCAGCTATGCCTCATAACCACTGAGCCACTGTGGTGGCTGAAAATAATGTGCCATGAAGATGTTTTACCATTCTTTGAACGCATTACACGTGCACGCACGCATGCACGCTGTCACAAACGCATATACGAGTGCTCTCTCTCTCTCTCTCACACACGCGCACCTGAGCGCGTGCGCATGCACGCACAGAGCGCAGCAGCACGCACAAAGACCAGAACAGACCAGACCACTCTATTAGAGAAGAAAGACAAAAAGCATAGTCCTCTTCGATTTCTCTCATATTGCTAATCTGAGATCGCACTGAAGAAGATAAACTCGTGATTACATTGTATGAAACTGTCGGCTTGACAGGGCTGAAACATTTACCTCCAGTGAGGTGAGGATGCAAAAGAAAAACTTAACGGAGGCATCAAGGTCCCTTTCAACAGATTTTCGATACATTTTCAAGCCGACAAGAGCCAACCCCCGACGCATGTGTGCCCCAAAGCTACAGAAGCGGATCTCGAGCTGGCCATGGCAGACTCCTGGATTTGCAATTGGGAAGTGGTCGTGGTTTGTGGTGCGTAGGCTTAACGTCTTGAAAGGGCACTTTAGTCACTAGGGACGCTGCAGTGTAGGGCTCCGGATTAAAATGTACCAGCTAGGTCTTTTAACGTTGCCTCATATCTCAGGGCACATGGGTGTTTTTGCATTGCTCTTCCATCGAAATGCGGCCGCCGTGGGCGCGATCTAACTGATGACCATGGGATCAGCAACCGAACGGCAAGCTCGCTAGTGCACCAAGGCGGGTCGAAATGGCGATGAAAGTGCGTGAAACGCTTGGGTTTATAATGCCAGGCACTCTGCAACTTTTTATTCTTTTAGACTTTTTATTTATTCAATATTTTCATTTAAGTATTTATTCAATAATTTTATGAAGATATTTTTTATTCTGTATTGCTTCAAGACATATTTGTTTGAGCATATAAAGCTTAAATGGAAGTGGCAGCTTGCATCATCAGCGTCAGATAAAATGCGAACAGGATAACTGAAACGAGGACATAAGAGCACAACATATCAGGTTCTGCAGAAGAGAGAATGGCTGGGTTCTTTGAAACTTCAACGCTGTGGTCTTCGCACCAGCCGTGTGAAAATTAAATGCACCAATATTTCTTATACCTCAGGAAAGATTTCCTATTCTTGCTATTTCCATTTTCATTGCCTCGTTCGCGTTTCGTTAGACGTTTACTGTATGTACACACGCGGAGTGATCGAATGTATAAAAAGGTTTCTCCGTAGACTGTTTTAAATCTTAGGAGCGCGGTTACAAACAGGAGCAAGTCAGTAAATGAATTTTGTTGTAGAGGATTGTTTTAAGTTACTCAAAGCAACAGCTTTAAGACTGTACGCGGAGGCTACTATAGCTGAGGCACAGTTTGCTTTACATACATACTGTTCTAGGATTGAAGCGTTTGTCAGAACTCTGAGGTGGGAGCTAAGGGCTGGGCACTAGTTATGGGGAGGAGGGCAATGTCCTCTCTGGAGGAAAGGGGAGGGTGAGAAAGGCAACCACACTCCTTTACGCTCCTTCTCGAAGGCGCCTGCATACTGCCTTGCTTAATATGTCACAGAGGAGTGAGCAATAGCATCACGAGGTCGTTGCCACCGTTCCTTTTTTAACTCCGCAGCAGCAAATCAGCATTCATTACGAACAGAGACACGATACCCTTGCACATAGAGCTTCCACGGACATTGCTTCGCGTCCCTTTAGAGCGGATCAGATGTACCAGAAGTTTGAGTTAATGTGATGAATAATTTAAAAAAAGGGGTGTTGAAATAAAGAGAAGCTTATTAAGCATTGTAATATCAGTGTTGGCGGACATCAAAAAACAGGGGAATAATTTTAAGCGGTAAAGTGATTAACTAAATTTTTATAGTTCACCTTTTAGCTTTTACCGATAGGCACCTGATTTCAATTAGAGATTTTTAGCCGGCTGTTAATAATATCCTAAATCAGTTTTTTGAACTTCGAAAACGCAACAACCATTGGCGCTGTAGCCCGACAAAATTTGTCTTTTTCGACTAGTTACGTTTGCAGGAGGGATTGCTTTGCCTGCATGCTATTCGAAAGCGCATGTATTTTGGAAAGATGTACCCGCAACAACAAGTAATCTTCGAGAAAGGCGCCAAAAGTAGCTACAACAATTTTGAACAACGTAGAACCATTGTGCGTGGCTGTAATGAATAGAGACAAACCTGCCGGATCCCTTCGTCAGAAACAACGCGATGAAGCCAGGTTCCTGCTGCTCTGAGGACGAGAAACAAACAGTACAACATACTATGCAAAAATATGAAATGCCATATTTTGTTTCTTTTTACCAAAGCTTGCATACCTTACGAGATTCAACTTGTGGAGGGCATGTTGCCGGGCTAGATGGTTTTTCTCAGACATAACGGAATCACAGCTCTGTGAATGTTTGATGTGTTAACCTATAGAGATCACACATCGTGCACGAAAGCCTTTCTTTTAAAAATATTTATGATTTACTGCATGCTTTTCTTGAAGCGTGATCCTAGACAACATATTGCAGTGTTTCCGTGTATCCGGCGCGGCGGCTGAGTGGCTAGGGGCGTGGCTGTTGAGCCGAGTACGTGGCTGTGAACCCGGCAGCGGCGGCCGCATTTAGATGGAAGCAAAACGTGGAAGACAGCCGTGTGCTGTTCGATGTCAGCCCTCGGTGATGACCCCCGGTGGTCGAAATTACTCCGGAGTCCGGCACTGCGGCACCTCTTTCTCTATGCCCGCTTTCACTTTCTTCTCATCTCATTCCTTACGATGCAGCTCATGTGTCCGCCGGAAAATTAAATAGTTACTCCGCCATTTTCTTACAATAAAAACACCCACACACATAGATCTCCAACCATGAAAACGAACTGCAATAAACTTCAAGAAGAGGGGAAGGCGCTGTTGTCAGGGTATAAAGAGCCGAATCGTCAATCTGAAGCGAACGAAGCAAAAAACAGATGATCCCCGACGTAATCGTCCTCATCTACAAGGATATCATTGAGATCATGTGAAAATCTTTCAGTTGGTTGGGTTAGGCACTCCACGCTCGTAGTAGTTCGGTCGCGCTTTCGAAAGCAAGGCTCGAGTTGAAGGTCTAAATTTAGTCACTCTGGCTTCGGGGTCAATGAGTGAGGCATAAGTGAGGCGCAAGCACGCTTTTGCGACGACCACCTTCCGAAAAAAAAAAAAGCTGACTATAGTAGGTTACAACTCAAGAATGCAGCGGCTTATCTCCGCCAAAGGGCCTCCTTCCAGCCAATGGCTTCGGCAAATCAGATGATCCTGCTCGCGTGACACTGCTGGGAGCCGCACTACATAGAGAGTGGGGCCTAACCCGATCATAGAGGGAAGAGATTATCTCCTTCAATTTACCACTCCAGCCGCCGCGGTGGCTAAATGGTTATTATGCTCGGCTGCTGACCCGAAAGACGTGGGTTTGATCCCGTCTGCAACGGTCGAATTTCGATGGAGGCGAAATTCTAGAGGCCCGTGTACTGTGAGATGTCATTGCACGTTAAAAAACCCCAGGTGCTAGAAATTTTCGAATCCCTCCCCTACGGCGTCCCTCATTGCCTGAGTCGCTTTGGGCGTTAAACCCTCATAAACCGTAAACCATTTACCACTCCCTTCATTGTCATATTATCAGGGTCATCTGAATCGGCCGACGCCATTCGCTGGTATGCAGTCCTTTGACGAAGAAATCCCGCTGAATTCGTAAGTTGTATTCGACTATACCAAAGCTGCACTTGTGTGCACGAAGCATCTCGATCACTTACATCTGGCAGAGGGTGCACCTTGAGAACAAAGCATTTCGTACTTTGCTCTTTGCACCCACTGCCGAAAAAGTGAAGCAGTGGCCTGTATTAAAGCAGAATCCTTTGAACTCGGGATATACGATGACGCCTCACTGGAAACCCCCTGATCGCACCTGCAGAAACTGCTGCTCCCCGAATGAGAGAGAGAGAGAGAGAGGATTTATTGACGGGAATGGCAGAGAGGTTGGCCTGAAAAATAATTATCTGGCCTGCTACTCTGCACTGGGGAACGGGAAAAGGCGAAAAAAGAGGGTCACGATGGGGGATGATGATGATGGGAGGAGGCAGATTTTAAAAAAATACATAAAAAAACAAAAAACAAGGCACACTTTCAAACATCACAAACGCGAGGCAAGGTAGGTGTCGCTTAAAAAGCGTGAGAGCACTCGCGTTGCCTGTACAGTTTTCAAACGATCTGGCCAAGCGCCGAGGATCAAATCCTCCGAGAAGGGCCTTCTGTCTATGACTTCAAAGCAGATGCGAGCATGAGTCTTTCACGTGCATATGCTGGACAGGCCACTAAATCATCTGCTATAGTCTCTAGCCTGCCACATGTGGTACATTCCGGGGAGTCCGCTTGTCCTAATAAGTGCAAGTATTTGCGCGTGAAGGAGACGTTTAAACGTAATCTATGGATTATGCATGCAATAGGGCATGGTATTCCGCGAGGAGCAGAAAAGATCATCGCCGGATCTAGCCGTTTAAGGCGGATGTGCCGAGTGTCTCGCAGGGCCCAGTACCTAGCCGTTGCACTCCTCATTGATTCCGAAAGGAGACAAGTGGTGTCGGGTCTAGGGAACGGCACAGCTGTACGCAGGCCACTGCTGAAGGCGCTCCTTGCTTCAGCGTCGGCGGTTTCATTTCCATCGAGTCCGCAGTGTCCAGGGATTGACTGGAACACTATACGATGGCCTTTTTCCTGAGCAAATGACAGGAGACTAATGATATCAAGAGCCAGAGCTTGGTTGGCGGTATGGCGTAGGAAGCATCCCAAATATTGTAGCGCAGGTTTACAGTCTGTGAAAATGCACCACTCCTGAGGCGGCTCTCCGCAGACGTGGCGAATCGTTTCCGAAGGCACGGAAGCTCTGCAGCGCTGAAGTAGACTTGTGTCCTAAAATGAATCCACGGGCCGTCTGCTGAGCGGGGATTGCGAAAGCTGCTGTTGACGCCTTTTGTGACGAAGATCCATCCGTGTATACGTGCACACAGTTTTGGTATTCTGACCAGATTTAGGCAAGAGCAAGTTGCTTCAGTCCGCTAACCGTTGTCACAGATTTGTGGATTATGCCAGGGACATGCGGACATACTGAAGGCTGAGCCATCACCCATGGCGGCTGCAAGGGATGATTTGGCAGGGCATAGTCTGATAGGAATGTGCGGCCGACTAGGCCGTTGTAGACAAGACCAACCGGCAAATGGAAAAAGCCATACAGCCCAACAGGGAATAAGATGGTTGGAAAGAAGGGGATATAGCGGTAGAAAATGACACTGTCATATTTGATGGAGGGGCTCTGGCACAAGATGCAAAATTTGGTTTCTCGCATTCAAGATCCGTATCCAGAGAAAACATTATACTACAGCCCTTCTGAGATTGGAAACGCAATTGCGGACTTTTTTCTGCTTGCGGAGTAAGGAAATGAACGGTTCAAAATGCTGACCTTGTAAATCAATGTTTCGAGATGGATGTGAGCCAGTTCTATACGTAGAACCGCCCTGTTTGACTTCGTGGCTTCTTATATGCTGAGCTCAGGTTCTCTTATTTTGAGTCTTTTTTGTATCCTTTCCTTTTTGGTGAAAGCAGTGGTTCCGATCTTCTGAGCAGCGCAGACTGCCAGCTTAGACGTCAAATAACTAGCCGAACGGTACGAACTACGTTGCCCCCAGACGCAAAGAATGCATTTCTCCTGAATCATTTATTGCCTACATCGTAGGCTCTCTCTTCATCCTGCATGCGAACTGGAATTCCTGCCTTATTTAAAGGTACCTGGAAAATCGTTTTTGAGGTTGGCTGTAGCACGCTTGCATTATTTATATTAGAGGCCACCGAGTGTTCATGCCGCGTGCAGGACCTGAAAAACGAACCGATCATTTATAACAGTTTTAAAAATTCGCGCCGTGCTTCCACGCCTCGCGCCGACCTGCGGTGCCGAGCTTTGTCCCGAATTCACGCGCAAAGCGTCTTACAGAGCTCCTTACGTCAGCAGCGGAGGGCTGTCAATGGCTCGCTGGGACGTCTCTTTCTGACGTCACACAGCTACCATGGTCGCGGCCAGACGATCCGCCCCCCCCCCCCCCCCTCCTCCAGCACGCGTTCGTAGCCCGTGGAGGCGCTCCGACATTTCCAAGTGAAAAAAGTGACGAGAGCAGAGAGAAAGGCTCGAAGACGCGTAAATTCATATTTTGACTACAGATAACTCACATTCCTCAAAACGCATTAATAAAATTCTTGCTAGAGGGTATTTGTGAAGCGGTGGTCTTTAACATCCTAGGCATGCTGCTACTTTATTTGTAGTCCCTTTCTTAATTTTATTTAGCTTACACATCACGTAGATTGATGCCTAAGGAAAGGGTGACATTAAGGAAGAGAAAGTTTGCGTTCGTAGGAAGTGCCAGCAGACCTTCTGCACTCACAGTGCACGCTCGTATATATAGCAGCCTGAAGAGAAGCAAGGCGGCGTGGCACGAAAGTGACAAAAGTGACAACAGGAGGCGCTATTCAGCTGAACTTGAAATTGGCGTTACAGAAGCATAACCATACTTTGGTTTACGTGGTCTTTATAATTCGTTTCAGCGCAAATTTAAATCATATTGATTTTCTCGACACTTGAAAGGGAAATACAGGCTGGACACAGCGAAATGCAGAGGCCCTAATGGCAACCAAATTTTGTAACGGAGTGCGTTGCGGCCGGCAGGCTTAGTTGTATCCACTCTGGGAGAAAGAATGTTCCCGGACACATACCTGAGAACAACCACATATCTAGAAACGTAAAAGAAGACTGTGCACTAATGAATTGGTTGGTGACTTCAATGATGATTCCTGCGTTGCACAAAATTACTGTAGTGTTCGAGGCCTGCCATAGTCACGGAGTACCGACTAATTTCAGCTGCCTTTAGTTCGTTGACCTCCAATCAAATCCCAATACATGCGAATTATAGCCAGTTGTGCGAAATAATGGGCGCATTGGAAATATGCTGAAAACAACAAAATGCGCGCAGGTCTTTTCCATCCACGTTCGTAGTTTTAAAGCGGAAACGGATAGTTTTATTGATTCTTGTTATCATTTATTCACTATTCCTTTGCACTGGAGCTGCCCGAAGATATTCTCTTTGCTTGTGCTCAGTTTTCACAATGGAGCGTTTGCAGAATTTCGTCTCAGTGCAGTCCTTACAGGCGCCGCACTGAATATGCTCAGAGAGCAGAGAGCGGGCTTAAGAAAACTGTCAGCAGCAAGATAAAGGAGAAAACTGACAAGCAAGCAGATCAGCATATACTAAAGAAACATCTCTTGAGCGAATAGCACCAGAATGACAGAAGAAGTGTGATTAGATGGGGCAGCTTGATGCCTTCAGGCTTTGTAGACTCATATCTTTGTCGCCGTCAAGGCGCTGTCTGAGCTGGCGGCTCATGCACTTTTAATATGACAGGGTGATGAGGCAGGGGGTAAAAATTCCAGCTCTTTAGGTGTCAGCGCATACTAAACACCTAATATTGGAACAACGTTCACGCGGGCAGAGCGCGATAAACTTTTTTTCGGCTATGTCGATGCCAATCTTACATACTGCAATGAAAGCTGGCGATCATAGGCAAACAGGATGGTTGACATGAGCAGATATTTCAACAATTACTGGAGACGTGCACAGGAAGTGAAACTTAAACCCACGCCAACCAATCAAAACTTTCATTTGCTGCGCGCACATTCCAAACTTGTGTTTGCCTCTAAAAAATTAAGGTAATGATGCCGCAAGGAGTTAAGTGGTCAGGTACATAAGTATCTCTCACGTAACGTCTGGTCGATTTGCTATATTGCAAGAAAGCGCGCTGACGGAATTGTTCATTTTCCTTCCGTCATCACCATGCTTTGTAGTTAGCGGCTGCCTATTTTTCAAAAATGAAAAACTGAATTTCCCTAATGTTTCGAGTGCAAGAAAGAGCTATAAGAATACTTTTTCGCTATGACGCAATTTTTTTTTTTTGGTGGATAGTTGAGAGGTCACGAAGCAGTAGCAGCTCATTTCATGCGTTTCATGCAAAACAAACCCACACAGCACTTATGATATCGGTTTAGCGCCTGCTTGGTTAGAGCTGAATAAAAAATTGCAATACAATAATGGAGCAGACAAATATTTTTGTGCCGCGTACGTTTAGGGTTCTTTAATTAAATGACCAGTAATTATTGTTTATAGGTAAAACCTATATTGTTTTGCCAGTTATAATATTAAATGACGCTCGCCTTTTATAGTTTTTTACACAGCCAGTCTTCGCAATTTCAATTTTGAGAGATGTAATTGTTCATTATGTGTGGTAAGAGCTGCCACAGCGTGCCCGTCTTTTTTTACAATTATCCATGCACAAGAAAAAAGCGAGAAATATTTTTTTCAAATTTCTCATTTTATTTTCTCGAGCTCTGCCTTCAAACCCAAAACTCATGCCGCAGCAGGCGAGTGCCACGGCTAATATGAGTCACGCACGAAGATACTGACAACTCTGACGACCTCAGACAAATGATTATTTGCACTAACAAGTAACTTGTCTTGCCAAATTTCGAAACTTCGCGATCAATGATTTACAAGCCTGCGAAAACCTTTTTTCCCATAACAGGGCAACTTTATGTTCAAGGCTCCCGATTGATGTCGCTCAAACGTGCAGCAAAGCTCAGTCTTTATTTCCCTTTCGCGATAACGTTTGCAATTCCTACGTCTACCGCGTAATCTTGCCCATAAAGAGTTATGTACGTTAGATCTCTACAGATATCATCCGGTGACACTCACAATGCCCGAATAACAAGACGCGGAACGAGTCGCAAAGAGCTTGGGTTGAATGGGCACATTATTCGGATTTAAATACCAAGCTCATCTTTCCCTCTCAAGTCATGGCTCCATGAGGTCTTCTACAGTAAGGATTAAGTAACTGCACCGGACACCTCACTGGCAATAGCAGGTAATCTTGACAGACCACAGCATGTAGGAGTGGATCAAAGAATTTGTACGACGTTAAGCCCTTGGTTACACCCACGCAGCTTAACCAACTGCTGTTAACGATGTGGCATGACAGAGGCAGGCGCTCTAGGGGATTTACCGAAAGTCTAATCCGCGTGGCGAAACTACCAGCGGGCTCTTGCTACGAGATTAGGCCGGTTGGAGAGCGTCTCTTCCAAACATCTTGATTAAACTGTCGTACACCTTGCCTGCCCGTTCTTAACAGTAAGCAAGTTAGTTTCTCTTTGAGTGCACCTTGTTCGCATCCTCTTTTTATCCGAGTGTTAAATGCAAGCGCCAAAGATATCAACACCTTTTCTGCGCACCTTGCTTGTGGAGTGACAAAAATTGAATATTTCTTCCCTCTGCTCATATTACATCTGCACGTTACCGCGCTAAAGGATTCAGTCCAACAATCTTTTCTCGCAACAGGTTTCGCACATTACTGAACCAGGAGGGCGTTCTCTTTCTTAATAAACTACCGTAAGAAAGTCGTAAGAAATTTGCGGGCTTCACTGGCGACAACAATTCAAGTAATCACTTTGCAATGCCTTCGGATTATCTTTCACAGAAACGCTACTTTTTTCTGACTCCTCGCCGAGCAAGCCCTACAAAAGTGAAGCAACCATCGTGGAGAGACTTGTGAGCTAGTTAGCGTCACTGCACGTTGAGAATGAATTTATTGCCCTTAAATATTAATTAAAAGCGAGAATTCGTAGTTGTCACCTTAGCTATGCAGTTGCTCTGGAGCCAAAAAAAATAATACACCAGCAGGACAGGGAAGGTCGCAGGTGTGCGTAGGAAATTGGTTTTGACAGTAGCCCTTTCTCGTCTTGGTGGACACTTCAACGGCGCTGCGAGTAGGGGGCAAAGGGGAGTGACAGAACAGAGGTGTGCCGTATTGAAGTGCTTCGGAATAATTTCGATCACCTTTGTTTTCAATGTACGCTGGTGTCGTACGCCATAATGGCGTTTTTATGCGAAAGTATCATATGTCCCTTTAACGCAAAAGCCGGCTTCCACCGTCTATTGTACGAAATTCAGAGGTTGTCATAATGCTGGTGTACGATACCACAACACATCTAAGCGAACATGTGCAGTCATGAATGACGATAGGTAACGTACTGTGACCTATGAAAATCGTGACTCAGTCATTCTGTGACTTATCATGAATGAGCACTTTACAAGTAACTTAATATAAGGAGTATCAAGTTGGTACGAGGATTATGCATAATCATGCCCCTCAGTCATAGCAATAATTCATAACTTATAATCATTCTGCAATGCAACGTGACTGTGCACTTTAAATAACCGGACTCAAGGTGTGTAGAGTTTGTTCAAAGTATGCATAGTCTTGCCTAATTGTGAAATTCATGATTCATAGCCATTCTAAAAATATAAAATATGCTGCCTAATTTTTGCTTCTCGCCTCCATCCAAATGTGGCCGCCACTATCGAGATTTCATCTTGCGTACGAGAAATCAGTACCGGGATACCAAAGCCGCGGGGTGCGAGTGGTTGTGTGTGAAGGTTTGCTAGGCTTTGATGACTGCGGATTGCTTTACTTGAGGGAAATTTAAAACACTACTGATGACTGAGATTACATCAGCTGCCATCAGTACGTCAAAACCTAGGCTGTTTCGGACGCCATGGAAGAAAACACGCCTTCTTGTCTCGCTCCCTCACTATTAAGTTCTGTCTGATATTATTTTAGATTTCTTTTTGCGTATTATAAACAAAATAAGCGTTAGTGTTTGTGCTAACAAAATTTACTTTGGAGAGCAGTTGATTTCACGGCAAATGTTGGATAATTGCAAGACCTTGTTCGTACCGGATATTTTTGTGTCTGCAAATTTTTGATCTAACTAATCCTATGTGGAAGACAGAGGCTAATAAGAGCATGATAAATTTAGCTGGCGTAAACCTTAATCTTGTATTCGCGTTTACCATTTCAAGTTAACTGGCTTGCTTCGACAAAAATCTTTATCCTGCTGAATCCATGTTTCTAAAGCTGCGCTAGCACGTCGTCGTAATTATTTTCGCATTACAGATGTGCGAAGCAGCTCACATGTGTGGCAGCTCGCATGTGGTTCACATGGAGGCAGCTCACATGTCCTCAAATGTGAGCTGCTTCCCACATATGGAAGCAGCTGAGTTTGGTATCGAACGCAAAACACAACCTGGGAATACCAACAGCATATGCTTGCAGCGAACTTTTCATGAAAGAGAGGCAATGAATATTACTCAAGCGCAAAAAAATATTTATTATAAAAGCGTGTAATTCAAAACAACACGAAGAACACCTTGATAAGGCGACCTTCAAAGGAAAGTTCATCTTGCATAGTGTTCATGACTGAGTGGCTAGTTTTTGCTTTTAAACATATCACGTGCATCCTGAGAGGCGTTGGGCACAAAACTTTTGCACATTTTTTTTGTAACCGTCATCCAAATTTCTTCTTCCTCGCTGTTGCATCCGAACAAAATACCGTCAAAATTCTAAGGCTGGTCCATCCTCTCTTTTTTCTCTCTCCTTGTGCACTCCGTTTTTCCGGAGAAGTAGAAGTTACAATGGTGACCTCAGCATTTTTAAGCTGTCGGCGGGTATTAATGCTGTAAAATGGCTTCACAGGAAAACGCATCCAGAAAAAAACAACAACTTCAAATTCATCTTCTTGCTCAAGTGAGGAGATTTTCTTCACATTTTTTTTTTATTCCGTGTGCATGAGCCTTCTGTGCAGTTGGAGAATTTCCGGGTATTCTCCTCGTCGTTCTATCTCCCTTCGCAAATAGGCACATGGAGGAGGCACCCTAGCATCCAGCGAAAAACAAAAAAATCAAGTACAGGCTCTTCAAACCACTTCTCTCGTTTCGGCTGTTCACTCGGAGTTTTTGAAGGCCATGTATGTATAATCACACGTGAGCAAACAGTTTTTTCTTCTTGCCAGACGTTCGAGTTGCTCGAGCTTGAAAACATGCTCCTGCCTGGACAAAGTAAAGTACACCAGCACGCTTCGCTTTCCTCCTTAGGTCCACATTTTTCGGCTCATAGTTTCCTAGAAACACTGCAGGCTTGTTCAGTACTTGTCCCTCTAGTCTCAGGTCGGGAAAAGCAGAACTGGTGAGGAATTTTAAACCCTTCAAAGCGCGAAGCATGTTAAGAGTGCAGAGCTTTCACATAGGCGCAAAAAAAAAACGCAAGAAAAGAGCTTTCTGGGAAACCTCCAAAGCAGATTGAAGTTTTTGGCACTATTTAAAATGGTAAACAACCAAGAACTGAAAATTCATGACTTGTGCAATACTTACTAGAAATTTACTATTTTTCTGCCATCAGGGTCGCGCAACATTGTCACAAAGATAAAGCTTAAGAAATACAAGCATAGCGCGTCTCACAGTTTCTCTTCAAGCGACGGAAAGGAAAAAGCTAAGAAAGCATGATGTAGAGAGACTAAAATGCAGTGATAATTAAAATGTGGTTGATAGCATATAAAAGTTAATACGTAGAACTTCTTTGAGGCAGTATCAAAACACGGAAAAAACACTTTTGCTTTCTGAAATATGTCTGTATATGTGCGTGTCGGGAACGTCTCAGACGGCATACAAATTCTCTTGTTTGCCGTTTCAGTTGGGTCATTTGCAAGGGTAATCAATTTATGCCCGCCATCAATAGCACACCATACGACCAAGATGTAGATTTGGTAGAGTTGGAGATCGTTCATCTTTATTTAAGCGCACAGAAATAACAAGAAACCGAAAAGGCGACCGCAGCAGGCTCGGGTCTCAATAAAAAATGTGCGCATTTGTTTGGTCGGGAAAAATGAAAAACAAAGCGAGGATAGAATCACAGTATGGCAGAATCTGTCCGTTAAAACACGCCAAATAAACAAATATTGTGAGCCACTGCTTGCACAGGCGTTTTTATTCGGGAACAGCCGAGCACTCAGCGCGCGATCCCCGGAGCCCCGGATGATGTTGATGGGGATATACAGATGAAACAGGTGAAAGTTCGCGCACAGGTCCGATGAAGCGCTGCAGAAACTTTTCGCTCAATCCAGGCGTGCGTGCGGGTGTCCAGAGGAGGACCTCATTACCTGGTCTGAAGGTGACAGTACAGTGATGCAGGTCATAGCGGTGTTTGCGGTCTTGCTGAGCGGCTTCGGTGTTGACGCGGGCGAGGTGGCTACAATAGGCCATGCGAGAAGCGAACTCTTCGCCCAGAGACGCATACAGAGATGCAGGCGCAGAAAAGAAGGCGGTATCAAACAATGAGGACGGGCACGGCCGTAAACCAGGAAGAAAGGGCTGTAGCCAGTGATGCGCCGAACTGCGAAAATGTAAGGAAATGTGACGAAGAGCAAAATGTTGTCCGGGATACAGGCAACAGGCAACGAGAGAGGGCGTCAGCGTCGAGGTGTTTTCTCCCGAATTTCTAGGCGATAGTGAAGGTGTACTCCTGAAGACGTAGTAGCACCCAGCGACCCAAACGGCCGGTCAAGTTCTTTAATGTCTTCAGCCAACAGAGCGCGTGATGATCGGTGACAATGCTGAAGTGACGGCCGTAAAAGTAGAGACGAATTTTCTGGATAGCCCAAACAACGGCGACATTCGTGCTCTGTGATAACGTAGTTATGCTCAACTGGTGTAAGAGAACGGCTGGCGTATGCAACAACCTGTTCTTGGGACGCCTCGTTGCGTTGTAAAAGAACAGCGGGAAGGCCTTGTCTACTGGCGTCGGTATGAAGAATGGTTGGAGCGGCCTCATCAAAATAGCGAAGCACAGGCGTTGAAGTGAGCGCCTGCTTAAGGGCTTGGAAAGCCTCTTCGCACTCAGTGGACCAAAAATAAAGCGCCTCTGAAGTCAGTAGGTTGTGGAGTGGGGACGCTATGGATGTGAAATTACAGATAAAACGGTGGAAGTAGGACGCTAAGCCCAGAAAGCTGCGTAGTTCTTTGAGGCGTTGGGGGTGAGGAAAACTGAGGACAGCGGCAATTTTTTCAGGATCTGCTCGGATTCTGGCCTTACTAACGACGTGGCCGAGTACTTTGATGGTCTTGCTGGCAAAGTGGCACGTCTTGGTATTTAATTGAAGACCGGCTTTCGCAAGGCACGTGAAAACTTCGTTGAGAGGGTGCAAGTGCTGGGAGAAGTCGGTCGAAAAGATGTTAATATCGTCCAGAGAGCAACGGCAGGTCCTGGATTTTATTCCTCGTAGCACGGTGTCGATCATGCGATTAAATGTGGCCGGGGCATTGCACAGTCCGAAAAGCATCACATTGAATTCGTAAAGACCGTCAGGAGTAACAAAGGCGGTCTTGTCCTTGTCTGATTCGTTCATGGGGATTTGCCAATATCCCGAGCGAAAAGTACTCAGTACCTTGGAGGCAGTTCAACGCGTCGTCGATGCGAGGCAGCAGGTAGGCACCTTAATAGGTTATCTTGTTAAGGGCACGGTAATCCACGCAGAAACGAACGTATCCATCTTTTTTGCGGACGAGAACGATAGGAGATGACCAGGAGCTTGTAGATGGTCAAATGATGTGGCGCGAAAGCATGTCGTCAACCTGGTCCTCAATGATCTTGCGCTCAGATGCGGAAACGCGATACGGACGGCGGCGTACAAGATCAAGTTCAAGTTCAAGCTGAGCCGTTCATTTCTATGCAGTGGGATGTTACAGAAGTCTGGCCTAAAGCGCACGTGCACACATCAAATGAGTTGTGGTGGGTCATAAGGACTACTGGTAAGTCTGCCGACTGCTCAGACTTAAGGCCAGGGCTGATAGCGGCCGCAAGCGCAGACGAAGAACACGAAGCGGGAGTATCAGATGGTAGCAGAGCACATGAAATCGGGTCGGTGTCGATTGGGACGGATTCACCCTCAAACAGAAAACCAATTGTAGCGCCTTTCGGTGGTTACATGGACTGGTTGGTAGTGTTCAGCGCCGTGACAACCACGCAACCACGGACGAAACATGTGAGCCACGAGGCAAGAGCGATGCCTTGGGAGGTCCAGCGTGGCACAAGCATGACTAAGGCATCACCGTCGAAAGCGTAGTCTAAAGTGGCAGTGATGAGCTGTTCACAGCCAGGGGGCAGAGCGAAGTCGACGGCAGCGACCACATGCCGTGGCGAACGGTCAGACGAGGATGCCGATTCGGGATCTGCTATGTGGATGAGGCGGTCGTTGCAAGCGATGAGGGCAGAAGCCGACGACAAAAAGTCCCGGCTCAGGATTATCGGATGAAAGCAGGATGGGAAGACAACAAATTCAATATGATAGCGTTGGTTATCAATGAAAACGCACGCAGTTCATTGGCCAGAGGAGTGAATGATTGTGCCGTTGGCTCCACGGAGAGGCGAACGGGTGTATGGAGTTGTGACTTTGCGCAGGCGGGAACACAGGGCAAGGTGGATGACGGAGAAAACGGCGCCCGTGTCGATGAGAGCTTGAGTCCACACCCCTTCAAGACACACTGTTAACATATTCGACGGGCGGTTGGGAGAAATTTTACAGTTCATACGGCAAGCAGCTTTCCCTCAACAACTGCTTCGTTTAGTTTTCCGGGCTAGGAGCGAAAGGCTGCGAGGCGGGGCGAAGAGGTGATGAGCGGCGAAAAGGTGAAGGGGAGCGGCGGCGAGTAGAAAAGGGGGCCGAGTGACATCCTGGGAGTATGGAGGTGATGGAGAGCGGCGGAAAAATTCGGAGAACGGCGTGGTAGAAGTATCCAGCTGGCGCACAGGTGCACGTTCGGTGGAAGCATAACCGCGTCGTTTATCGTGCTGTCGCCGGCGACAGACGCGGGAAATATGACCGCGGATCCCGCAGTAGTAGCAGACAGGATGGGAAGTACGCCAGCCTGGAGCATTAGGTGTGCTTGGGGACACGGAGCCACGGTGGCTGGTGACGGTCCAGGCTAGGGCAGCCGCAGCAGCCGGCGAAGTCGACGGGGGTGAGCGTGTTCCGTTGCCTTCCTTCATACCTGAGGGCTGCAGACGCAAACGACTACCTGATCGAAGCTACAGGGAGAGCGAAAGACGGGTCCAAAGGGAGAGGTGGGGGATACGAATAGCATCTCCGCCACTTGTGAGCCACTGCTTGCACAATCGTCTTTATACGAGAACAACCGGGAACTCGGCGCGCGACCCCGGTGCCCAGGCAAGCGATGGTGATGATGGGAATATACAGATGAAAGAGGTGAAATTTTGCGCACAGCGCTCACAATATAAAATTATTAAAGAACCATTAAAAGCAAAGGCGGCACAAATGTGGTTCAAAACGAATTGTTGATCTAGGTGGTATCTCATGCTTATAAATACACAGCGCTGAAGTTGCATCTATTTCTTGTGTGCTTGAAATAAGTGCCTAGATTTTATGACAGTAGTGCCTTAGAAACGTCATCAACACGCGAGATTATTACTCATGAGCAGCGACAGATTATCCTAGAAGACCATAATCATCACGTAGCGCAAGTTAGAGAAGAGAGTCAGCTAATTCCCAAAGAAGGCAAGCTTTTTCGCGCGCTAAAGTTGAAGAAGAATGTATCGGAAGTAACCTGGATTTCGGCATGTCACCCGAAGAAAATAAAGGTAAAAGCTTATAGGCATGAAACCAACAATAGCGGATGCTACTTGCAGATATAATTTCCTAATTAGCCTGGTTGCAGCCCAACTTCCCAAATCCGTGACTAGCCATGTAGGGGGAAAAAAAAACCTTAAGGGGACTAAAACAAAAACAAATTAGTGCCTTTCCCAACCTTCTTCTTCACGTCAGATCCTTCTTCCTGAGAGAAACTTGTCATCGTAGTTAGCGGAAGATCTCGTTGCTAAGTGAACATCTTCTAACCACTGCTCATGGTTGACAGGGCTCATTTTCGCATGATAGCAGCCAGACACCGGAAACGGGGGTGGCGGAGGTAATCCGTCTTGGATCTAAGGACATCACGATGTGGTGAAACCATGACTAGTCATATTACCGCAAATTTTGTTTAAGGCGATCTTGTTGCAGCTCTGTGAATCAACTCTTTCGCATGCTGAAAAAGGGAACTCTAAAAGCATCGTGATTTTATAGACTAACGCAAACTGCTCGTAGTGCAGACTACGTAGCACTAGCCTAGTGGTATATTCATTCCTTTTGAAGCTTCCTTTCCCGGAAGTGCGATGAATTAATTCATATAAGCCTGCAGAGAGTCATAGTTCTGACGAAAGTTTCTGGAAATTACTGTTATTGATAAGCGGAGAGCTTGGCATACCATCACTACCATAATACATTTATGATAGAGAGAAGGCCGGAATATGGTATGTCTGACAGCAGAAAATAGAATGGCCAGTGGTCGACAAAGGGCCTCAGTCCACTAGTTAAAGTTTCAACAAGAAGACTTGTTTCCGTCTTGTCTTGTCCTCTTGAAACGAAGACCAATCCTCTTGTAACATTGGCTAGCAGAGTGCAGATTCCTCTCAACTATCGTTCATGTTATTTTGTGCTGACACCTTCTATGTGTTTACGTATGCTTTCACCAGTTCTTTCAATTTATGTCAGGTATGATAGGTGCTTATCAACGTGCACATCTCTTTTTTTCTGTTAAGCAAGAATAGAAAGAGTTCATCGTGAAGGGTGAACATGATGAACGATAACACATACGCTACATCAGACAAAAATCAATGCATTATATTCAAGATCGGGTCGTTTTCAAACGTCTCACTACAGTTATTTGGAATGAAAAGAGACGGTGCATTTTATATCAGTTATTGCCCCTAGGATATAATATATGCCGCCAAAAAAGTTCCAAGCTTCAAACGGCCAGTTTCGAAGCATTCATTCAGTGCCGAGTGGGACAAAACGCAATACTTTAGAACTTATATTGTCCCCTAACTTTTTCCGTGAATCGAAACAAATATACATTCATCTGTCATCAACCACCGCTGGTTTAAAGAACGCATACATTAGGCTAGCAAGATTTTTGCTTAAAAAAACAGAAAAATGTTGCGAATTCAAACTGTCTAAATATGGGAGTGCTTTTTCGTAAATGCGAATTTCTGCATGCCAATTAATTTTTTTTACAAGGCAGCCCAGTGAACTAAGCGCCCTCGATAAGCGTAAATGTTCCGTTCTTACAATTGGTTATTCGTCGTATTTTCTGCAAAGATTTAGAATTTTGGCTTGTTGCCCGTTGCATTTTCGAAAAATAATTACATTTCACGCTGATTACACTGCAGGCAGAACGCGATATTTTTTCTCTATTGGTCCTAAAGTGAAGACAATAGCTCTCATACAAGCTGCAAAGCTCAACCCTTCTTTTATCATTCTTTAGGCTAACCGATAATTACAAAACAAGAACCGCTGATATCCGACCAGCTCCCACAAGACGCGAAGAAAGCTCGGGAGAGCTGCAGCGGTACCGGTGACATCAAGTGTTTTGCTCTTTTCACAAATGCCCACCCCTGAAAAGTAACGAAAATGAGTTAATGCAAAAGAAGGAAGTCCAATTAATGTTTTACGAACATAAGCGGCGAACTCTTTCAGGCTAAAAAGACACGGTACACCTAAAACAAATGTTCCCACACAGAAGCAAGCTCTTATCGATATGACCTGAATTACCGATCAAAATGTGTGCCTTAAACTTTGCGAGTCGAAGAGAATCGCAGGCGTACTCAGCAGGGCTGAGCGAAAGAGGCGCATATGTGTCCTTGAGAAAGAAAATATGTCGACAGAGACAAGATATTTAAAAATATCGATTAGCCGGGCTACACGCAAACCCGGGCTATAGGACCGCCTAGCCTTGTGTCGTTCAAGGAGCAAAACAATGGCTGTTTAGCGCAAAGCACAGTGCCTGTCAGGCGACCAGATTCCTGATCTGCTGGGAGCTTAATTTGTTAGAATTAGTGTCGAGAAGGAGTTATGTTCTAGTTTAAAAAAGGCGTCTCATTTTGCCTCTTACACTGTCTTATTTTGATCGTGGTGTGGGGAAAAATACGGCATTTGCAAATTTTTAATTCAAGTTCTTTGTCCGCGTTGCTTTTCTGCGGACATTTGTATCTTTATTGGGCACTATTAGAGGACGATGGCAAATATTTCGATTTATTCGATTGTTGATACCTGTGAACAATAAAAAGAACGTGACGATTAGTCAGTGACGAATGCCAGTCGAGGTGGTAGTGGTAACACCTTCATTTTAACAAAAGAACAAAAGATCCACAAGGGTGGGCTCTGACTTGCCCAGGAGTTTATGGGCCTGTGCATCACGAACAGCTCTGTCCAGTAACCATGTTTGGCCAGCTGGTTGAGCAACTCGCAGAGCGGCCACCCATGAGGAGGGTATGTAGTGAACACTATGGTTTGGAGGCACTCCCACAGGTAGTGAATTAGCGTGTCTTTGGCTGCGCCACATGTTCAGCAGAGTGGGAGGGTCAAGGTAGGGTGGTAGCAACGAAGGAGGTAGGGTGAGATGTCGCAGTTTGACAGTAGTTGCCGCCATACAGTAAGTGTACGGTGTACGGTGAGGTGTTAGGAGAGTGAAGAGTCAAGCGGCTGTTTTTTAATGAGCGTCGATTTGGTGGCATGTCAGCAGAGTCCGCGAGGTTCCCTGCGTGGGTAAGGTTGTGCCATCTTCCGGGTCCCTGAGGGATAGCTCTTGTGCGAGTGCATGAACGCGCTCATTACCGGGGACCGAGGCAAGCCAAGGAACCCACGTAAGAGTAATCTCTTGGGTAGGCATGTCTGCTGACGCGAGAATGCGTCGGGCGGTTGTTGTGATGTTGGAGTCGGTGCAGATATCAGTCATGTTAGGATCTTTGGGTAGCATGTATGAGCGCCAAGGGGATGGCTGCACCCTCAGACTCCGTTGGGTTGTTGGCGTGGAGGATGACTGCGGTCCCGATAGTGCCATCATCGTAGGCGATGACAACGATATGATAGCCTGGTTGGGTGTCGTGCTTCCACGCGCTTCCACGTAAAGGGTGTCGGGAAAGCTTCTGTGGTATTTGGTGCAATATCCAGCTTTGGTCAGGCGTCTGCCCCTTTGTAGATCGAGATTGATTTTCCTGGGTAGTGGTGTGATGCGCAGTTGGCCCTGTATGTCAGGTGGAATGATATGATAGCTAGTGGCACGTGATCGGGTGGTGGAGGCAAGGTGAGGTGACTGTAGGAGGTGCTGACGGGTTCCTGTGCTGGTTAGTCAAAATATCTGTTTGCTTCATTGGGCTTTCAATAGTTCCGAGATAGTATTGTAGGTGCCAGAGGTGAGTGATTAGTGCTAAACGACTGTGGTAGGCGAAGCGCTGAGGTGGTCGCCTTTCTGGTAAGAACATCAGGTTTTTGTTGCGTTTTCGTGAACAAGTGGTAGGGAAGGTGGCATGTCAAGCGCCTGGTGATGACGGCGTCTGTCGTATTAAGGACTGCCCTCTCCGAAGGGCTATGACTATTGTTAGGAAAGGAAGTTTTATACGAGCCACGCTCAGGAGCTAGAATGCTCAAACTGAGTCTGATGTTGACATCTGCAATGTCACGTCGTCCAGCGTTTCTTTTTAACTGCCTGGATATGTGAAGTTTATATTTTTTATCTTTCTATCGCGCACTGCGCCAGTTACTTCGAGAGCGAAGCCATAGCCCTAGAGGTCCAATAACCTTTTATTTTTTCTTGTTTCGTGGAGAAACACTCAGGCTGCCCAAACGAAAACGCTGAACGAAAACCAAAGCTAAAAAAATCTGCAAATGCATCATTGCTAGCTGATGTGGAAAAGTGACCAAGGTAAGCAATGAAAAATAACATCTAACAAATTTTGCAGTGCGCAACTTATGAACAGTTGTTTTTGGTTGCGACTGGAGGAGTGCAGTGCCAGGATTTCCTTACTTTTGGTAGGGCACTCGGAAATTACATTCCCTCACAGTGTTCTCGCAAAGTTAAGAATTTTCTTCTATCCGACCAGCATCATACACGAGGTTACTCAAACATTTTGAAGAGGAAGAAAATGTGCCGCGTGTAACATAGTCTTCTCAAAGAACACAACACGCGAATAGCAAAGACGCCTGATCTAGGATATCTTCAGTGCTTTTCCATGCATTTATGCTCCCATATATGTTCGATAGCAACATGACTTTGTTTGGGTGATGTTTGAACCCATTTATTTTCCATGGCCAAACGTACAATTTCGCGAAGCAACGAAAGACCGCAATAACATGCTTCGATAAATAAGACACCGCCTAGCGAGCCAAATCAATCAATAGATATTCCGTCAAAAAGATTCCGTCAAAAAAAAATGCTTGTTCTAGCAATGTTCCGTGTTGTTATTTGTTCAAGCACTGCTCTGCGGCAAAGCTATTTTTCGCGGATGAAATAATTTAGCAATGGAATGTAAGAAAAGCCTTTATTACAAAGTCTAAATGCCTACAAACTGGCAAAAACACTTTCTGCCTTCCAGCAGCAGGCAGTGCCAATGTCCTCTCCTTCTTTAATGCAACGAGGCGGCCTACGGTTATTCATCGAGCTGCAGCATCGCCTGTTGCGCGTTGTAACGCATGGCATGATTTACAGGAATGCTTCTTGAATTTTAGGTGCATGGCAAAATAGCTGAAGATCTATATTTTCTCCTGTCTAAGCTGAATTACTTACAGAACGCAGCCCTATAGCCAGAAAAAGAAATAAAAGAAAAAAGAAACGAGAGCCTGCCGTATTTTGAAAGCACTAAGAAAAAACGCGCTGCTGATAAAGGGCACGTCTGCTGCGCTCTGCAAGCACTTTTACATGCCGGCTTTTTGTTGGATCATATCCTGAAGCCTTTTAACAGAGCGCAGTCTGGTTTTACGGTGAAGGTGTTTTGCTGGTCCAATAAAAGCAAAGCTTGTGAGGCGCTCAGAACCAGAGAACGCTTTATGTCCAATCCAAAACTTCGCAACGGAGTTCGAGACTTGGCTATGGCAAGCCTTAGCATAGGCAGAATGCAAACACGCGGGCCCTACAGTTGCAATTTACTTAAAGCATGTGCTAATAGTTTAAACTCACGGGGCTCAGGTGGATTAAAGAAAAACTTGAGGATTTTCTTAACCATTGCTCTGTGACAAAGAAACGAGAGCGCAAGCTGTACATATTCCTCTTAAAGTTCAGGAATTTCAGGAAGCTTGAATCTATTGAATAATCCCAGTTCCTAGCGGCACTGGGGATCGAACCCCCCGCCTCCCGCATGCTAGGCGGATACTCATATCACTAGGACACTGCTGCGGTAAACAGATTGGAACTTAGGGGCCTTACGGCACGCACATGAGTTTATTCCGAGAAAGACAAAAAAAAAGACAACACACGTAACATGACAACAAAACACGTATATCGACCGTGGCTGTAGACATCGGCTTTGCTGCTACAGGTGAGGGATCAAAACTGCTATACATGCTAAGTTGCGCGCTACCGAAAGTGCTAGGTTGGCTACTGGTACCATGAAAGAAAATTGCAGTTAAGCAGTTGGTTGTGTAAAACTACATAAAAGTAGTTGCGTGGTTGCTGTGCTCAGCCAGTTGCGGAGTTCACGGTTTTGCGATAGGAATACACGCACGGTATTGAAGAAAATGTGTGCAGGAGCAAGCCCTCGAACTGCAGGGTCGAATGAAGGAATACGGGTCAGTCATTGCAGCTAGCGTAGCGGCGTCACGGATAGTAGGGGAAACGAATACTATAGGTACGGCCAGCGCCCATATCACGCGTGTAGCATTTCAGAGCCTGTTGTAAAGAATCTGCGAAGAGTATGAATTGGCAAAAGAAAGCATCCAAAAATTTAACGTAGCATGAATGACCAATTCCTAAAATGCGTTTATTATTAGTTATTGCACAGAACATATGTGAACGATGTGTCAACATTTTTTTTTCTAGAACATCCCAAACATAAGAGGGAATTAAATGAAGGTTCCTAGAAAACAAATATAATGCGGAGAATTAATGGGAAAATTAAGTCGTTCCTATTTTTGTATGTTATATGCCTGTCTGGCATTCGGAGAACTTATGACGGAGCGGCGCAGTTTACCTTACACAACGTTATGAGAAGGCGGCGCTTTATACTGCAAAGAGTTCACTCAAAGTAACAGTGCCCTGAGAATGTTTGCCTCAGTCTTGCTGCTTGCTTCGGCCCAACTTGGGGAACAGGTTACCGCAATCCTCGAGGAAACACTTTTCGACAAACAAATACGCCAGGATCGGCGAGACAGTAGACGTGGATGCGCAAACTCGGAAATGAACGAAGTCCGTCGCGATATGTGCGGAGCACACAATCCTTGCGTAGACGGTATGTCGAGTGACAGGCGGCCGCAGGGCAATAGAGCTTTACTTGATGTCTATTGCGGCCATGCCGACTGCTGCATTTCGGTGCAGGCGCTTACCTACAACATCAAGGGCCCAGGGGCAGAAGGTCAAGCGAACTTCAGCTCGAGGCTGCAGACGTAGCGACGTCGCGGAGCTCCTGCGTAGCTGGCAGGCTTTGACGTGATGGGAAGACAGTGTGTTTGACCGAGTCTTTTTTTGTGTGCTAGACGGCGGTGTAATAATTGTAACTAGAAAATAAAAAAACCCATAAATGCCAGAAATAGCTAAGGAATGAAAATGCGCGCTGTGTATACTGGAAGGCAGAACTTAGCATTATTGTGTCATGCAGAGGAACCACAGGCTCTTGTTTGGCCTGTAAGATCCACGGCCATGGCACATGCTTGTTGTAGGTACTTTTCACACGCAGTTTTTCTACTGTGCAAACTGTGGTTGGTTAGCCCAGAGGCTGCATCTCATGCTGGGAATTTAAGAATGCTTGCAGCGAAAAAAATATTTGAATATTAATTATTCTGACGCATCTTCAAATTACTTCGCGAACACGATACAAATATACATGTGCATATATATCTTTAAAGTGACACTATAACACCAACACTGCATCTAGAACACTAGTTCGAAGATTGACTTTGAACCGAGTTCCTTATTAATCCCACCAGTTCATCTGTATTCAATGCACAGGGCTTCCACTCTACGGCCGTCCATAACTCGTTGTAAAAACAAAATGAATTTCAAATTTTTATGCAGTATAGTCTCTGAATTATTCTTGCAGAAGTAAGCAAAAGAAGAGACAATATTGAGGCATAATATTTGGTGTGAAAATGCATTATGTGCTGTTGTATTTTATGCCTATACAAGTCGACACCTTTCTTAAAGCATTTTCTTTTTTTTCACCTGTTTTCTCAGAGTTAAGAGCACGGCGGGAATATAGCGCATTCACATTAATTCATTCATGCCTGAAAAAAAAAACAACCTTTAGTGACAAAAAACATTTAGTAGAGTGCAGTCACACTCGATGCGTGCTAATGTTAGAAAGGACGGTAGAGAAATGCAGACCATTACTTCTAGGTGCTTCCTTGTTGAACTATATAGCTTACTACTTGACACAACAGTACTTTACATTCGGCCCTTAACACGAGATCAATTCACATGAAATGCCGCGCAATACCTTACTCACCCATAAAGTGCGATCACATTGTGTAGTGCATTAATAATCTGGTGTCTTTGTGTGGTTTTTAATTTTTGCTATACCTGCATTCTGAGCAGGCCACAGTCCCTTTTATTTTTAAGGCGTTTTTCACTTTTAAACTCGCGGGCCTCGCCAAATATTGAAATGTGGGGAAACAACTGCTGCGCAAGGTGAAAAAATTAATTGGCCCTTATACGCCAGTATTAGTACCGATTTTATTTAGGTTGTAATAATTGGATTGGTTTCGTTTTACAGAGCTTTATGTCCCAGAGCGACTATGGCTATGTGGGATATTCTAGTGTAGGGCACCACATAATTTCGGCCACTTGGGGTTCTTTAATGTGCATTGACGTCCCACAGTACATGGGCCCCTATTATTTTGCCCCAATCCAAATGCGAATGCCGGCCCGGGAACGAACCCTCGGGTTGTAATACCTACCCTTAGCGGAATGCCACAAGCCACATGTCGGAAACAAGCCTGAAGCAGCAATTTACTTTTAAATAAAGAGGTGCATTAAAAAACAACGACTGCAAATACGCGGGATAAGTGCAAGATTCTAAGAAGACTCGTATTACAGCACTGAAACTTGTTTGCAGAGTGTCTGTTCTAGTAAACGATAACTGTTCAGAACGTGTCGAGCCAATCGGTAAAAGACAACAAGCCGTTTTTAAGGCTTCCTGTGTTGGTATCTGTTCTTAAGCTTTCATTTGTGTTGTGACCTTGCCATTTTGCGCCGCAGTTCGCATCCCTTTAGACAGTGCACGCTTTGGCCTAAAAGTTCCGAAGATATGCCTACGGCGAGCGGTAAATTACCCGTGGCGGGGGAAAAAAAATCTGATTTACCAGCGCTGGAACGAACGCACATCTCAAGTGTGCATAAGTTTGCAAAACATACCTGTTCATGGTGCAGTGGCGGTGTCGTGAATAGTCACTGGAAAATTTTAGAGTTTAGGTTTCTTTTTTTTTCTCGCCGCCGCGCTTGGAAGGAATTTGGGAACCGTGAGCTAATATTTTCACAACAGCAAACACAAATATCTGCAAGAAATTGCGTGAAGCGGCCGCCATTCAAAGCCTATGGGCTTTCATCTAGGGTCAGCATCCTTGCGCAAGTTGCTGCTTAGACGAGTTACAAAAATCACTGCTTCCAATTTCTTCTGAGTGTTAGTTCCCGCTATCACTGATGCTTCCTCTGCTAACTACGCAGAAGACTATTTTATAATATACAATACCAACATCACGCACGCACATACACAGGGCACCACAGACATGATTGTCGAGCAGGAAGCTTCATGCAGCGGCCAACATATACCTTAAAGATCTTTTGGCGTGATGAGGGCTTTGTGGTTTTCTGAATATTTGCGAATGACTATAGTCATGAATTAGGGTAGCGCAGTCGTGAAAAAAACAATTACACAGGCTCCTACGCGCTCCCGTAGGGACCTTATTCAGTAACATTAGTTGTAAATAACGTCATGACAAAACGGCGAAAATCCGGGGTAAAGTGGTTATACATCGGCGCCTGGGACGGAAGCCTATAGTGTGGATCGCGTTTTTGCGCTGGGCTTAGTAAGTGACGAATACGTTGCGCTGCGTGCCGCGCCAGCGGTGGTGTAAGCCAATCCCGGGGATAGCGTGAATTGCGCTTTCGTATGGAGCGTGTAGCGCTATACTTTTTGTCGTTTCTGCTGCCTTTGATACGGGTCCTCTCTTCCAGGTGACGGGCCACTCACATACAGTGTACTATAGAAATCCAGGTTCTTCAAGAGGTAGCCTTTGTGTTGCGGTTAAGATAACGCATAAATAGGCGCTATAGCATTGAGCGGAGATCGATTACCTTTCTTGCCAAATGTGTCTGATAAATATTGCAACACAACAGCATTGTCAAAGTTTGATACAAAAGATCAGGAGCCGGGTAAGAAGTACGATACAGGTTTCTTCACGCTCTGTCTCTAAATAATGTGAAGCCCTGAAATCTGCAAGCTTTCTCGCCTTACTGATCTTTGACTGCGTTTGCAGATAGGAAAAAATATATCTTTCCCAGCAGCGCCTAAAATCTTTTACGTTTTATGTGAGAGTGAACGGCAATAACTACGTTAATGCATTGTTCCCAACCATTGCTTTGTTTTAGTGCATACCTTCCAGAGCAACAATCTTACCAGCAATGCTTATTTCCAGTTTTAGGCTGCCTGGAGGCTGCTCGGCGTGCCGGTTTTCCAAGCAAATTTTTGAGCCGGGTTTAGTTAGCATGTATAGAAATTTACGAAAAAAATAATTTCCTCTCCAAGGGTCATCTGTCTCTATTTGTGGCAGTAGGAAGATGCAGGAGATGGAAGGTTGTGCTGGCGCTTGTTGATTTTGGATCGTTGTTTTTGGTTGTTTCTATTCTCTAAGCAGAGTTAGCAAGAATGGCACGGCATATTACTTCCTGCATGTCACCAAATGAAGGCTCACTTCGGGGAAGATATTGAGAATACATTGGCTGCTTAGGGTCGCCTAAACACATAAAAAAAACTCTGAATCATCTTAGTTTTTCCTTGACACGAAGCGGTCCTTTTCTTCACCCAACTTCTCGCAATCCTCCTTGATGTCAGACCTCCATTTCAACAAAGTTTTTCAGAAAAGAAAGATAAGAATGTTTTAGCTGTTTGCTGTTTTATATCTTCGAGATTCTTTCATCCATTCTTTTTAGCACGTTCATATTCTCTCAGCCACACGTACATAGAAATCCAATTTTTTCAATCCTTTAACAACTACGACTGGGACACCTCATAGCTGCATGGCAACAGAAGGGTGGCGGCAAGACGGCTTTCATATCTTGGCCAAGGCTCACTCGGCTCGGTGTTCTCTTTTACCATGCGCATATATTACCGGCCTGGCTCAACTCATTTATCTATTTATCAACTCATTTGTCATTAATCTAGCTTAAATACCAGCACAGCCCCAGGTGAGCTTATCATCTCTCCGTTTTTCTTTTGAAATTGTAAGACGCAATAATCTACCGCTGACAAGTGCATATTTTCCTCGGAAAACGGTGCCTACGGAAAATTTTTTTAGACTGAATTCAACTTGGCATTTTGGTTGCAGCCTTCATTAGAAAATGATTTGTTCTATATCAACATTTGCTTCCCGACACGATGGTAGTGAAGCTCCCTGCTCTGGCTTATATAGGCGTCCGGCTGGGAGGAAGACAGCAGAACGTCGTTTTTTTTTGTTTTTTTTTACCTCGACATAGCACAGTGGATGAGAACGCCGCTCCACGAAAAAAAAAGCAACGCCCTCTATTACTCTCTTCAGTGCCACACACTTTCTTTTTGCGACGTTTATCCGAGCTGCGCTCAATGTGTGAAATAAGAGGTTCTTGGCGCCACCGTTTTGACGCAGTGCTAGTCTATCGTGGCCAGATATTCTGTATCTGATACAAGATGTGTGATGGCTGCGGGAAGCTGATAACATTTTGGCGACCATTCGTTGCACGAACGGTTCTAGCAGAAACGGTTGGTGAGCTATTGGTGAGATAACCGCCCAGAGCTGATTCAGAGGGCCGTGCTAGCGGTTCGTCAAAAAAAAGATATCTGGAGTACTCCATTAGCATTCCACCGAAGACCATGCATCCTCATTGTCCAAGTTCTGTTGAGCCAAGCACTAAACAGTGTCCATAGCCCCACCTCTTTTCACTTCCTATTTCCTTCGTGGCCATTAGCAGGAATTTGGGACAGCGGCCAGCCAGTGCCCCTAAGTTTAGACCTGTAGCGTTTCAATAGCACGCACTCAGTCATTCTCTTCCTGATGTCATGAGTGATGTCAGCGCGCTATTTTTGAACCTTCCAGGCTGTGCGCTTCGTGTTGGAGCCCAGAGAACTAAAAGCGCCCGTCCAGAGTTTCTATTAATGGTGTAGTTTCGCTCTTTTTTTTTAAGAACAAGCAGTCTTCTCATAGCACAACATCTTGCTACCAAAGCCTAAAACTGTTTACGGTAACTGTACCATTAATTCTCTGTCACATTTTTTTTGTTTTTGTGAAGCTCGCATTCAGGAGGATTTCTGCAAATCCGCTTGAAGCAGAAACTTGTTTAAAATTGATTTTCCAAGATTAGGGCGAATGTCTGTACAGCATGTAACATATATTCGCATGAACTTTTAATGCAGAACGTTCTGTTCCTAACCTCAATGGAGGCAGAAGCGTAAAAACGTCAGAGTTGGATGCATTCTGTAATCCCATAAGCTAATAGTTCCAGAGAAATTAGGATTTTAAACTTAAGACGAGTTCACGCTAAAGAACAGGCTGTGACATCTGCGCTGCGGAAAAGTTCTGGAAATTTCAAGTGCAGCTTATAGCCGGTGGACATCACTCGATGACAAGGTGGGCCGATGAGTTTGCTGAAGTTTTTGTTCCGCTCGCAAAATTTATCTCCTCTCAGTGTGCATGCCAGCTTGCACAGTGAAATCGCATCATTTGATTTCTACGCGCCTGTCGCAAAAAAAAAAAACACGCCTATCGCCAGGACATAGAGTGAAAATAGGCCGATTATCATAAAACGTATGACATAAGAAAGGCGTCTACTAATGTCCCTCAACTTACGTGCAACTCTTATCTTGTGCAACAATATATCGAAGTTACAGGACCGTTCATACTGAGCGATGTTTACGACGCTATAGTCACGACAAGGCGCAATTTGCGATACCCCAGTATATGCTTTCCGTGGAAAAGTGAGCTTCCGTATTCCACCTTCCAGGTGCGCGCCAAAGGGTTATAATCAGCTCAGGGTGAGTGCTTTCTACAGGTGCCATTCCATGACGGCAGAAAAAGCTTTCAAAACGCGCGATTCTAGGAGACAACCTTGTCATTGTGCACCCTCACCCCCCCCCCCTTGTTTCAAACGCTTTGTGAGTAGAAGGAAAACTCACTAGCTGTCGTAAGATTAAGGTAAACACACATACAGATCAAATCCGTGCTACAAAATTAACACCGACCGCATTTTAAAGCTAAAGTGTAAACAAATTATTTTATTGAAAAATGTTGTAAGCTGAAATCAAGATTTAGGAAAACCGCTCTCCAGGATTCGAGGTATGCGGATATCGATAACTGATATTGATTGCAGCCACCTGCGTTCATTTAGGTGTATTTCTAGTGTCATAGAAAATGAGCTCCTGCATTTGCCCTTCGTCAATGTTGGTGTTTAATAAAAAATATTAAGCCTGCGGTAACAATCTGCTAGGCATAAATCTATTCCTCTGTTTCAGCCTTACCCAGCGCCACTCGTGATGCATATGACACGCACTCTTCAGTACGGCAATGTCTCGTTTCTGAGCTCATCAGTGCAGCCAAATTGCTCATAACTTTCCGTGGAGTCATTTGGAATAATTTTGTTTCGGCTGGCTAGCCAGGAAACAGAAAGCAAGGTACAAAAAGAAAACTGAACAACGTAGGTAAGTTCCCTTTCAGTCCGACGAATGCGAAACATTTAGTGCTAGCATTTCTGGGTTACTTGAGAGTTTGCAGCCAGTTATGCCTTGAGCATACTAGACCAATTTAAATATCCATAGAACAGAGAAATTAATAGATCATATCTGATCAAAAGAAACATTCACAATAATTTGCAGTGCTTTAGTAAAACATTTGTATTGGGGATGCGTTTCGTTTATTTTTTCCTAAAATTGCATGTTTGCAAGGGTCGGACGTTTTTAAAACGGTGACAAAGGTAACAGCATTGCAGGGATTCATTTTCAGAAGCATTGAACTGCTTTTCTTTATTTGAAATTATAAAGCATTGTTTGTTCTGGAGGGCTACGCATTACGTTTCTGTTGCCTATTACTTGCCCAGGCAAGGACGTCGGTGGATATTTTATATAGAGAGTTCAGAGCGCAAACATTTTGGCAGAGGGAACTGAACTAATGCATACAGCAACAGCTATTCATCCTACCCCACGCCCATGTACCCATACGCCATTCTAACAACGCCGACAGATTGCACGAGATGAAGACATCTGATACATGTGCACTTAGTTTGGCTTACAGGTGGCCTGTGAGAAAGGTGCTCCTAAAGAAATAGCTACCAGACCCGCTCCTAGCTTGCATATTATTCGCGATAACAGCCAGGAATAAAAGTTATTTCTCGGCGTCCTTGAGCGAGAAGCCGTATACGCAATTGATATCACGAGTAATTCTGCGGCTAGCAAAAACAAACATGAAGTCTAGCCGACACACATCTAGTGAGGCAGACTTAAATGTACAGTATAAACTGACACCAAAAAAACATCATCAGCGATTGCAGAACAAGTACGAAGTGAATAAGCTTGATGAAATCGCATTCAGGGCATACAGTTAGCAATGAAGTAGCACAAAAATGACAACCACTGATATCTGAAAAGCTACAGCGGGGTCATCAAGAGAAGTGAAGCGCGAACAGTGCCGAAGCCTGAGAGAAAAAAAAATGATGGCGCTGATGATTTGACAAAGCTGCAGTCCCAGCATGGAAGCTTTAATGTCTGCCGACGGAGCATTAATTATCTTCATGAAGATGGCATTAGAAAATATTCTCGTGATTTCAATTTCTTTCAATTTAGACCTCGATAAAAAGCAGAAATATAATACGTACAGCACTGAATATTCGTTACATTCATACCAAGCACGCATACTTCCTCTATGACCGACGTCCCCCGGCCACGGGATATCGTAATTATGCTTTTCCACTGCACACCAGAAGCTTCGTGCCCCTAGTAATGGCTGCGTCGACTTTTTTGTTTTTAAATTTGGCCGGTGCTACGTATAGAGGACAGGCCTGAGAGTACAAAAGAAACGACTGAACAAACTAATTGCAGGCCACTAATTGTCTTGCAATCTGTGCCCCCAACTCACATAGTCTTCTAGTGGAACGGGAAAGTTATTAGCGTTTCTTTGTCCCTGAGATCATTACAGAGTCTGAGGTGCTTGAAAGAGGGCAGTGTTATGCCCTCCAGCTTGCTTCGAAAATGGCGTCTTTATGTTTTCTTGTCCTTTCTTCGTTGGAACGTAATGAATATATTTGAATAAGGATGAAATAATTATGCGAGGCAAAAGTTGTATCTTGATCATTAAAAGAAGCTCATTTTGCAATGGCTATAACCTTTGGAAGAGAATCTTGATTTCTAGCAACACAGCAAAGCGGGCGAGCAGGTATTGCATCTTAAGGTACGAAACAGCACAACTAACATGAAGGACCAGAAAAAGAAGAAACATGGACACGCGCTGAGTTACAACTGTCTGTTTTAATCGGAAAACCACATATTTATAATCTCTAATCGCCGCGTCAGAGCCTCATGTCATCATAACAAACTACAACCTAAACAGAAAGACAAATAACAATTAATGAAACGTAAGCACTTACAGGCTCCCACGTTGTTCCATCAGCCATATCTCGCGCTTTGCTTAGACAAGGCCATCGAAGTGTTCCTCACACACGAGTCAGCTTTTGTGAAGATATGAAACGCCTCTACTACTTCTCATACTAGTTGCTCTTAATGACGATACAGCACCACAGTGTTATCAAAGTACGGTGTGCACAGGCAGGATTTGCAATGTGCAACCAACCAACTTTGATGAACAAGAGCCTCCCAAAGAATTAGCATGTTCCAACTGGCGATCACTGAGGCACCTGGCTGTTTAGCCCACGTAGAAATGGCCGCACGAGAACGGAATCCTGAAAACCACTCCAACGCTGCACTGCACAAACTGAGTGCCATGACGAACTCCACACCTTTCTTTGGTGTTACCGATTTCTTTCTTGCGTTTCACTAACGCCGGAACCTTGCTCAATTTGTTTGGCGCAGAAAACAGGATCTTGCCGCCAAACTTCTCCGTTATCTTGTTCCATCTGTGCTATAGGCGATGAACATATGGGATCACCGCGCCTTTGTTATTACTGCATTTGCAATCTTCAGCTGCTATTTCCTCTTTCTTTGCTTTCATTTTCCGGAGTAGCCTGTTGCACGCAGAAGCTATTACACTTCCCGGAAAACCTGCCTATCTGCAACGAGACCATTGTGTGTCAAAGCTTGAACCAACTTCATGCAAGCACGACTTCCTAATAACCGCTCCCAGGCACGCCATGGCGATCCCATTCTTGACCAGCTTGGAATGATTAGAGTCAAAATCGAGAAGTGGCTTTTGCGTTCTTGGGATGTAGCGCCAACAAACATGGTTCCTTTGAAACTTGAAATTCAAGTCCAAAAACTGCAGGCGGTCTTCAGAAGGCATCCCATAAGTGAGCGCCGTGCTTGAAAATACTTTCATGATGTCATTCACCACTTGAGGACTGGCTTCCGTCGGTAGTGCCACAAGATAGTCATCCACATATCTAAGGATGCTCGAAGTACAATCCTTGAGTTCTTTTTAAGCGCAGTAGACAGGGCACTGGAAAAAGAACTCAAGGATTGGACTTCGAGCATCCTTAGATATGTGGATTACTATCTTGTGGCACTACCGACGGAAGCCAGCCCTAAACTTGGTTTATTTTAATTATATGCTGGTGCTCATAATGTTGCTAATTTTTTCGGCGATTTAGTGCATTTGCAATTAACTGTGGGTACTTCCTGTTTGGGCACTTCCTATACAACTGCAGATAAAGGGTACGTCAGTATACGAGTGCTGCTGCTACTAACGATAAAGCTACCCTTATATACTGCCAGCAGTACAACTATTATTAGATTTCTACTTTCACTGCTATAATACTCCGCTTTAAATGTCACAAAATTAATTTAGTACACTTATTCCTATGAGGTGCTTGTTGGTGAAAGCCACAATAGATGTGAAAAAATTTAGCGCTTGGTTTTTGATCTTTGGTGCTCTTGCAATTGGACATTATAAACATATCGTGTTCCCAGGGAACACACCTGTGGTGGATATCACCAGCCACTGCAAGGGGAAACAGGACACGAGAAGGGCTGACTTGGAGGGCACAAACATTCTTGTCAACTGCCTAGACGGCAAACCATGCTTTCATAGCGAAGGTTTTCTGTGTTGTTGAATACGGACAAGCAATGTGTCAATGACACAGAAGTACGAAAACCCACTAGAAGGACACTCGACAAGTTTTCCTCACGTGCCGACTTCTTGTCGAGCATTAGTCTTACTGCAGGATAAAGCTTCCACCTTGCGATATCGATCACGGTGACGACAGAGCTCTTGTCAAGCCTGATTGTGAGGATATCTGAGAGGCGTCCCGGTTCATTTTCTTTGACTTCCTAAAACGTAAATTTATAATCATTCGGCCTAGCTATAATTTTTTTCTTTATTTTTTAATATTTTTTCAGCGTTTTGCTCAGATGCTAAGGCCAGATTTTTTTTTTCCTTGCAGCGGGACAAACCTGACTGCGCCCCTTCTCATTTCGGTCCTCTGCCACTATAAAAGCGCACGCAAACACTTCCACTGCAAATACCTTTGCGTATGATGAAAGGAAGCACAACTTCTGCAATATTCCCTACACTTCCCCGGACGGGCGTTGGCCGGTACTCTTCATTGCTCCCAAAGTGCCTCCGCTAATCGCTGTTGAACAATGCCGTCGAACAATCTCCAAAACCTTCTACAGGGCATACAGAGCGTACGAAAAGTAATTGGGTTCACGTTATTTTTCTTCTGATTTACTCTCTGCAGTTTTCCAGCTCTACTCGCCATTGTTCGTTCAAATGGTCGGCTGTCTTATAGCGTTGTACAATGGGTGAATTGTCCTTCACAAGTGGCGCGCGTTCTAACGCATTTCAATGTAATTATTTTTCTGTCTGTCAGCGGACCATTCCTGTTCAATCTTTTGTTTCCACACTTGAGTGTTTCTCCCAAGCAAAAACTCCAGCTCTTTTGTTGATGCTAGGAAAACATTTTCGTATTGAATTCAGGTGGTCTTTTTTTTATAATGCATAAACTTCCATGTCTACAAATTTCAGCCTCCAACTACTAAAGGAAGGAACACCTTTAAAGATATTTGGAACTTTTACGGTGCTTTCGCGAACACGCGTGTTCCGCTGAGGTGTGGCAACCGACCAGAATAAAATTTTCCGTCTCATCTGCATTGCCTAAGATTACCTTTCGGCCGGCTTGTGAAACTGCCCAGAGTAAATAAAAGAAGATAATATTATCAAAATAGAGATTATAACAAAAATATACAAAGTATTACAACTACGCCAGGACTTAACAAACGTACTAGATTTAATGTCCTTACGCGGCGTTTATTTAATTAAATGCCATTTATCAAACAGTTTTCTTTTCCTTCTTCCCACATATTTTCTTTTTATATTGACTACATTCAGCCAAAATTTTTAAGAAGTTAGGAAAACACGCTGTAATATAGCAATTCATTCCAATTTTATATATCATTGTATCTTGTAGGCGCTCGAGGTCCTAAGAATGGGCTAAAATGAAGCGTTCTCCATTTTTACCGTTCTTTAGTCTTTGTTGTTTTTGATAGCATAAAGATATGCTATATATGTCGGTGAAATATACAACTACCGAAACTCCTTCTGTTGGAAGAAGTACTGCGCGTTCCACGAAGTGTTCATTTACGAGGCCACGTCCCCTCTCCTTACTTCATTGTTTTGCGGCCATGGCAAGCTTTGTCTGCGAAAGCAGCGCTTTCTTTTGCGCTAGATACTGTTGGCCCGGTAGGCCTCAGCGTTTCAAGGGGTCCTTTTGAAAAGTGTTTTCAACCCACGGTTCCAACACAAGTAAAAACGTATCTTGAGTGCGGCGCATCTCCTCAGATTACTGCTACCATAATGGCGTAAATGTGCAACGCAAGCATCCTCAATAGGGTTTCTTTTAAAACATTCTGTTTTGGAACGAGAGCTGAAGTAATTATATTTCGGAAAAAGATTTTATGGTTTATGGGGGTTTAACGTCTCAAAGTGACACAAGATATGAGGGGCGCCGTAATGAAGGGATTTGGAAATTTCGAGCACCTGGGGTTTTTTACCTTTCGCTGACATCGCACAGTACACGGGCCTTTAAAATTTCGCCTTTATTGAAATTAAACAACCGCGGCTGGAATCGAACCCGCGTCTTTTTTTTTTCAGCAGCCGTGCGCCAAAACGACGGAGACCGTGGCCACCTTTTTCGGAAAAGAATACGATCTTCTCGTTTTCATATTTCCGCTGAGAGCCGCCGCGGTGGCTGAGTGGTTATGGCGCTTGGCTGCTGGCCCGAAAGACGCGGGTTCGATCCCGGCCGCTGTGGTTGAATTTCGATGGAGGCGAAATTCTAGAGGCCCGTGTACTGTGCGATGTCAGTGCACGTGAAAGAACCCCAGGTGGTAGGAATTTCTGGAGCCCTTCACTACCGTCTCTCATAGCCTGAATAGCTTTGGGACGTTAAATCCATATAAACCAAACCAAACTGCCGCTAAGAGGGTAATAACAGCCCACATTGCTGCCCAGGTATCGTGTGCATGCAATCGTGTCAAACATTCTTGGACAAAAGTTTTGAATATTGTAAAATTGAAAGGTACTGTTATAGAAATATTGACAGTACAGTTCATTCTTACGATGTGTAGGAAAATGTTTCTTAAGATTTTTTTCCTTCACTCGCTTGGAGCAGTTAATACTGCATATTCTTCTTACGATGTGTAGCAAAATGTTTTTTAAGATTTTTTTCCTTCGCTCGCTTGGAGCAGTTAATACTGCCATATAAAGCCAACGGGGAATGTTTTGACGACAACAAAAACGTTAATAGCAAAAGTATGCAAGCCTGTCGACGGGAGATCAGTGTGTATATATCTAATATTATAGAGAAATCTTACAATAAATGAAAAAATTGCCTTCATAAACTCTTTTCCATTAAAATATGTTTTTGTCCAGATTTCTTGTGTGTGTTTCAGAAGGAACAAACAAAAGCTTGCTATCAGCAGAGGTCGTTGTTCCGAGAACCTTCATTGCGACATGGTCATATTTCCAGGGTGTCAGCAGCTTGAGAACATTGAAAAAAGCATATATATGCTCGAGGCGACATTAAGGTGGACGACAAAGAAGAGGAAATAGTAATAATGTTTTCGTCACCAGGCGTCTCGGCTGCGCTATGTACAAAATTATCAGGCGGCGCAAAACAGTGACTGGTTGTGAAAGCTTCACTATGTAGGGCTCCCTAGACACAGTTAAGCTTTCTGGTGAAATGTGGCCTGCTTACACCGGCCGTTTTCTCGGGTTCCTAAGATGACGAGCTCTATAACAACAAACCTTGAAAGAAAAGGAGACTATAGTCTCCTGACTTTACTTCAAGATTAGTTTTTAGAGTACGTTTTCCGCCGCCGCGAACGGTTATAAGATACTCTATACGACGTACTGAGCACCGGATTTCTTTCGGCGGCAAATGGTAGCTCCCAGTAACTCTATGCTGCTGCGTTGCGACTGAAGGAAGAATGATGAAAGTACACAGGCTTGTAAAAAACCGGCTCCAGCTGGGCTATGACGCCGATAACCGGCGAGGATTCTAAGTAGATATGTTATATACTCTGCGTCATCGCTTCCTCTAAGTGGGAGCCTGCAAGAGACGTGACGGAGAGAGCTCATAACGGCCTTATTATTTCTTTGTGGAACCTTCAATGAACTTGTTCCAGGGTACTTCAAAACCAATGCGAAGCGCAGAGGCCCACAGTAGTGGAGCCCTAGGCGGAGCCCTAAACGGAGCCGCATCAAAGACTTAGCGCACTGCGCCGGCGCCTATATCGGGTGCTGCATTGCGTTCACAAGCGGCGCTTGGACGCGAAATTGTGATTTACATGCCGTGAAGGAGTTGGCGTCAATACTATACGACGGACAGAAGAATGGAGAGACATACAAGACGTTCACGAGCGAAACATGTCCACCCCAGCGGCCGTATTTCAATCGAAGCGAAATGCAGTAGGCGCGCATGTGATGTGTCATGTCTGGGGACGTTAGCCTATCGACCAGTGTTATGACCTGCTTGCAAAAAAACTGGCGAAGCGAATCCAAATGTACGATTCATGAAAAACAAACAGTGTCGCTGTTGTCATCGTGGTGCTCTAGAAGCTCTATTCTACGTGGCCGCAACCCCCTGAGAAGACCTTTGAAAAGCCATTGGATATGTGCGGTTGTTGGTAACGCTGACGATAGCATATAGAGCCTACTACGCGGAGGAATTTTCGCTGGGTGAAATGTCAAGTCTCACTAACTGCAATTCTAGCTTTAGGAAACCCTGGAGCGGGATTTGGCTTTTCATCCGGAAGTCACAGAAGTTTCTAAAGGGAACCAGAGAATAAAAAGTTGCACTAAGCGCGCGCTACAGTAGAAAATACAGCAACAGAGTAAGGAAGCGACGCACGGAAGAAACAAAGGCCGTTGACCTTGCCTTCGTGTTCTTTTTTATTTTTGGATCTGCTTGAACGTGGTGTTCACAATACTGACTTAAAGCGCAACGTTTCGCAACTCAGGGACGAATTTAGAAACTACAAAACTGATTAAAGTGTTCGAGAGAGCTTTCTCATAAAAATGTTAGCCTCCGGAAAGTTGAAGCAGAGTTGTTTCGAAACAGATAGGGCATTGCAACACTCAACCAAAACGATTTGCCGCAACCGGTATTGATAGCTTCTTTCACGCTAGCATCACGGGGGGATGGTGACAACAGTCCCTACAAACACTTTATGCTTTGCTAATTCTCAAACTCCTGTCAGTTCATGCCGATCGGCGTGTAGGTGGTGTACCTAAGAAATATTTTGGGCTGTTACAAATGAGCTAGAGCAGACTAGAGCCGTCAATTGGCTGCATTCTGTGGCCCAAGGCCGAGTCTAAACGCTCAAGCTTGACCGAGGTCCGAGGCTTCAAGCCCGGGTCCAGGCCCAGGGCTGCACCCGTACCAGATGCAGTTCAAGAGATAAATTTCTCATTCAATGCGAGCGTCTTCTGCTACAGAACTTAAAAAAGTGGCCAGTGACGGCACTGGTATCACAACAACCGTTAAGAAAAATAGTTTAAAACATGCACATTGAGAAAAAATAATCAGAAGATAAAGGAGGTTCGCCTGCTTGTCTTTCCGAAGTTATATTGTCTATGAATAGCGCCGAAGTTCTGAAAGCCAAATGAGAAGGACTGTACATACGCGCAATAAAATTTGGCTTACCTCTTTGTTTTTTAGTCACTGTTTAAGGCACGCGGTGCTTAAATATTAAAAGCAGCTAAAATCAGTAGGAAATAATTTTTATTACATTTTGCAACGAGCACGATGTCGTGGGTTGAATGTGTGGCCGAAATGGTCGGGTTTCTATATACACCAGCGATCCTCGGGCACAACCTCAGCAAGCATTTCGACAGCGTTGCCCACTCAGTGATCTTGCAGGGCCTTCAATCCCTCCATTCCGGCGAGCGCGCCTAGAATTACGTCCACGACTTCCTCTCCAGCAGGAAGCCCAATCGGCACATGAGGGATCTGGTCTCACCCATTGATACGCTAGGTAGCCTCGGCGTCCCACAGGGAGCCGTCCTTTTCCCCCTCTTTTTCAACCTGGCTGTCCTAGATCTCCCCACAAAACTCTCGTCTCTCCCCAACATCTTCCACAGTAGCTATGCCGATGTCATCGCCCTGTGGGTCAGCGGCGGTAGTGATGTTGCCATTGATGATACCCTGCAATGCGGCATTGACGCAGTTTTGGAATCATTCGAACATGCCAAACTAATTTCTGCCAACTGAAAAAGTCACTGCGCTAAACAAGAGCTTATCTGCGGTCCTGCGGTTTACCCTCATCTCTACTTTGGGTCACAAGAGCCGCGTCGATTACTGAAGTTCATTTCTGAGTGCTTTCGTAGACCTCCACTAAAGAACGTGGAGATACAGCCCACCTCACCGCTGCACAGTCTGCTTGCGACTGCTAAATTTGGTTCTGACATAGGAAGCGAGCAGTGCACGGACGACCGCCTGGCAGCAGATGGTCGACCTTAATCAGAACTGCAGAACTCAAAGCGCCCACTCTAGCTGATTTCGACATCCCAGGAACCCGGCCGGAGTATTTGCGGACGACTGAACTAAGTGTACAAAAGCACTCAGCCAACAGGGAAAATTGCCTTTTTACGCCGGGCGAGAAAATCCAATCAGGACAGTACCTTTGCCATGCGGACTCCAACTAGACAAAGCTGCTCGATCTGGGGCTCTACTGAGGATAGAAAACGGGCATCTGATAGCGCATGAAGTCACTTAGCGATCCTGAGATTTTCTTTTGACTTATGTTAAAAATAGGTGCCAAAATATTGTCTTGTACTGCAGGGCTAAAATATTATTTCTCCATATCTGAATGCTTGCACTCTTCTCAAAGAAAAGACTTAAGTCTGATGAGGTATCTACGGCGCTTTAGGTACTAGAACATTCCTCAGCAGACCTACTGGAAAGTGGAGCTGAATATTTTGAAAATTATTCAGCTGTTCAACCAGAAGCTGTAAGTTTAGGTGATTTTCGCCCGTAGGCAAAACAATATTCAGTTTCCTGCGTCTTTAATAAAAAAAGAAGTCGGAACGGCCGTAGTAGGCGGATTTGTTTCCAAGTAGCTTTTGCCGTCAAGCAGCCTACTAGTACTGACACTTTTGAAAGTCACCATCAGGATGCCGCCCTAAATATCAACTATCAGGTCACTAAACTTTGGACGAGCCACAGATCAAACTGGTTTATTTGCCGAAAAACCGTCCGCACACAAAGGGGTTCACGCGCCTGAAAAACCACTAGAAATTTGTAGCCCAGAGTAGTAGTCATGCATGAAAAAGAAAATTCATTTTCTTCAATTCGTCTTTAAAAAAAGATACAAATAACATCAATAAAAATAAGATATACCAAATGCAGAGTATAGATAGTACATTTCTTATGAACAGATTTCACATTTCGGTCCAGTTTAATGACACCATTAAAAGAGAAAAATATTTGTTGTCTTTTTGTTGTCTTTTTAATTCACCTAAGTGACTTTACTGTCCCTTGTAATGAAATTATTGTTAATGTCTGCAGGCCAGAGCGGGGCAATGCGAAGGAAGGGCGAAGAGATATCCAATTTCATTAACACTGTTCTGCAAGATTTCTGTTCATCGAAACCCTCTAACGCCGTGTGGACAAAATCGGTTGGAGCACTTATGCGAAGAAAGGAATTCGTCCTCATCTGCTGAGTATATCGGAAAGCTCTGCAGGTTGCCTATGTAGCCGTGAGGTTCTGCGTGGCCCAGTGCTTATTATTAATCACTGCAAATTTTCAAGCGCCTTTGTGTGCACGCGAATATTTTTTCTGCGCTTTCTCCCGCCTCCTGTTATTATTTTCAATTTCTATAGTTCGTTCTTACCCCAGACGTCAGGTAACCGACCGGACAGGTGTCATTTACGCTGCCTGTCTTTTCATTATTTTTATTCTACAGATCACTTTAAGAAATGGAGGGGGGGGGGGGGCACACTTAAGGTTATGACGCCATAGCGTTAGGGGTTAAGGCACATATATGCGGAAACGATCATTCGCGAATTTTTATTGATAGATTCCTCAGAGATTCTTACAACTCCTGGCGCAGAGGTGCAGCGGTTAAGCGATGCCCTGCGATAGCAGGTGCTGCCATCGGTGGGGTCTGTTAGGGCGAGGTTCCTCTTCCCGAGCAACCTCTCGCGATAGATCCTAAATTTCACTGCAACCTTCCACGGTGGTCAGTTATCTCTAAATCCAGCTGCACACGTTGTGATGGCGTCAACCGGTCAGGTGATCTAGGTGGCCCACCTAGGTTGCCAGAGCGGCCGGTTGCTCCGTACAAACTGATCTCGAGGTTTCAAACTGTCGCCAACACCGTTGCCGACACCGGACAATTTTTGCCGGCATGGGGATTCTGACGCTTTCTAACGGGACAATTTTTCCTGGCATGAGGATTCTGACGCTTTCTCGTTAAAATCAAAAAAAACATTACTGCTCTGCATTAAAACCGCCATTAATTTCTTCATTACTGCGTGGCGTATGACATTTTTCCAAGTAGGTATTGCGCCTCCTTGTATAACATTATAATTTGTACGTTCTTTGCAAGAACTTGTTTGGTTTCTTGTTTGGTTGCATTCAGGCTATCAGGGAGCTTGTAGTGGAGGACTCCGGATAAATTCGACGACCTGGGCTTCTTTAAGGCGCACCCAAACTTGCCAACTTTCGAAACGACGACAGGTCATATCTACCCTGGCGATATTTCTGTGAACTGAATTACTTCAGTTGTCAATATATGGCATGTTAGCTCTGTGATTCCAGCTCATGGACACCCAGTCCAGCGAACTATGTGGTGAATCGCACACAGCGTTTCTTCGGCGCGTTTATCGTTGTCGCTCTAAGGGACAGTTGAGACCAGCACTCGCTCTAGCGCCATCGTAAAAACCCTCCTTGAGGCCTTGCCTGAGGCCACCATTTGTGTGAAGTCCGTGTTCTAATCTTTCCCCGCTGATGCGCTGGACAGCAAATATGCTGCGTTGGGGGCCTTGACTGAGCTTTACCTCACGGCCTGGGCAATGCTAATGTCAGGCACGGAGCTAGGTGTGCCAAAAAAAAAAATACTTAAGCTGCATTGCTACAACAGGCAGCAGAGAAAGGACATGATCAGTTGTGCAATGATAGGGAGAAAGTGCAATCTACAGGAGCATGTTAAACTTGTTCATGGACAGTAAATTCATTCCAGTAACTCAGTGTTCATTACATTTTATCTTACCTTCTCTTTCCACGTAAGTCATATCCTCTGTAATGCTAAGTATCTTAGACATAACTTTTCCTCTTGAACTTTTGCTATAACACTGCTAACGATTAAACTTTACAGTCTGTCACGTTGTCGAGAGTCGGTGTACGCCACAAATCCATTACAGAAACGGCGTACCGCACTACAGGACTGCTCACGGAAGGGATAGCCGCGTTAGGGTATAGGCAAAACCTTTTCGCTGCTGAACCTGCCCCTTCTTTCTCCGTCTTATGTTCTTCGAGTTAGCTACATGAATTGTCCTCCTGATGGCTTTCTCCGCTTGAGAAGCCTCCGCCACTAGCCGCTTCTCTTAAAGTTGGACAGCGTGCTCAGTGCTAAAGGAACCGCTTCTTTTAGCTCCTCCTCTTTTTTTAGTTTTGGGTAGTGCTGCAGTGGTTACCCGCTCACTGTGCTCTCGCAGGCAACCATCACGCTGAAGGTGCAGCGAGGTCGGCGCATGGCGACACCTCCTTGCTCCTACCTATACCATTTTCTCACAGTGATGATGGAGCGAGGCTTCTAACTACAAAATCCTGGCAGATGCAACGCTCTTGCGGTGCGATCCGGAACATCAATAGAGACCCTTTCTACGTATCGACCCCACTTTTGTATTCCGCATGCCACACAATATAGATATACGTGATCGAAATAGCCTCCACCGAACTCGCCTGGACGTTGCCTTCACTCATTCCTTTTCTCCTCTGTTTGACCATCCGCAGGATTGTGGCTCTAACTTCCCTCAAACGGGCTGTGTTCAGAGCAGGCGCTCCGCCTCGGCTGCATTTTTTTTTTGGTCCTGGCAGAAGACTGGTTCTCCACAGCGCTGCTGACGGCTTTTCGTGTCACGGCTGCTACTTCACAGGCGCGCAGGGTGCTGTGGTACGAAGTAATTTCTTTGCGTTTCCTTGAGATGAGTTTCAACGTCTTTGGAAGTGTCTCTTTTTGGTTTTTCTTACTGCGCGGCTCAATTCATGATGACGAAGTTAGCTCCAAGCGCGAAGAATAGGCTGTACACACGGGATAGTTGCCTGATCGCGAACGCTGGGTGTCACGACGACGACTGTTATTAATAGTAAGCTGATGCAGGAAGCTTTTGCTTCTAGTGCTGTAAAATATCGCGGTGATGGCCAGATGGTATAGAGAACCCAAGCTCAAGTTCGGCCGCGCGATGGCAGCGCCGCATGTCTCCCCTGGTGGTGAGCTGAGCCGGTTGGAAATACGCGCTGCCTGTTTGACATTTTCTATGGCGCACGCACGTGCTCTGCAGTCCGGCCGGGGGCACAGGAAAGGACGCCGCTCCACTAATTTGGTGTGCTCACTCTTCAGGCATGCTGAGCGAATGCGGCATTTTCGCAATTACAGAAGCGGGCTGTGTCGTGGGCTTTCACAACAGTGCAAACAACACCAATGTACGCGAAACACCTGTTAAACTGTTCTAGACAATGAAAACAGCCTGTTACAGGCGCCTCTTCTCTTCCCACTTGGCTTGCCATGCATTTACATACATACATACATACATACATACATACATACATACATACATACATACATACATACATACATACATACATACATACATACATACATACATACATACATACATACATACATACATACATACATACATACATACATACATACATACATACATACATACATACATACATACATACATACATACATACATACATACATACATACATACATACATACATACATACATACATACATACATACATACATACATACATACATACATACATACATACATACATACATACATACATACATACATACATACATACATACATACATACATACATACATACATACATACATACATACATACATACATACATACATACATACATACATACATACATACATACATACATACAAGTTTTATTCTCCACAAAGAAGTGGAAGGAGATGGAGGGAAAAGCCGTACATTTGCGGCTTGAAAAATCCTCAGCCCCTTTACAGTGTATACAGCAGCAGAGTGGGGCAGTAGACAGTCACATTTTTTTGTTGCAAAGAGAAAAGAAAAACAGCACTGTATCGCATCAGACAATAAAATAAGCCTAAATAAGAGTTTCAATAGAGCACTGGGTTTGAACGCCTGGAAAATTTTTTTTCGAAAATGAAACAATATAATTAATTGAACATAAAGATAGACCTTTGCATTCATTCACAAAAAAGAGTGTGAGTAGCAAAATATTTGTACATATTTGGAAGAGGCATATTGAATAGATCAGCACCTTCTTTTTCTGCAGCATTCAATAATCGCGGAAGATTATACCGGAGTGTTTGTTGTCCATAGGCAGTGCGACATTTTGGAACTTTCCATCGTTCTGGAGTTCTGGTGCTGTAGGTGGGATAATTGGGTCTTAATTCTGCCATTTCCGTAAAAACTGTACTCTCTCATTGGACACTTTAACGATACTGCCTGCATAATTTGTATTCGTATATATTTCCTACTTTCAATAAATTAAGCGAAGCAAAGATATGTGAAGAAGGTGCTGTGTATTCAACGTTTTCAATTATTCGTACTATTTTTTTCTGTAGCCTTTCAAGCTTCAACACATTAGTTTTCGTTGATGTTCCCCAAACTAAATGAGAGTAGTTTAGGTGGGAGACAAAGAGAGCGTTGTAGACCATTAGTTTAACTTTTTTTGGAAGAGTATAGCGGTTGCGATTTAAAATTCCAGTTATGCAGTTCAGTTTGCTGATTAGACTATTTACATGATCATGATCTTCGTGAAATATTACATGAAAGCACACCAGAGCTGCGTGCTTGCACTGAGCATTAGTGTCAGCTTTGTAGGTGCATATCTTCTTTCTCGAACGAAAAGCTTCCGCTTCTTCTGGCATCGCCATGTAAGCTGTGAGAGAAATGAATAAGACTGAGGCGTCTGACATTTGCCGCCGTTTTTTAGCGATAGCTACATTACGGTAGCATTTCGAGCCTTCAGCGTGGCGGCGGCACGTGACGCTGGCGGCGCAGCCATGGCGTAGCGGTGTCGCCACCGCCACGTGGTTGGTCACGTGACAAGCCACGTGGTGCTGAGCAGTTGCTGCCAAACCGAGCTGCAACAGCTGTGCAGCACATGCGCCGTGTCAAGTGGGACGAAGATGAAGAAGGAACGCCAAGCGAAAGGGAGCGACGAATGACTGACTTTGCAATTCAACTGTGCAAGTTCCACTCGGCCAGCTATAGCTATCGCGTCACTCCAGGTTTAACCAGAGCTAAACCACTGGCAATTTTTTTTTTGAAGAGCAACTACCATCCCAAATTTGTCTCTATAAATATTCGGCAACATGACACGGTGTACATTTTTTTTCAGCAATAATCAATTTTGTATTTAGCCACAAAATTCCGAGAGCGGGTAGGAGTCATAAATTAAGAGGAAGAAATTTGCTTAGAAGTCTCCTAATATAGAAAACTCAGTGAAATGTTTCAAATGTGTGTTGACGCCAGCGATATTTACGCTTGAGCGTCGCGCGCACGACATCACAGCGCGCACCTATAGTTCAGCACCACTCGCTGTGCACCCGATTGTGGTAGAGCGTTTTACGCCTGTAAAACCGAAATTCTCACATTTACAAGCATGGCGTGAGAACAGAGATATTGATGCGAGCAGTGCGCATATCTTCTTCTCCATCCTCTTTCTCGTGCTGCTTCAAGTTTAGCTGTCTCGTGGACAATTCAGCTGGTGATTTTCCGTAAGATGACGCACGCGTGTCTCCTCCGTCACAGGGTTTTCAGTGGATAATATGCGATGTATAATAAACGTCACATCTCCAACCAAAAACTTTAATTGGAAACCCAACGTTTCGAAGCCGGCTCGGCTCCATCATCAGGGTTGACGGGGGGCAGTAGCTAGCATCTTTAAGTAAGGAGGGGAGGCGGGGGTCAAAAAAAAAAAAGCTGTGATGTGCAAGGCCTGGTGGAGGGAGAGGTCGGGGGGGGGGGGGGGTTAAGGCTGTGAGTCGCGTTGTGGCACTGGGTTGGAAGCGGTCCCCGATCCTCCACCTCCCCCACGCCTTTTAAATCACAGCTTTCGTTTTTTTTTTTTTTTACCCCGCCTCCCCTTCATGCTTAAAGACGCTAGCTACTGCCCCCCGTCCACCCTGATGAAGGAGCCGAGCCGGCTTCGAAACGTTGGGTTGAAATTAAAGTGTTTGGTTGGAGATGTGCAGTTTATTATAAGGCTTCAAACTGAACCAGAGGCATATCTGTCAAAATGTTTAGTTTTCAAAATATGCGATGGCAGTGGAATATTTTTTTCTCACAAGCCAAAAGCTTTCGTCGCCGACAGTACACGACTATTATTGAGAGTATGCCATATCAGAACAACTAATGAATACACCAAATATTAGACAATAGAGAACATCGATCGAGTGCTCTGCTTCGTTTGGCAGTCCTTAAAAACATTCGATGTTTTGAGCACGGTATGAAATACAAAATTTACCTCGAGGCACACATCGTCAAGCATGTGATCGCAGACTTGTGAAACGCATTTCCCGATAATAATAATAATAATAATTGGTTTTTTGGGGAAAGGAAATGGCGCAGTATCTGTCTCATATATCGGCGGACACCTGAACTGTGCCGTAATGGAAGGGGTAAAGGAGGGAGTGAAGATCAATCGTGCTTCTTCGTTGACAATCGCCTGCTCAACAGAGTATACGCAATCAACTAGATTTTCAAATTTAATCATGTTCGCCATTCGAAATAGCTGTCAAGCTGACCGAAGCTTTTGAAGCCGCACTGCAGACGGTACGTCGCGACGCGCCGCCCACGCGGCGCGAGGGAGGGAATGCGGTGGCGAAAGGTACAGGGTATTCCCAGTCACTGTTTTTCTTCCAGAGATGGCGGTCCCCGTGACGAGGAGTAGCGCCTTTCGCCGGTGCTTTCGGAGCTTATATGCACTTGGCAAATGAATATACCCTTACCCGGTTCACCCCAGGATTACATTAAGGAAAAGTTTGTTTTTTTCCTGCTGGGTACCATTCAGGCTGAAAGTTTCTAAATGTTAAAAAAAATATTCGACTTCATGTCCAGTACCATGCTTGGGCTAATGCACGTGGTGGTTTCAGCAGTAATCGTTTGAGCTTGCTAAGAAAGCCAGCAATAGGCCTTTAGTGCTTGCTAACAGTTGAGCTGCTTTCTATATTTCTTTGGAAAGCAGTGATCTTTACAATCACCAAATGTCACAATGAAGAAAATTCTGCTACTACAATTATTCAAACGTCCGGTTTGGATAATAAACATGATTACTTTGTTTCTCGACTTGGCGGTAACATTGATTTCAGGGTTCTTTTTAGAAGACAAGTATTTATTATTTTGTTTGTACAACACGGCAAGCCGTGCATGCCCAAATAAGAGTAGGATGTTATACAGTGGGTCATCACTGTGCAATGTCAACTGTGAGGTTCTGCACAACGGGATGAAAAAAACGCAAAAGTAGGAAAAACAGAAAACCAATTGTGAAAATGAGCAGCAAGGGTTATCAGTAGAAAACTCATTCAGTCGCAAAGAAAACATTTTCGGATGCAAGCACTTGCTTACGTTAATTATTCCATTCATGTATAGTCCATGGAAAGAAAGAATATTAAAACGCGTTTGTGGGGGAGAATAACGGAGACAGTTTATGAGCATAATAATGTCTTGTGTCTTGAGATAAAGAAGGCTGCAAGTGTGTTGGAGGGATAAGAAGGGACTGACAATAATGGAGTTCAGCGTGGAATTTTGAGCTGGCTAGTTTTATCAGGAACCCTAAGGATTTGATGTTATTGATCTTCATTATTTCAGATGGGGAATCATGGCGATGGTAGCGATTATATATGAAGTGAACAGTTAATCTTCGTATCCGTTGAAGCTTGCGAATCTCTTTCTTCGTGAAAGGATTCCCATATTCGCAGGCGTATTTCAACCGACACCTGATTACCAAAAGTAGTCTACTGAATGTAAAAAATAATAATAAATAAACGGAACACTGATCTAATCTTTGCAGTATGAACAAAAATAAAAGCGGGGCGTGCACAATGAACAGGCAACCGAAACTCACAAAGACAGGAGAGAAAAAAAAACGGACTAGAAAAAACGCCAACGAAAGCGCCCAACAGCAAAAGGTGTGGTGCCTCAAATGAAATGTCTTTCATCGTTCAAGCCCAGCTGTTCTCTGGCTATCGGCTCCAGTCATTCGAGAGGCGGCGAATACTTCACACCGTGGCGCGCTCAACTTAACTGTTAGACCTCCACTTGAACCCCAAGGCAGTCGTAGTTATTGCATTTGGAGTGGAAAAACCAATTACACGCTTCTTAACCTTTCCGCTCCGGCTCCTTTCTTCGGCTGTGTCTGCTATACGTGCACATTCTTGGAAGGTTTTACGGAAGTGTGACCTAATTTCTTTGTGTTTTCGGGAAGTTCACTTATGGTACCGTCTGTTGGCTCAGGTTCCATTCAGTTGCTGGGTATTTCTTCTGACCGCGCGCGTTTCCCTTCTCAGTCTAGTGGGTAAGAAAGATAAAAAAATAGAGCAGACCAGTACTCAGAGCAATCCCATTTTGTTGTCGAAAAGAGCAGCGCGTGTTGGATAATTTGGAAGGGTCCGAGACGCTTCTGTAATGCCTATTTTATGCCTTCGGGTGCTAACCGAAGAAAAGACCATGAGAAAGTTTGTTTTGATTGAACTTACTTGTTTACAGAGCTGTTTAGTTCTATTTTTTACAGTTCATATAGCATTTATTCTTCAAAGCTGCCCCAAAATCTTCTAAGAGACCATTTTGTGTTTGTCTGCTCAACGCTGATGAGTTGACTAAGTGGACAAAACCAGACGTGCCGTATAACCACTAAATTACGCAAAAAAAAAGATAATTGCACTTCAAAAGAACTGCCTAATTATAAAACGAAATGAAGATTCTGGAACTAAAATGGGCAAGGCCTAGGCCTCGACAGAAGAGAGACGTTAGTACCTGAGCTGTCAATTATACTTACGACTTAAATTTTACGTTATATTCGTCACAGACGCTTTGAGACATAATTTTACTGCCTGAATACACGGATACGTGAAGATACCCTTTGCGCAACAACATAGAATGTTACGATAGATTTGAGTGCTTCAGTTTCGATTCTACGCAAATTTCGAACACCATAAAAGCGGATTGAGTAACGTCAAAACTTTAGAGGTTAGACTTTGGGCTCGAACATCGATGCAATTCGAAAAATGAAGGATAAGCACTGAGGTGCCAGCCAATCTGTCATTCGTCATTTTCGTGCATTGACAGTTACGGCAGCAGAACGTGAACGCTTTAGCAACTCTGAGCTCTGAAACGCCTGCTGCCTGGTCTTGCCTCCGTCTTGACACCTGCCGAATTACTTTTGCGAAGTGTGAGCGATGCGGAAGAACAAGAGGGTGCTCTTAATTATCGTGGGAAAAAAGAAGCTGGAAACGAGAGTAGGATAACGCAATTTTATTCATCGCCTTACTATACAGATCTATATTCATTTAATGTGGGTTTTTTTGCTGCTTTTATTCTCCCACTATCTCAATACTCTTTTCGCGACTCTGCAAATACTCATTAGTGAGAGAACTGTCAAGGCTTCAGATTAGGTTACATGTCTCGTTGTGAACCTGTCGCGCAGGAACAGGGAATCTTCCAAGGTGCATTGCTGTAATTTGCTTCGCTTACGCTGTGTACGCCGCGACTCGTGAAGTTTTAATATGCTGCTTGGATTGAAGCATGATGCTACGCACGAAATTATTCCGCTTCACACGCCAATAGTCGCCTTTTCTCCTGAGCCATGCTTGGTCTAATTAAAAAGTCTGTGACTGATTTATGGTGTTAAATTTTCAACATTTATTCTGAGATGGTTAATTTCATGTAGAAAAAGTGACAGAAGAATTAAATATCAGCAAGTAAGACCATATTTCATATTCAGAGGATAAACAATACTTTGCATAGTTGCCGTTTGGATATTGTTTTTTATGTTTAGGTGACTTTTAAGAAAACTTGTTAGCGTAACTCACCAAGAAACCGTAAGCTCGAGTACACTGCTGGTCTAGCGCTGTTGCAAACATCTGGTGTGCCCTAATCATTTTTCATGTGGGTTTGGGTGCTTTGACTTGTGCAGAGCAGACGCATGGGCCTATTATTTTTTTGACGTTGTAGCGAAGCAGCAGGGATAAAGGACGGCGGGAAAAAACACGAATACGACACGGGCTGTGCACCATGCTTTACTTATGTCGAAAAGCTGCCGCTTATGTTTAGTCATAGTGCGACGGGTGATACTTCTCTTTGTGCTGAACTGTTTCGGCTAAATTGAAGCTTTTGAGTGTGAAGTTGAACAGCAGTCCTCGTGTATGGGACATCGTTTTGCGGTCTTACGCTTGTTTGCTCGAAAATAGTGCTGATTTGGATAAGTATAAACTCCCGTGCTTCCTATGGGAAGGATCATTACGGCGTCCAGTGCCCCAGCCCATACCATCTTTTTGATGTCATGGAGCGTAGCGCACTGAATACTTTGAGCGCCATCAGCAAACTCGACAATATCAGCGTACGCCTCCTCCAAGTCAGCGGCACTACGGCTGCCGTAGTTTACGACGTAGACACCGCCATATGTGACGCCTTTTTGCCCATGTTAATGAAGTCTGCGACCAACAGCATTTCGATAATCCAGTTTCAGCGCCTCGGAAGGTCAGTATGCATCAAGCTGAGCCTTCAAGGGTGACTGTATGCCATGATGCGTGAAGGGTAATTGGGCACATTAGAAACCCAGTTCGACCTTTCGTAGCAAAAGCCTCTTCAGTGCAGGAAGTGCATGAGGATCGGTAACGTGAGTGGCATCTGCAACAACTCCATTCGTGTGCCCAAGATGCTACGAGCCTCATAGCTGATACATTTGCCCCACGACTGCCTTGAAGTGTATAAACTGCCGCGGCCCTCACGACTTTGCCTCGACACACTGCCCCCCTCTAAAGTCTGAACAAGCAGCACTGAAACTAATAGTACGAGATCGTTCCACGCACAGAGAGGTAGCTGAAAAGGTTGGACGACGTTGTTCACGGCACCGAAGGTCCTCAAAAAAGGCAATCACTTTATAAGGAAAGGCCTCAAGTGCCACTACAGCGTGTTCGCCTCCTCCAACATCCGCACTAAATCAAGGGAGCGTGGCGTCTGGTGACTCCACACCTACTGCCTCTCATGATAATTGGCCAGCACTACCGAAGTCATGAGTGGCCACTGGGCCAGGGACATCGCCGCACTCCCAGTTCCCAGCGCCTACGACTGCGCAAGACAAAAACCAAGATCGGGAGCGTGGCCAAGGTCTCTAAGTGATTGCGATTCCCACATTCTTTATGAATGACCTGAGTGGTCTTCTTTCTACCTTGCGCACGCCAGCACCACACAACGCACTGCAAGCATTGGACGCGATGCATAGAGATCTTGCGGCTCAACTTAAATGCAGCCCTTCGGGCTGCAGGTAAGTTCATTAGCTAAGAACCTCCATATGAATGGACACTTGGGTATGGAAGGGAACCGCACTATGTTGCTACCTGCGAGCGATTGGATTGAGGGAAAATTTTTTCTCCTCCTCGCCCCTTCGCTCTTTCTCTTTTAAATCTCCTCATCCCTCTTTCCCAGAGTCGGGTAGCCAACCAGAACACGCTTCTGGTTAAAATCCCCTGCGTTCACTCTTTCTCTTTGTCTCTATATTTTTTAAGGAAGTAGGTTTCCAATAGCCTGTCGCATGAGCAAGCCGGGAGCTCACGAGCCGATTAAGCTTGTGAGAGAAAGAGGTTATGACAAACAGAGCACTGAGTTTCTTTAATAGAACTGTTCAATGCTTAATGTTTAATACAAACCGGCCGCCATGCCGGCCCGACGACTGTACACGCGTGGTCACGTGATGAAGTGTCACATTTTGCACGACGCTGCAGCAATTTGATCACATGACCAGCCGCTATCTAGATATCTCGGACAAGAAACTTTCGAATGCGAGTAGTAAGAGCTAACGGTCTTAAAAGTGCCCTATATAGGAGTGCGGAGGCCTCAATAGCAGTTCATGTACGTTGTAACGGACAGATGAATCTTGCACTTGCACCGCCGTGGTGGCTTAGTGATTATGGTGCTCGGCTGCTAAACCGTAAGATGCGGGTTCGATCCCGGCCGTCGTTGTCGCATTTCGATGAAGGCGAAATGCTAGAGCCAAGTGTACAGTGCGATGGCAGTGCATGGCAAAGAACTCCAGGTTGTTGAAATTATCCGGAGCCCTCCACTATGACGTCCCTCATAGACGGAGTCGCTTTGGGATGTTAAATCCCACACGACCGACCAAATGACCAGCCGATCATCGCGCACTTTCTGCAAAAGATGCCGCCCTCTCCTGTTAACCTTTCCGTCATGCATCATTTCCCCTCGCTCTGGTCGCGGGCAGGCGAGTGCTCCAACTGATTGTACGTCTCGTTAACGACACCCGCCTTAAAATCTTGCGTAGCCTTTCTAGAAGTGTTCAGTGGAAAAAAATGAACACTGTCCCCAGATGAGTATTGGACTCTTCTATCGAGCTTTATGAAGTGCTTCAATACCGCTTAGCTGGGAGCCCAGCGCATCGAGGCGCTTAACAGATGTAGAATGCACCTAGCTGGGGCGTGTTTTCGTGTGAGGTGTTCCCAACAGACGAGTTTAAAAAATGGAAGACGGTCTATAGTGTCGGCATCTTGACCAATCGCTGTTCCCTACAAGATATAAGAAATTCTTTGCTCATATTCAGTTGAACCCTTTTATAACGGCGGCAGCTGTAAATTACGCTTGCTTCTACTAACGAGGGTGCGACATCACCTCAGATACGGTGAACAACAATGCTCGCATGAGTCGGTCATAGCGAACGAAGAGGTGCCTTAAACTCACCCCCGCTGCCGAAAATTGCGCACTTACCTCCAGCGCGGTGACTAAAGAGCGTGTCCTCGATCTTGTTATTTCTTCAAAGATAGCGTCGACCCCCAAAAAACATTAAAATGGGCAGCTCTAAAACTGAAGTTAGCCCATGACCGAGCAGCAAGCCAGACTATAACTTCAATCGGTGCGGGCGAGTTTGCCGGCAGACCAAAACATGTTAAGGAGAAGCGGAAGCGTGGTGAGCGCGAGACAGGGGGTGCTTTGAAAGTGAAACTATACTGCACACGGCCGATGATAGGAAATGATACAGATTTGAAAAGTTCGAACGCGCGTCACGAAGCGTGTCATGCTGGCGCACCCGGTCACATGGCATGTGTCACCTGCCCAACTGGATATCCGCCTTCTGCGCTGTGGCCGCTTGCAGGCAGCGCTCAGAAGACGGACAGTCTGAGCCAACCTTCTGTAGAGTGGTCTGGTAGAGCGAACGAAGCAATAAAAACATAAATCAGACAGAAAGGGATTGTTTTCGTTAAAGGCGTTAATTCCGACCTGGCTTCCAACTCTCTGCGCCACTACTACCGCGCAAAGGTTGCTTCAAAACCCGACTAGCTAAGGCAAGGTGTCGCTTTATTAAAGCGAATGCTGTATTCCGATGGGTAAACCCCGGCCAAGATCTTGCGTAGTTTGAGAGATTGTGCCAAGTGAATTAAATACATAAAGATAGACATCCACACTGATATTTAAATCCGCGGGTGCGCGATTAGATCCACTTCGCTGGCCATTGCACGAATGCAATAGGCTATCGCCGCAGCCGAATACGCCTCGTGTTAAACTGCAACACCCTTTGTTACTGTCATCGCAAGTCGTCTTCTTCATCAACTAATAATATTTTCAAACTAATTAGTCACAGAGATGTGCGCTGCATGCGTTGTCCTAGAGAGCGTTGTGACAGAAACACAGCACTAGGGCTATTACTGTAGAAACGCGGTGCTGGCGAAAGGGCCACCGGCATACAATGGGTAAATAAGCATAAGCGATGAAGAAGTTCAAGAGCCGCGTAACTATCACCCTAGGTCAATGGAAACCTCAGCCGCGCTTTCAGGCACACGGTGGTGCTGCCTACCTTCAGAAAACTTTACATTCGTGCAAAAATTCGTGTTTACCGAAGATAAACGACCAGTCATTTTTTTGAAGCCGAATGTGCTGTTCCACAAGTTTACTTAAGGCTGCGCATACTGTTTGATCTGCGCTCACATGCGCAGTGGTAGCTTCATCACTGCATACTTAAAACTTTGTCAAGGATCGAAGACGAGTATACCGAGCTGCCACTAGTTGCCTGAACGGCTTAATCGCTATCCGTAATATTGTGCCCCGAAAGGCGCTCGCCTGAAGCAGGAGTTTCATCCACGTTCGAAACATTTACCATTGCGGCGCTGGTAAAGGTTTCGAACGTGCATGAAACTAGCTCAAATTTCCGTGTTACTGAGTCTCATCCCAAAGCATATGACTGCGATTGATAGCTCAGAAAACAGCTTGGTATGGTCTGAGTTGAAGAGAAAGACATGCACAACAGGTTTTTTTAAAGAAATTAATCCCTCCTTTATCTGATTTGGACAAGTCCTCTTACTTCGAACTTCTCATACAACGAACGCAATCTCTTTATGGGCTCGACTGTATAGACCATTGCGGGGGGGGGGGGGGGGGGGGGGGGGTTGCCCAAGATATAAAGAGAACGGGCTTACGATTCCTTATATAGAGATTATCCTTGTATGCGTGTGTTCCTTAAAGGAACACTTACGACAAACAGCTGGCATGTTTCGATAGAACACGTGTTAAAATGAAAGACCACTCACACCAAACAGGAAGCTTTAATAGGCTTTCAGAAAATCGAGAAATGATATACAAGTGACGTCATTTGCGGCAGATTTTGCTAGTAAAACTTATACTCGAGAGAGAATTTTGGGTCCCGTTTCCAGGGGCTATGCTACACATCCAGTCACTTCAAAAAGTTGCAAGCCGTCCTTCTTGCTAAAGACGTCACGAGTTTCAATTTATGCGTACAGCTGGGCAAAATTAGTTTTCTTGGAACATTTGTGGATAGTAGCTCAAAGGCTTTTCGCTGTAACTTCGAATACTACTTTTATCATCACCACTGCAAACTGAAGGACACTCTTCACATGCTATGTGCAGTAGTGCTGAGAAATATGCCATGAGCTGAGAATTACACATTCCTATTTCCTTACCGCTGTCTCTGCATTCCACAGCACAAAAATGTCGCGTGCGACGTTTTCTTTTCAAAAGAAATCTATATTTCTGAAAACTGCAAACAACGTACCTAGTAGAGAATGGAAGAAAGCACACACCTTGATAACTGCATGGCAGGGTTTTCGTTCTAACATTGAAACTTGCTCCCATCAGGCCAGCTTCGCTGTAAATGAAGAAATCACTCGTTAGCGTCATAATAATGTCACTGATCATGGGAGCGCCTACAATTAGCTTGTTAATCCCAAGATCAAAGCCGCCTGGTTTTTGAGGTGTCCGGAAAAACTGCATGCGCAGCTTCCTTTCCATTCCGGAATCATGCTGCCTTAAGGCAGATTTAGCTCGGCGAGAAATGGCGCCACTCTTCATTGATGAAACGGCCAGTCTAAATGTGTAGGCGTGCCACAGCCTAAGCTCGCGACGTCTCTCGGGAATTAAACTGTATTCGTTCCAAATAACTTTGTTATCATTTTGAATGAATGCTGTTAAGTAGATATGGCTGTAAATAGTCCTTTAGGTGCGTTCTTAGAAGACACTTCTTAAAACAACATTCATCTTGCGCACTATCTCTGATGCCGGCGATGGCTGCTGTTTCACTGAATAAGCTAGGAATGCGTATTTCGTTCTGGGTTAGGGTAATGTTTTGGAACTTTTTTGTGCGCCTTTCACTGTTCGACCTCGTAGGTGCCTGCTGTTGGGGTCCGTGGACAGAGAGGCTTGGTACGCCTTTTCATTCATTAATGCGGGATGAGGTAAACTCTGTGCATCACAGCAGGGACGCTGTTATTGGTGCCTGATATAGATCCTCTTCACGCGAGAAAAATTACAAACACTAGTCTTTTTTTTTAACTTTTTCCCAAAACATATGAGAATTTAAGAAATATCACCGCAGAAACCTTTCCGGTGCATCAATAATAAATCACGACTACTGCTTTTTTGTTGACGGGGAACGGGAGAAGGATGATTTGTTAATTGAGTTTAATTAGCGTCACTCATAATGGTATGTCCGGGTAATTGCAGACGCGCACTTCTTTTTGCGTCGAATGATAAAAGAGATGAAATTAAAAATCAAAAGTGCAAAATCCAACAGCGGGCTTCACAACAGCGGCATTCTAAGTGCAGCGTTGCAACGCCTAACACATGGCTCATTTGCACGAGTGCATTCACATAATAAAGCACACAGCACCGCTGCTTGAGCTGTTTCTGCTTTCAGCGAGCAGACGCCGTCGTATCTACCAGAAGACGCTCGGCATTTGCTATGTTTTTGTGTTACCGCTCACGACTGTGCGCATTTGAAGTCTCGTAAGGAACACTGGAGAAGTACCTTCATTCTATTCCCCGCAGGCAGTCGACTAATCCAAGATAGCCTTTAATTGTCAGCATTAGCCTCCCTAAGAAACAATTGTGTGCTACCAGAAACACTATCAAAGAGGAACATATTGCTTTATGGCACTTTGGGTCTTGAAGCACAAACTACACAAAACAATTGGCGCTTTTACTTTTTGTCCTCACCTAAACGCGGCCTGTGCGGGCATAAATCTCAACCGCGAAACTGCGGTCACTCAAAAAATAAAATGTCCTGGCTATGACTTCAATGAAGTTCGATCGCCGGCCTTAAAAACAGACCGTTTAGAAATCTAGAGGGAATTCTGCTACCAGTCTAGCAACCGTTTTGGCATGGCTCTAAACAATTTGGGGGCTACTCGCAGAGAAGATCATTGTTAAAAAAAAAGCAAGCGTGCGAATCCTCCCCACTACATCCTTTTGTGCCGCTAACCATTGTTCACTCTCGAGTGCTTCATGCCTCGTTCGAAGAACCGCGGACCGAGAGAGAGAGAGAGAGAGAGATAAAATATTTATTATTTCATTGAAGTGTTCTACGAGTCAGGTAGGCGGACTCCTCAGTTCACGACTCCGATGGCTTGGGCGGATGCCTGGACCAGTCTGATGATGCGACACTGGTCCTCCAGACCATTGCTGGTCAGGGCTGCCTCCCACTGCTCGTATGATGTCTGTAATGTTTTTAGATGAGGTGGTTTTTGAGGACAATCCGAAAGAATGACTGCCCGGAATCGTGTACAAAATACCCCTGTGTGGACGCTTTGGGCAGCTAAATGGGCAAAACGAAGAATTTCCCTGAAAGGCTTCGTCACAAGAAGGATGACAAGAATTTTATGCGAAAGCGCAGTGCAATCGCCGAGCATTCTGATGACTTCACGATTGCATCGACTTGGAGCATGACGGGACTGTTGACACCGAGCCCAAACCATTCAAGCGACAATTTATAGAATCCTAGCACATAGAGAACCCACACGGAAACGTAAATTGCTCTCTAGGCTCCCTCCCGTAAGTGTATATGCACAACGTTCACGAAGTCACACATTCCAACCAGCGATGGCCTATTTTCAGCGCCCCCCCCCCCCTCATTTCTCTCACGGCGGCACACCGGTGACCGCATTTTGACCTAGGGTGACTCACACTACGATTACCCCAAGGGGCAGTGGTTAAAAAATCGCGTCTCTTTCTTCAAACCAGGCAACTCTGAAGAAGGTGCAGGGCCGTGGCATCGAAACATCTCTACTCCCATGTGGATTTTGTCGGAGTATCAGGTTTTTCTCTCTGATCCGCCTCCCGACCAGACAGATTTCTGGCGAAAACTTTTCGTTCCAAGCAGTTCTTGAGTGTTGTCGATTTACCAGAATAAAACTTTTCGCTAGTTCACCCCGGTTTGCGTTTTTACTAGCCATATCAAGTGTAACTACTATCGTTGGAGCTCGCTTTTTTGCAGTCGTTTGGTTCCGAAGCACAAAAAAAAAACGGTCAAATTATGTCATAAATCTTCTAAACTGTAAGTCAGCACGAAACGGATTTTTTTTTATAGTAATGAATTGACGAGAACAGTTATGCCTTGTCGGTGGAATTTAATGAACGTATGAAGGACTGCGGGAACATAAGAAAGAAGTTTCCTCGCGCCAGCAGTTTCATTTCGACTTGCGTTACAGAGCTGCAGAGCACAATAAGAAAAGTAGTCTGACTAGTCGGTGTTGCATCATCATTTCTGCAGCGCGCAGAAAGCGTGGACGCACTACGAAGACACAGGATTGTGTGTGATCTTGTGTAAAGCGCTAGTGTGTCGTCGTGACTCTCCACGCTCCATCCTCATATCTTACCCGCAGATGAAAATTTGGGCGAGCACTTAAGATCTGGTTTCAGGGTATGATTCGATACCGTAATAGGTTAGTTCCCATATCTGCAGAAGGCCATTCTCTGCCTTAGATTCATAGATCTCTGGGAGTCCTCATAGACCTCCTGACGCCATCGTGTAGCGGGTTAAGTGAGGCGGCACTGCCCTTCTCCCAAATTCCCCTCCCTACGCAGAGTAGCATGCCAGCGATATTGAAACGCCGGCTAAATTCTCTGTTTCTTCATCAAAAAATCTCTCTCTCTCCCTCTCTCTCCCACTGCCCTACGATGGCAGGTGCTTCCAGCTGTGGGCCTTGTGTGGCCTATGTTGCTCTTCTCGAGCGACCAATCATTAATTTAACTGGCGCCTGACAACGTCGGCAGGTTGTGATGACGCTGCAAGGTCACGTGACCAAGGTTGCGGACCTGCCTACTAAGTTGCTCTCTTTGGACCATCTCCCAGAGCCACGTTCGTGACTTTTCGCTCACAACGCCGACGCTGACAAGGCCTACACAAGATTTTCTGGTAAATAGGGCCTTTAACGATATCCCGTTAAATATCAACATCATAACTGTTCCTGACGAACTCGGCACATATGGTCAGACTAGGCGTGGTAAATGCCACTGCTGGTGCCGCTGGCGTTACTGTCGCCTCCATAGCTTGATGTCTTTGAAATCACTTACAGTGTCGTGTCGTGGAAACGGTTTTTCGTTCTCATGTTGAAACATTGCAAGAATAATTGCAGGAAAGCCACGTAAGCTGAAACGGAAACTCCTTTTGTGTATTCACGAAATTTTGGCGTAAGATGAGTTGCTTTCCTGACAAGATTTTCTAGGGTACTGGAAGAGCTCGGTCTGGTTCCATTAACTAAGCACTCTACTGTGAGCATTTTGCTCGAGAATGGTAAGGAGGGCAATCAAGTGCTCGTTAATCAACACTTAAACCAAGGACTTCAAACTTCTTCAAAGTTCTCAGACAAAGAGATTTTCTTTTATTCGAGTAATCATGCGTTGCCGATCGGCACAACTTGCTTGGAAAGCGCTCATTAAAAAGGGAATCATAAGACGGGTGAACTGCTTACTGTGCAAATGATAATTTTTTGAATGCGCCGTGATCACTTGCAGATGCTAGCAGATTGTTAATGTGCTGTAAATAAAACAGGGCGGAATCTTCGAAACGGAGATGGAGCAAATTCAAAAGTAAAGCCATCTGCGTCGTTTTTTTTTCTCTTTCTCGAGCATCAGACGATGTCGGCAACTCCCCTTCAGCATGTGTGCCTTCCACACATTCGGTATGAAGTTCTCTAACGAGCGTTGCGGGAACGAATTTTTTTCATAAACTTCCTACCAACCAAAATGCGATGTGCTTAGATATAATTCAGAAATGGTTTATGGGCCTCTTTTTTTTTTCTTAAATGAAATCGCTGCAAAGACTCTGTGTGCGATGGCAGCGTAAACGGAACGCCCAGTTTTGTGCCAGAAATTGCAGGAGTTGGATTACTGTACGTTTCTCATGCATATTAATGAGTAGTAAGGCAGAGATATTAAAATTTTGTACTACCCAACTATTCCGCGGTATAAATACTATTCACGTTTGTCTTCCTGGGCATCTCTGTGGCATAAAATAATTAATTAGGCACCTGACAAGAGGAAACAAGAGTGATTGATAGCTAACATCATCAACAAAATAACTACTGGTTATTGGAAGAATACTCTAATAGTTTATTGTAAATAGTCTATTTGGATGATGTGCAGAGTGATTAGGCAGCAGATATGCAAAGTGCAAAGAGAAAGCAGAGCATGTAAAACTTCACTGCAACGCGATACTAAGAAAATTCTTGCGCTTGAGATTTTCCCCTTATATTGAGAACAAAAATATTAACTTGAATATTGACGCCTCAGGAAGGCCCTCCATAACCTCTGACTTTTAGTCTAACAAATTCATGTTAAAGCGCTTCTGCGTTTCTTTTGCTATTTAAATACGTGCTCTGCCTTCTTTATAGTTAAGATATCTACGTGAAACAATATTATCTTTAAATCAGTACTTGGACATTATGGCTGCTATAAGACAGACAGGGCGACCCAATCTCTTGCTTCTCGCTTTTTCGATTTTGCAGCTTCTTCTGGGAGAATGTAATATTTCTTGTTATTATGTTCGCCGCATGCAGTTTAACCTGAAGTAAAGGCAGAATAGTTTATCGTTGAAGGACGATACAGACGTTAGCTTGCGCCAAGCTGCTCTGCGAAAGCCTGGCCATCTCATATGTGCTGAAACAAGCTGTGGTTTCGAGAACTTGCGCCAGCACAGGCAGCCCTTCACATCTTTTCGGAGGCATACCCAGAAACTTAGACAAAAGCATTTTTAACAGATAAAGAGTTAAGGAACGCATTTTTTTAAATATCAGAAAATTTCACTCTAACAATCAACATATATATAAAAATCTCCCATCGGCAGGCTTGCAGTTTTTTGCGATTAACGTTCTTCGTATCGTCAAAATGGTTCCCCATTTGTTTTCTATGGCAGTCTGAACTGCTCCATGTCATTTTGTGAGCGCTTTTGTGTCGTGTTTGGAAGTTAATTAATCAGGTTTTATGGAACGGACACTTTGAAAAAACGACACAGCAATTAGTTAAATTGTGGCCATCGTTAAAATGATAATTTTGTCAGCAATAATTGTGGTTCCTGTAGAGGACGAACAGTATTTAGGCTGGACATAGTCGTAAATTCGATATTCGCAGCTAAATTTCGCTGCTGAATACGAGGGTTAGAACTATTAGGAGCATTTACTGCGTTCAGAATATCTTTCGAACCTCTGCAGCTAAAACGCGAGTAAGAAGTTATAACTGCGAATACGGTTCGGAAGAAAAGAGCATCTTATTCGATAGCAAAATTTCCAGCTAGTTCTGCTGGAAATTCGGCGCCTCCCGGGGTCCGGTTTCAGTCAGAAAAATTCCAGAAAGCTTGAAATCAAAATGCTGGGCTAAATAGACGGTATTGGTGTTCGAGGCCAGGCCCTCTGCGTGCGAAGCGGGCACAAAACTCATAGGCCACGAAGGGTTTTTTGTTTTCTTTATTGCCGCGTTTCCGCGTAGGTTGACATTTCAGACAACAACAAATACATACCAACAAGAAAAACACAAAAGCGCATAGAGAACATAATTTCTATTTACTCAAAACACATGTGACGACGTTGCGACCAACCAGACACAGGCTGGTTTCGTATAATTAAAACTATTTCGTGTAATTAAAACAAGGGCTCTAATCTTTAGAGCCACTCGGGATTTTCCGCATAGGCCATGAAAGGTCGTTTGTTCAAACATATTAGAGAGGCACCTAGTGAATGCATTGTTGTGTGTATGACTTAGTAACTTTTGTTTGTGATGTGTACTGATCTTATAGTAATTAAAAACAAGTATAAGCATGCTAATTAGTCGTCAGAAATTGCGCGGAATGAAAAGGCGGTGTTGTGATGCTTCATTTTGCTGCAGCAAATGCTTTGTATATGCATGATTTTGTAGTGGCGTAGAATGCCCTGCAGTGTAACCTAAATTGGAAGTGGTTATTGGTAATCGACAACTGTGGTATTTAATCGTGATTGCGATTCATGAACGATATCGGTAACGAGATTGCGGATAAATCATTGTTGAATAATGAGAAATAAAAATAATAGAAAGAGGAAAAAGGAGGAGAAGGTGCTATCACGTTTACTCTTAAAGCGAAGCTTAAGCGTCGTTCTGATTGCAGTTCCTAACGGATGTCTAGAAGAAGTTGCACTCGAGTCTTATAAAATGTAGGAGTATAACACAACTATGCAGATTGAAATCACAAAAAATTTTGAAATTAAACATTTATGACTACGTGTATTACTGAGACCACGAAACCATAAAGAACATCAGCTGTTTTTAGAGCATGCTCGTGCAATCAGATTCGTCTTCCATGCTGCAAAAATTGCACTACGTCTGAAACCCTTGTCTTAACGTTTAGGATGGGGCCCGTAACCACAGAGTAGGTGAAGCTAACAGGCTATTATATGGTGACCTTCATTCAGTTACCGCGATGTAGGCTTAAGTGCAGTTGGCAGGGTTTGGTACTTGAGCCGAACGCATGATAAGGAAGTATGTATAGCACCAGTCAAGATGCAGCTACAATACAATATTTAAATTATAGTATTAAAATGGCAGTTTGAGAGAAATAATGCGTAATGAACGCAAAGAGTGATTGAACTTTCAGTCGGAAGGGAATTCCTACTTTATAAACGTGATACGTGGCTAAAACAATGAAGGAATAGAAATGAACTAAATAACTTTGAATTACATGAAATAGAATGCGACTGAAAGTGCTTGAAAAGCATCAAATCAATGACTGAAAACAAGACCACAGACACGAATTTTTTCCCGCATTGAGTAATACGTACAACGATGTGCCAAAAGTTTTATGTTCCCTGAAGACTTCTAAGGGGAGAACTGACATCGTCGCACATAACATGAAAAAATTGGCTGTGGTTTAGCTTTGGTTAAACCCGGAGTGACGCGATAGCTACAGCTGGCCAAGTGGAACTTGGTCACGTGACCACGTTACGAACCACATGATCAGCCACGGCGCCGCGCAGCCGGCAGCTGCTCCGCACCACGTGGCGAACCACGTGACAGCGTGTCGGCGCCGCCACCGTCACGGCGCCACCAGCTGAAGGCTCGAAATGCTACCGTAATAAAGCTATCGCTACAAAATTTACTCTCTACCGCCTGACGATACGCCCGCTATGCCCGCACAGTGGTCTTAGGAGCCAACCTGATGATGACCTTCGAAAATAAAAATTTGATGAGTTGTTTAAGCAATGACTCAAAATTTGCAGGTTTAAAGCGCTCTGCGCTTGAGTCTGAATGCTGTTTATTTTCGAAACATCCACCCGAACACAAAGTGAATATGTGTAACCTGCCATGCATACTCCGCTGCATGTAATAAAGAGGCAAACAGGTCCTGGGAGCATCAGCCTTTAATAACCGTAGCCCAGTGAACGCTGAAGGTTGCCACCGTACGTGTATAGTGTTTTTTCAGGGTGAGTGGTGCCTGAGTGGTGTTTTATTAGCAGCGGAGTTTTATGTTGGTGTACTTCGGAAGTAGTGTTTGGGCTCTTTTATGAGTATTCGCAATTATCACGAAATAAAAGCCACGCTTATAAGGTGCGGCGTACTAGCTTACTAGCCTATGAACGGTTGGCAAGCAAAGAATGTCGTTTGCTACGTTGCAAAGGTGTTCTTCCCCAACCCAGGGGCATTATTGTGAGACATTTTGCTGAGGAGCACTGGGCAGGGTTGTTTTCCAAGATAACAAGATACATGAGACACTAACTGTGGTTTCGTGATTTTCTACTACCAATTAAAACGCAAAGACCGTGCGAACAGTACGGTTCTACGTCATAATATAAAGTTTGCAGGATCATGAGGGCGCAGTGTTCATCAGGCACCGAGCCTGCAATTTTGAAAATTAATTTTTCAGGTCTAGAACACCTGATATAAATAGCTGCAAACAACAGTAAACAAATACGACTGCAGGAGGATTTCTGAGGCCAAGGGTCAGAGCATGACTGCTCATACAAGGCGCTTCTTGTAACTTCAGCCAAGCCTGATATTCATAGCCAGCCGGTATAGATGAAGTCAATGACTTATTGTCTGCCATCATTTGGCGCTCCTGAGGGTATTCTTAATATTCTGCTTAAACAGTAAATCAACTCAGATTAATTATGGTTTTTATTATTGAACTGAGGGCAAAGTCAGTATCGTTAAGTTTCGGAGGAGGCTCAGAAACAACAGATTCAGCTTTCTGAGGCAATGTACATACATTCTGCTTCGTGCTTCTTTCCGACGTTTAAAGGAAGCTAACGGAACATGAAAAAAACAACCGTGACACTGCTGATATGATGCAATATTGTACCGCTCACAACAGAGTATTGAACTAATGAAAGATGCACGCTGGCTGTGCTTAAGTGAGCGGTGGACGTTAAGTTGGACGGACTGCGCAATCATTCAAATCAAGAAAAAGGAGGCTAACTAAACCCACAGGACATCACTGCTTTCCGTTTCTTTTTCTACTCCCTGTGTGTTAGTTAAATGAAAGTTTCCTCTATGTTGAATTTTGGTGGCCTGCCTATCACTTATCGTAGATCAAGGCATGCATTTTACATGTTCCGGACGGATGTACTGGTGTACTTCAAGGCTACGCTGGCTGCGGCGTCAGCCACCCACTTTCTACACCTTAAGCGCGCCCGCTTCTTTAGTTCGGAACACTTTTGGCAGCGCTGTCATACGGTAGGTCAAGAGAGAGAGAAGGCTTTATTCACACCGACATAGACCTCGGGGCAGGGGCTCCGCCAGAGGGAGGCTCTCCCCCTTGCCCGCCCTCCTGCGCCATAATCACGTGATTCCGCTCTTGACTTACCGCAGAGGTCTTGGCGAAGAAGCTTTCTATAAGACCTTCTCTGCAGTAGGTCAAGAGCGGAATCACATGATTTTTTTAATATTTCGCGGGCTTTTTCATCTTAAGGAAAAACGCGCCATGTGCCTCTTGTTACGTGAGCCTTGGCTCTAGTTACGTGATACACTCGGTGTAATGGCAGGTTTTCATGGCGAAATAGGGTGTTTTTATTTACGGAGAAAGGTGTGTGCGCGCGCGTGTGTGTGTGCCTTTGTGCGCGCGAGTGTATGTGCGTTTATCGGATTACTGCCGCCGAGGGTTGACACAACAATGGCGGCACGTCCTCTGTCCGTGTTCCTGTTCCACGATAGCGGTATTAAGCGCCGTTTTGAGGAATCTTCTCTTACGCTGACCTTGTGCCTAAACACTTTGCGCCAATTGAATAAAATCGCGCCTCAGTTAAGTCTATTTACTCATTCGTGCATACGATGACCATGTGCGCCCCTGCATCTGCGCCCCTCGCGCACATGCTCGACACAAATCCACCTCTCCTTGAAAAGCGGTCCCATTCACGAATGCAAGGAAGTCAGAGTCCTCAGACTATTCATACACAACCAGCGACGCTGCGACACAACACTTGCCTAGCTCCGGCAAGTGGGGGACCAGGTGAGCCGCATGGTCCACCGGGTTTGCAACAAGCGCGGTGGGTTACGATGCAGACGCCTTGCGGCTGGCGAACGCATTCGTGACCAGTCGAATCTTGTATTCGACTCCCTATCTTCACCTGTGAAAACAGGAAGAGGATGCCCTTGACATCATCCTCTGAAAAATCATGAAACGAGCGCTGAACCTCCCGGTCTCTACCTCTACCAGCCGCCTCATGGCACTGGAAATGATGAACACTTTCAGAGAGCTTCGGAAGGCCCAGGTCAACAACCAATACGCTCGTGTCACAAGGACAGGGGCAGGTAGCCGCCTTCTAGCCCGTCTTCGCATCCAGCGCACCCAATTCACAGAGGAGAGATGCCGCCTTCCCGTACACTGGAGACGTTCCCTCCCCATGCGGCCTCTCCCCAGCAACATGTCCAAAGGGGACCATAATTGTAACCATAATTAAGCCATAAATTGTAGCCGAGACTCGGATCCTGCGCACCAATCTGTCGTTTGGGCTCCAGGTCATAAAGGTCTCCATGGAAAGGAAGCAATCGACGCCGCCGCCCGCGCGCTCTCTCTCCGGCCATTTCCCACGGGACCCGACGCTGACTGGGCTCCGATTTCAATCCGGTTTACACTTTTAAGGAAGTATGCGATTATTACAAATCCACGCACCAGGTTTTCCCAACCACTAACAAAGGGCTGGGGAAGGCCAACGAGGTGGTACTCCTGCGCCTGCTCACTAACACGATGCCGTGCCCCGCAACTCTAAAGCATTTCAATGCTCAATTCGACGGGCGATGCTCACACTCTGGGGAGGTGTCTGACACCTACCACATGGTGTGGGCCTGCCAGCAGAACCCATCCCTACCCCCTATCCCAAACAGCACCCGAGAGGACTGGGAGGCGACCCTGTCCGGCTGCTGCACCCTCGAGGCCCGAAGGGCCTTAACGCAGCGCGCCCGGGCTGCGGCGACCAATGGGATGCCTGGCTAGGCATCCCACGTAGTGGTTCTAAGGGTGTGTCCCTTCAGGTCCACGACCTCCAACACCTCTCTCTATGATTAGTAAATGCTTTCACCACCACACAATGACCACGACTTGAAGTGCGATGGCTATTGTCTCTCGTGTATCATGTATCAACATGACTAATAGTGTGGTCATTTTCTCTCTAACTGCGTGATGTCGTATTTTTAAGTAACTACTTTTTTCAGTGGCAGTAACACTGGTATACTTTTTCCTTAATTACATAAAATACGAACAGAGAAACAACGTTGACAAAAAAAGAAAAAAACTTGCCCAACCAGGATTGAAAGAATGGCAAATGTTTCTTTTATCCTCAGAAGAGATGCTACATTGCATTATTTATTTTTAAAATTCTCATTGCAGGCAAAGTTTCACTTTGGGAATATTACGCACTGCTTCAAAAATTTTTCATTTTCAATTTCCTGCCTGAAACCACGTTTCGAAACGGCTCATTTAAAGCCGCAAATAAACGCCTGCAGTTGCGCCTCAGGAATATTTTAGAAACGCGGTGCAGTTTGCAAGCGAAGGCATCAATGTCACTTTCATAAGCACGCCAATTTTCGAACGGGTTCCTTTGCGGCTTATTGCGCTCGCATTTTATATTTGTGCCTCAAGCTACACCCGCCATGTCGCGGAACTGAGGCGCTTCTGAGCAATTTAATGTGCCTTCGACTCTCTCCCCTCTACATTTATCCCTTTATCCTCCGCATCTTACGAACCCGAATTCAGCCTGAGCATTATATGCCCACCCTGCAATTTGAAAGAGTACTTTGTTTTTTGCCGTATCGACGCAGGTACGTGCGATTTTGGCCTTCGTTTCAAAACGAAGCCGCTGGCTTACTGTACTTTGAAGTTGTTTTCGAAAGAAGATGCCCGAGAAGCGGAATTAATGTAGCATCCATAACATTTCTTTCTCTCAGCGCTCTTAAACAAGCGAGTTGCTACAACAAAGTACGTGCAGCCATTTCCCCATAGCAGAGATGTCTGTCTTAGAGACGGCGAGGTGCAAAAAGACCAAAACCAAACTGTTTCAGCGATGTGTACGTAATTATTTTATGACGACCAGCACAGTACCGAAAGACTGCGGCCCTATTGAGAGACATGAAGGTTTGTTAGAGCGTTTTAGAGATAGAAGGCTTCCGAGCTAGAAATTGTAACTAAGCTGAAAACATGTGACTTGTTGGCAAAAAAGGCTTACGATGCTTTATCGTCTTTATAGCAATCTTCAAGAAAGTAAGGAGAAATCGTTTGAAACTCTCACTTGAGTAAGCTGCCACTAGCTTTGTCAGCGTATTACAAAGGAAAAGTCTTTCCTGTCAGATTTAAACCTGCTTTCAGGATATCAAACGGTTGCGTTTTGAAACTCTCGACACAGATTCCACTTCATCGATGAAACCTCAAACCAGCCTTTGTGGGCTTGCATGAAAACACATAAAGTTAAGTGGGTCCTTGTGTATTTAGAGCTTGTCTTATATAGAGTTGCACTTTTAATTCATATCGCACTGGGATAAACACTTGCAAATGTGTCACAGGAGAAAACAAAAAGGCTGATGGATGGCTGGGAAATATATATGAAAAGTCTCCTCGCCATCTAGCATGTGATGTGTGGAATAATATTTATAAGAAGACGTGCCCTATTTGGCCAATATATTGCCAATTACTCGCCAAGCCCAAAAAATAGTAGGGGTATTTTTATTTATGATGGGACTGCTTTTCCCGCCGATAACATAATCTTAACAACTCCATGCCTTCTGTTCTACAGGCAAACCCGGTAGTGATACTAGTAGTTGGTGCTAGTGAGCTTTTTCTCTATTAAGAGTAACACAGGGAAATTGATGGTGGTGAGCTGATATCACTAATGTCTCCAAACTACTTTCTGGACAGGTAGCGTTCCAGATAAACCTAATTTCTAGGGCTCTTTTAGTGGTGTTTGAGAAAATGATATTTATTTGGTTTAAAGCGTTTCACAAGAGTTGTTGTCGTGCTTGTTATTTTCTCCCTTTTAACGCCATAAAGATGTGGGAAAAAACACGACAGACAAAAGGATAAGATGAAAGGAAGGGCAGGGCAGCTACACAACTGAGAGGTTTTAGTTGTGCTCGTGCAGTGACCCTGTCTTTCCTTATGTTGAGATGTTTCAGCGCAGATCTTTTATGGGTTGCAAAAAAGCGTTTCGAGAAGTGAACAGTCAGTTGTTTGCGTTTTCGGAAAAAGTTTGAGTTTTGAAAAAATAAGGGTTATTATGTATTGACTAGCATTTGAACTAGTACTTTGAGTATTAAAAGGTTTAGAAATGTTAGAACGGAAACGTATTCTTAAATCGCGGGTGCAGGGGAATGCAGGTCTGTAGCTGATCACTTTTTGTACACCTACCAAGCACGAGAAACTTTGTTCTGCTAAATCTGCAGCAGTTGTAAGCACCACTCCTGACTTGTCTTTATTCGAAATGATTACCAAAATTCCACTCTTTTTTGTTAAATTCGACATACCAAGACATCAAACTAAGCTTTTTCTTTATTTTCTACAGAATACAATAAAATTCGCAACTCAAATGCGCAAACGGCTAACATTCGAGAATTTCGAGGATGCATCTGTGTGTTCTCAGCCACCCTCCTGGTATCATCCTACGAGTAGCAACTTCTCGCTGCACTTTCACCGTCCAGGGCATATTCTCCCTTGCATTGAGCACATGCTGCAACCACGTCTGGCTAATTGGTCTGACAGTAGAGAGCGCACAACGGAGACGCCGTGCACGCTGTATGGCAAGGTGCCGTAGCCTCCCAGCTAGAAAACATTTTTCTTTCCGGGATCCTCGTGGACGGAGGACTCATCCCCGTTACTCTCATCCCCCTAGCTCACAAACATGCTCTCACCCTAAAACTAAATCATACCCTGTACCCTGATGATATTGCCACATCGACCACTCATGGCTCTGACGGGGAAATTGAGGAAACTCTTCAGTTCGTAGTAGACACCATCTCCTCTCACGCATGATCCATCGGGCTCGAATGTTCGGCCTCCAAGTCCGCGCTCTTCCTAATTAGGTCAAAATTTGGCGCTAACTCGCCCATCCAAATCGCTGTAAACGGATCCCCTATCCCGATCACACCAACCCTCCACATCGTAGGCTTCCACTTGCAGGATTCTGGACGAAATGAACATACCCTTAAAATACTCAAGGCCTCCACGCAATCCGTGGAGCACTTTCTACGCCGAGTATCCCCCTTAACATGAACTTAGAAGAAGCGGACAACATGAAAGTAGCGCATGCATTTACGCTTAGCCAATTTCTCAAATTGAACCGCACGGAAATCGAACGCGCGAACGCTATGATCCGCCTTGCGACTAAGGCATTCCTAAACCTACCTCGTAGCGGCTGGCACAGCCAAACTCCTTGAACTAGGCAGGCCTAACACCATTCAGGAACTAGTTGAGGTGCACCTTCAGACACAATACTTTAGACTTACCACGAGCGCCATGGGCCGCCATATACTCTCCTCCCTTCGCATCAACAAACCGGCTGACCAGTCAACCTTCATAGCCATCCGTCGACACATCCGTACACCTCTCGCAGGGAAATCCCTTCCTCGAAACGTTCATCCCCAATATCATATCCCTCGCCGCGTAGCTAGCGCTAATGTTCCCCTTAAGTATTACGGGCAAGCCCACAATGCCGTTTGGGTAGACGCCGCATGTACAGGGCATGAAGCAGTAGCAGTTGCCTACAATCAAACCCTACCCCACCCCCTAACTCACCATCTTCCGTTAGTATCTACGCTCGAGGAGGCAGAGGAGACCGCCATCGCCCTAGGCTTTACACATTCGGACGCCCAATACATCATCAGCGACTCCAAATCAGCTCTGTTCAACTTTGCCAGGGGCAGGATTCACACTCCTGCCTGGCAATTATTGAACACACCAATCAAAAATTTACCGCGCCGGGTAAAGCTCCAGTGCGTGCCGGCTCACTCCGGGAACCCTGGAAACGAGGCTGCCGATAAACTGGCCCGAGGTTTGATCTGCCGGGCTCAGGACAGTCTCGATCCGGTATTCTCGAGGGACTGGGCGCACACCTTAGCGGAGCTCACGCAAATACCTTGTTTGGTCAGTCGGACTTACCCCCTCCCTTTTCTTACGCACTCTCAACAGATCCTCTTCAGACCCGCTCTCTGTCATCCCCTCAGTTGTTATGCCACTATAGTGGCACATCCCCTGCATGCTCCCTATGCTGTGACCCTCACGCCACACTCTCCTACAGCCTTTTCGACTGCCCTTCGGACCTTCCTCCACAAGGACAGCACGCCATCTCGAGCTGGGAGGCCTGGGAGGTCCTGATCACGTCTGCAGACCCGACATAGCAGCTTGCTGCGGTGACTCGGGCTGCCGATGTCATGTCCCTACATTACCTACTTGATGCAGTGCGGGATTGCGCGGTGGCCCATGGATCAGCAGGGTCTAAAACTCATTTGCGAAATAAAGTTTTTCTGCCTGCCTGCCCTGCCTGCCCTGCCTGCGCCATCAAGAGAACAAGTTCACGGAGAAAAGGCCCAGTAGACATGCAGTGGCGACAGCATCGTCCTTTCCATTTATGAGAACTAGCTTTCGTGCGAAGCGAGTCAGCTATGGCTCCACAGCTCTACCTCCACTACCTCAGAATGTCTGCGAGAAGGTGTAATTTGCAGCTTCTGATGTTTTGAAGGCCAATGTCAGTGCAGCCGCGAAATGACTGCACATTTGGAAATCGCTATTTATGAATCCGAGGAGCGTAAACTGTATAAATTAGATCGCGCGATGCTTGCTACCGATCATTCACTAGAAGTCTCTGCAATATCCAAACAAAAATGGTTTTTGTTCGCACCTATTCTCGAAGATAGTCTTCTTTCCTAGCCACGTGGCAGCAACATTTTGAGACGGGACCAGCGGAGCCTGGCAGAGCGGCGACCGATGCCAATGAAGGGCCCACAACATCTGCCAGAACCTTCTTAGGGCACATTCATGTAAAAAGCGTGCGCGTTAGCTTTTCTCGTTCATTGCCGAACAGATATTGGAAATATATATAATAATATATAACAATCTTTTTATTATTCGGCATTAGTTGAATCTACTGTTTGTTTTCATTTTACAGCATGAGCAGAATGCGTGCATTTAGGCAAAAATGTCGGCGTGTGTCCTGCATGGCCATTGAGTTAAGCCTCCGGCTCCTGCAGCGAGCCTGCTTAAAGAAGTTAAAGTTAAGCTCTACTTTGTTTTGAAGGGTGAATTAGTCGACAGTTATGAATTTCATATTCTGTTTATTGCTCTGAAGAAATAACATGTTTCAGATATGTACATAAAATGAGTGCAGAACTCAAAAACAATACATATGTAAGACAACTTCTCATGAGGCCAAGTTGTGTATTGTCCATATTTTTCTTATTTAGTAACAATTTGCCCAATGTTGAAAAAAATTCAATATTCATGTTTGTTTGAAACGTTATAATCATTTGAGCGTAAAGTATCAGAAAAAATGTTTTTACAATGCTATCTACCATGCTACTGAGTAATAAAACTGCTGCCTTGTAGTTTTTATTGAACATTAGGATCAAAATTCCTAAGAACATCACATTAAAGAAGCTGCATGCACCAGCCACTATAATATGGTTGCAATTCGTGAGGGGCCGTGCGAAAAAAAAGTTTTTCTTTATCCTGATTGTCTGAGTGGTTAAGACTACAATTACTGCTCTTACTGACTGTTCATGACTGTTAATCACCAACGGCTTCCTGGCCCGTTCCTTCACCGTTCGTCTTTTTCTTTGTGCCAGAAAATGTGGCACCTACAGGAAAGCAAAAGCGCAGTCGACCCTGACGTGTATACCATAATACCCCGAGTCATCGCCCGTCCCAGAGTCACCGCCCACCCGTAGATCGCTATTACTTTGTACCGCAATATGCAGCACTGATACAGACGTTGTCTCAATTCGATTGCTGGATGACCCCTGCATAATGGCGCTGGTCCTAAATGCAGTTGTGCCCAAAAAGAGGCCCTTTCTTTCGAAAGGGGTCTACGTTCGCTTTAGGAAACAGGCTTACGGCAATCACAGCATCGAATTGTGCTTTTCTGTAACTGCCCTCGCGCGACGCAAGCAGTGTATTTCGAGCACAGTAAAGCATTCTTTTATGAGTCTTGAGAGCAAGATAACATTCCACGATTAAAGTTGTGTATCGCTTGCAAGCCACGCTATATCGAAACAAAAAAATAGCATTTTTTGTTTCGTGCTGACGCCACCTTGTCTCCTTCAGAGGCTTGCACTGCCTCTCGATATCAAAATTTGAGAAAAGTGGCTGGTTAAGGTGACTCCAAGATTCGAGTGCGGCTACCAGCATTGGTGAACTGTCCTAAAATATGCTGCGCCTTTGCTACAATGCATGCCGTGCTTACATCTGCTCACGACGAGGAAATGAACTGCGAATGTGTGTGGAAGAGATTACTGGGAGGTGTGTTTACGTTTTTAAAAGTAGTATGGGTTCTCAAAACGGTGGTTAGGCATAACGGAGGAAAACCAGAGATACTTAGCAGAAGGAAATATACTCATCAATGCAGATCGTTGTAATGCGCGACCTATAGATATGTGTGTGAATAATGTGGGACTTAAACAATCGGACACGCCGATATAGTACTGGGCCTTACGTACAAATAAATAATATAGTAACATGACTGCATATAGCAGTTCCAGTGCTGAGAATTGCGCGTTAGATCGCCACTGAGCACAATTCTATCTAAATGGTGTTACGATAAAAAGTTGCAGTTCTGAATCGTTCTCGGTATTTTGATGCTCGTCCGCATCAAAAGACGCAAAAGATGCATTATTGGATGAGAAAATTAAAGTTAAAAATTTTTCCGCCATTTGATTGAACCTTGCGACGTCCTAACCGAAAAGGACGGGTTGCCGACGTCCTTACCGAAAAGGATGGGTTGCCGCCTTTTTGAAGTGAATTATCCATGGTATATGAGGCGTAGCGCAAACGATCACGACGGATGAAGAACCGATGCTCACACCGCAGGCGCTATGAAGCATGTAGCGAGTGTGTCTATTCTTCGTCCGTCGTCTCGGTTTTCGCAGAACCTCACGCAAATGATCAGAGATATCGACCTGCCCAAGCTTCCAATTTTGAAGTGAATGACGGTGTAGCATGCCATATGTGATACGCGCATGAAAACTGGCGTCGACGCATGCATTTCATTTGCTTAAAAGGCCGTTGATGGCGACACTTCTTTTTCGTTTTGCGGAATTTACTGGCTTACAATGGCTCCGTTTTCAATTAGATGTTCCCTTTATGATTAGGCCGCTGTACCCTATCGATACATGTCAACTTCTTGTGCCCTTTGTTTCCTTACGCAATATAATAGCGGCACATAACTGAAAGGCAACTATTTTTTTCGATGGAAGTGCTTCCTCTGGCTTACGAAGGCATCAAATGTGAAACCCAACAAATGTGAAACGGTAGCGCACAGAACAAGTTCCGGCTTAAAGAAGATAAGCTATAGACTGACCGATGTTTTGCGGGCAATAGAATTCAAACTGAAATAGAGCATTCAAGCATGCCACAGAACATGAAACCTAAGCATCAAAGCACAAGACCTCAAATACATTTCCTTGACCAGGACATGCAGCCAATGCTTACGGGAAAATCGAAAATATCAGGCTGCCGAATTTTGATGAATTTCGGTGCTCAGTTCGGCCACAGCAGTCTGTACTTTCTACTCAGATTTTTTTCCCTTCCAATTATAAAGGAAACCACACTTTACAACGGTTTTCAATTTTGAATACTCATCGGACCTGCGAGAACTAGTTCAGTTAAAGTACACTTTTTGCTTACCTGCGTTAACATTTCAACAGAGCTATCCTCTTTTTCACATGGCGATTAATCAAGACATGTAATCAATATAAAGCCGGCGTTCAATATTTTAGGGAGGAATAAAGTTCCAGCAACTGGAGGATTGCTCGCCAGAAGGAAGAGTCGATGACTTCAAGACTGATGCCAGAAATCTGCTGAGAAATTAGACAGCCTGAATGCAAAAATTAAGGTTTTGAAAGTTGAAGGCAACCGGGCAGTGGACTATATGCGCGCAGTTAATGACTGCCTAAGCGTCACAAGATCAATTTGACACTGTGCTCCGGATAATAATGTGGGAAGGTGCGGAACTCGGGATTAGCATGAATTAAAGGGTTGCGGGTACGCACCGTGACCCTCTTCACTCGCTTCTCTGCACGATTTGTTTGACGGCGCGATTGAACACCTCGTGCATCATGAATCTCAGGTTAATGAGCTGGGACGCGAAGACATTTCAGTGGTTAAAGCAGGATGGCCGCATGGTATCTACGGGTGATTTGGTATTGCGCTACAAAGGCAATGACGCAATGTTCCCTATTTATGTTATATTTGGATTGTGCGTAGTGTCCTTAGGGTAGAACAAGACCAGCGTTTATGCTCTCCGCTCACGTCGTTACTTCCGTGACTGCAGTAAAAGAATAATGCTTTAAGTGCAGCTTTCGAGAAAAGCCAGGAGATACGCAGGCTGCAGGTTGTGGGCAAGTTTTCCTCAGCTCCACGCCCTCAGAGGATGAATACTGCTGCTTATTGTGAATGTAATACGTCGTGTTCTTGTTTATCCTAGGTGCTAAATAAATTTTTCTGGCTTTTGATGAGTGTCGTTAGCTGATTATTTTGATTGTCTCGAGTATCCAGTGTCAACATGGTATGCTATACCGTTTCCAACACACCACGGCATGCTGCTGGCCTATTAAAACACGGACTGTTTTGCATTGCAACATTTCTGGAGTTGACCAATAGAAATGTGCAAAGCTGATTCAAAGCCACTGCAGCATAACTTATTGATTGTAGACCTTGTACACCATCAAGTATCATAGCGATGAGCAGGTGTTCTTCAGTGAAAATATGAATTAAGGTAAACGGAAACCAACTGTGTGTACCACAATTTGTGCCCCATTCAGAAAGAGGACTACGTCCTCAGTTGCAAACATATCTATTATGGGTAATTCTAAAGGAACGGAAATATTTCCCTCCGATACGCGATAGCCGGCAGGTCGAGTTACACACGACTGATATGAAATGTGCCTTAGAAGACCGCAGCAAGAGATTCTTCGGCCACTATGTTCACATATTTTCCTTGGCAGGAAAGCGGTCCAACAGCTTATTACTGTTCTCTAGTCTGTAACGATAGTACCAACTTTAGCTGTATGCTTTAGTTCGCAAGAAGACACTTTTCATATTTATGGATAAAAGTATCATTGCAGTTTTGACATTCTCTTAGCCCCTTCTCAGTAGCTAAGACCAAATTATTGCGCGTGTCAGCATGCACACCGTTGTGGAAAATATACTGCGCATTGAGTTCACTTTCAGGCAATGCATTGAATCTCGTTTGAATCTACGGTGCAGATTTCTCGAAAATTAGTGGAAGTCTCGCTCTCATTAGCGGGTCGGCTTATAAACAAACCTCTTTGATTGTATACGGGGTGATCAAGGCGGAGATCATTTACTCATAGAGCTTAATATTGGGACCAGTAATAAAGAAATGTACTTAACGAACCTTTATATATCTGATTTAGGGGCGAGATTATGTTGAGAAATTTAAGTCCGACAGCACCAGTGATAAGCTTATATTTATATTTTCCTAATCGGCAAGGTGGTTCTAAATGTGGAGCGTCAGCATATCTTTTGAAACTTGCTTGATTGGTTTTCTAACATTGCATATTTATCAAATGGCATTGTACCACATGGTTTCGCCGCAAAAAATCAAATGAACTTCTCCATTAGCAAATAATTTAAAAGAATGTCAGTATACGATACTTAAGAAGTGTAAGCGACGCCATTACATAATTAAAAACCTCGCGAAAACAAAATCAATGTTCTTTGAAAAATGTATTTTGTGCTCGACATTTCGGCTCATATAGGCGATTAGGAAAATTTAAAACTGGGCACACCTTTGAGGTTGGCAGCTTTCGATTTCGGAATATAGATTTGCTCGCACAAAATTACAAATAAGAGAGTGGATTAAATATTTTACTTCATTACTCCTCTAAATACTGAGCTGTATCACACACATGACGCCCGCCTTGCTGTAGAATCCATCTCCACAGACCGCACCCATGTATCTCTCACAGGTTTTGAAGTAAAAATCTGGAAGCTTTAAGAAAATCCCCCTGGATTTTGGACATGCACTCTAAGCGTAGTAAAAGTTCAAAATGTTTGTTTGGCTGAAAAAGATTGCCACATTTGAAAAATGATTTCTGCATTATTGTGAATTCGTTTTGCTTTTATTTTTTGTAGAAGTGACGTCATTCATTGACCCTTTTTTTTGTAACGCCTGGTTGCCTGTTGCGCGATCTGCATAAAAAAAACCTCGCATTCGAAGTTGATGCCTTAGGGTGTGGGTAAACACTACAATATTAAACCTTCCGCTTGGAGTTTTTTACGCTAGTTTCGACGGTGGACGACATCGTTCTTAATCTTAGGCTTACATATGGGAAGCAGTGCTACTAGCGTCGGTCAACATTGAAGTCAAATAATTTTCCAGTGCCTTATAGAGAGTGATCTCGCACAAATGCTTTTGTGAGTAGGGTGTTCTACCTCTGCCCTCGCGTAGATTTATATGAATAAAAGTACAGAACATCCTTGCTTGGCTAACGGAACACATTCAGTTCTCAATGTTATGAGAAGTGATAGCTGTTGCGAAGCTGAGGTTTAAATTTCTCTATTTGCTCACCTCAACACTTCTGGTGCCGTGTTTAAAAGCCTCCTCCCATAGCTAACTGCAGCTGATTACTGTGCTCTGCGTTGGGAATACGCCTCCGTTGCGAATAATAACCATTCCGTTGGTTTAGTAATAGTAATTTTCCCTGGGATTTGAGAAGCATACACTGTCCTTAGAAGGAGCGGGCTAGAGGATAGCTTACTTCCTTTTTATTCCAATAGAGAGTAATTTGTGTTTAGAAAGCAGTGCTTAAAACAGTGTTTCGGAAACCATGCCTATTTTATGCCGAAAGCCCAAACTTTCCCAGAATAAGGAAGTTTTACGTTCATGCTTGTCCTTTTAATAAGTGATATTTGGTTCCAGCGGGCGTAGCTTTTTTTATCTTTCGTGTTTCAGCATGTGTCACAAAGACCATGGAAATCATACTTTTAACTAGGCAAAAACAGACAAAAATCAGTTTCGAGGAAAACAGAAGATTTTCAATCTGTTTAGAGGGAAGATTTCAATGTGAAGTTTGCAATCATTCTTTTTAAATAAGTAATGTGGCAGGAATTTATCACTTTATTGCAAGTTATTCAGTTGCGAGTCTCTATTGGGTATCTTTACTGCTATGTTTAAGGAAGGAACACGCGCTCTGAATCCTTCACTGCGACTGCAAGTCTCAATATAAGAAACTGACAGTAATGTGTTGTACGTTAATGCGCTATTATATTCGTAGTGTTTTACTTTGGGAAAGCGTCTATTAATCGCCACCAATAGAGTCGCTGACCACCTCTTGTGTTCATTAGCAGTGCCACCGCCAAAATCTGTATTTATTTTGAGAGAACACCTTCACAAAAAAAAACAATTTTTATAAAGTTCTTCAGCCATCGATTTCACTCCTGCCGTCGCGTAGAGGTTTCACATAGCTAAAATGCAAAAAACTCCCCCAAACATGTGTTGCTCTGAGTCTAACGTTTGTGGCTCTTTAACAGTGTCGCAAGCGGCCAGGCTTTTTTTATCGGCGGAATGAAGGCAAGAAAAAAAATGACCCAGTTTAGTGTGTCCGAGTTAGGAGCTTAGGACAATCAAGAATAATTAAATAAACTGCTGTTGGAGGGATTCCTAGCACCGTTCGCTCTTCCTTCCGACTTGAGATAACCAAGAAAAAAATCCCTGATCCCGTTCACCGTAATTACTCAAAAGTTCAGGGCCGAAATAGCGCTGTGATTCAGCCCACTATATATTATAGCTTCTACCTTTTTTTTCTGTGCTGCTGACGAAATACTATCCCTTTTGCGATATCTTTAAAGTATAGTGGTCGAACTATTTCCATCACAGAACGGAGGGAACTGCATCCCAGGTTTCTAAGGTTGTTGTTGTTTATTGTGCTTAAGACAGTACAGAAGTAGTGCCAAGGGGCAGAGGCAAAAGGCGATAGCAATGAACGCCTGACTGGGCCAATGTCCCTACAAAAACTTGCAGCACAAACAGCACACACATAGAAATGAAAATAAGGCAAACTTGCACATGAACAGAGGCAATCTGTCGATTACAGAGGAAATTAGTAAAAAACAGGATTGAAGCCCGTACTAAGTAGTCAAATTATACAGTTGTGTAGCCTAAGCACAAAATAAATTGACAGAATGAGTTTAATAGTAAAATATAGAATCAATCCGAGGGCATAAATTCACGTAGTGGGAAATTCCTTTCCAATACAAATACACTTTGAATATCATTATAGGGAACACTGCAAACTGGAGAGCTGTTAAGCGCCCATCAGTTAGCTCTGTAGATCAGCACAAATCTTCGCACAAGCTGCAATGGAAGAGACCGTTAGCTCCTGCAAGTCATCGTCTACTATATTTTGCGGGAACAGCAGGGCAGACAGTTTTCGTGATCATTATCAATTTAAGTAGCTACGGGTACTGGTTAGGAAAGAGGATGCAGCCATCTTGAGGAGATGAAACAAGATTTAACATTTCAAGCAGACATTTACGAGAGCGTATTAGAAAATTTCTGGAAATACGAACGGCATCGGGGTCGAAACTGACCGCAAAAAATAACTGAAATATGTTAAAGGTCGGACTGGGTTTGTAATGTTTATATATTTATTTACTTATTGGATGGGCAATGCATGGTACTGACCGTGGGGCAGGACAAAAGGAGGTAATTAGTCTCCTGACCAGGCCTTGGCCCCACTGGGCGCAACAGCAGCGCTTAAAAAATACATGAATACATGTAGACAGTGCATATAGAATTGGACATAACATGCATCACCGTACAAAAATGCGCATGAAGCATGTGACAAGTTCAAAAAAAAAAACACATGTTATTGTTAACACTTTGTACACGAATTTAGAAATCAGAACACAATAACTTCTCAATTAGAAATCATTGTTCCTACATGTATGGCCTTTTAATTGAAGTGAGCAGAAGTTTTATTCTGCGTTTGAAAGTTCTCAGACTTCTACATGTTTTGCCATCTCGAGAATGTCTGGATAAATATTAGATAATTTCATAATTTGATTATCAATTGTCTGTTTAGCATAACTTGCCCTTGGTTTTTCTGTGACAGAGTAAAGTCCTACGCAAATTGTGAAGAGTATCTCTATGTAGATAAAAACTAACAAATCGACTGTTATTGCTTGATACTGCAGAAAATATGTACGCAGATAAATTCTGTATGTATATTTCGTGAAAAGGTCGGGTATTTTGTGCTCTCATTAAGGTTACAAGGTGTACATTTTCTTTATATAAAGTTCTAATCGTGCTTTGCTGCAGTGCAGATAGTCTATCGTTATCAGTCTTAATTCCAGTTCCCCATAATAAGGCACAGTACTTAAAGTGTGAGTGTACAAGTGAAAAATAAAGCTGCTTTTTGAGCCTGGGAGGGACAAGATTACGAAGGCGGCATAACATTCCAATACTTCTCGCTACTTTAATTCTTATACTTTCTACATGATAGGACCACGTTAGGTTCGACTGAAAAGTAACCCTTAAAAATGCATGACGATCAACGCACTCAAGCAATGCATCATTAAAGTTCAGGTTTATATTGAAGTCATTGGACTTATTTTTTGAAGAAAATATCCTGTATTTTGCTTTATTTGTATTTATTTGAAACTTGTTTGTTGATACCCATAAACTGAGCTCATGCAGCCATGCGTTTGACGTGGCCTCAAGTTTTTCAAGGCTCTCTCCGGAAAAAAAAGACACTTGTATCATCAGCATGCAGCTACACTGCCCTCGCTGACGAAATGTCAACGATGTCATTTCTATACAGAACGAATAACAACGGGCCGAGTATAGAGCCCTGAGGAACGCCGTATCTAATGTTACCTTTCCCCGATGGAATGCCGTGAATGGATGTGAACTGGGACCTCGCATGTAGATAACTTCGTATAAGGCTTTGTGTGATGCCTCTAAAGCCATATGCTTCGAGCTTGTTGAACAAGATATGGTGCTCTATAGAATCAAATGCCTTTCGAAAATGTAACTAAATTCCAATTGAATATAACTTACCTTCAATATTACGAATGATTTTGTCTTTAATGCGCAATAGGGCCGTTTCAGTTGACTTTCCTTTTTGAAATCCGTACTGCTTTTCGACGATAACTTTCTTTGACAATAAAAAGGTACCATATCGTTTATATAGGATACGCTCCGCAACTTTGGATAACAGTGCTAAGACTGAGATTGGTCTGTAATTGTTTAACTCATTGCATTTACCACCTTTGGGTAATAAAGAAACACAAGCAATTTTTAATATTTGTGAAAAAACACCAAGGGATAGCATTTGATTGCAAATATGGGTTAGGGGCTTTACAATGAAACTGGCAACTGCTTTAATCTGTAAGGCTTTATTATCATCTTCTCCAGCTGCGAATTTGTTTTCAAGTGAACTCAACAGAGAAACAGTTTCATCTTCAGACGTAGGAGCAAGATACACTGTCATATACGACATAATTAATATTATGTAAAGGGCTGCACTCTGGTTGGTTATCGGGCACGGTCATTGGAGCTCCGACATTAATGAAATTATTATTAAACTAACTGGCTAACCATTCGCGAGAATATATTTTTTTATTTATTTGTAGTTCAGACGGTATGTCTGCTGTAGGGCGTTGTTCAACTCACGAAAAACTTTCCACGTTCTGCTACTATTTCGCGCTAAGTTCTCAAGCTTGCGTTGAAGAAACGCGAATTTGGGTTTTTTTTAAAATCTGAACTTAACCTGTTCCTGAATCGTTTAAATTTATGCAGTGTTTGAACGTCACGTGTTTTCAGAAAAAGACTAAACATTTTTTTCCTTTTGCTTGATCCGCTCATAAAGATCATTAGTTATATATGGTTTCCGGGGTTTTTTGTACTGAAGGACAGTTGATAAAGGAAAGGCAGCATTATAGCAATGCTATAGTGTTTAAATGAATGTATCGTATGACCCAGAGAGATCACTTTCAGAGTACACATTAACCCATTGTGAGCTGGCAACTAAAGACGTGAACAAACTGACACTATGGTGATTAACATGTCTTCTAGTGTATTTTATACTTTGAGAATTTCTATCTACAGGAAGTGCTGCAAATAGAGATAGGTGGTCGCTAATATCAGAACACAGGACACCGGAATGTTCGTGAAACACAGATCAACCAACGTGTTTGAATGCGCAGTTACCCTAGTGGCCTCGGTAATTAGGTTTTCGCAAGTATTTGCAAGCATAACTTCTAGAAGTTGACATTTGGGTTGTTCATCTGAAAACAAGGTAAACATTAAAGTCGCCGACAACAACTACATGGCATTTTTTGACATTTGCAAGAACCAGCAGTCTTTCAGCCAAGCTAAAAAATTTATTAAGGGTGCCATGGGGAGGGCGGTAAACTGCAAGAACGAGTACATTACGACACACAATTGCAACTGTTTCAAAATCATTGTTCACGCATGTGAAATCCGGCTAACATTCAAACCGATGATGCTTCCGGACATTAACGGAAATGCCCGCACCACGTCTTTCCGAGCGATAAGCAGAAGCGTGTCTAAAATCACAAAAACTGAGTACCTCTGAGCTATCAGAATACCAGGTTTCTGAAAAACAAAAACAAAAAGTCAAGAGCACACGTCATAAGAGACAGGTATGTTTCGATTTCCACATGTTTGTTTCGGAGACTTCTCGCGTTCATATGAAAGACAGAAAGGTGCTTCCCACGCAGCTAGTTCTCACTGTGATGCGGTCTATTAAATGATACAGTCGTGTAAGTGGCCATGATTTGATTTCTATGCCGCACTGGGCATGAACTGAGCGCTAGACAATTTGTCCAAAGTCATCTTCGTTCAAGATCGTGACAGCAGTTGCACCAAGGCTTTTGCGCACGAAGACTCGCCTTTCTGAAATCCAAACATACGAATACGCATTTTCTTTCGCATTACGTTTTGCGAGCCAGCGCAGACGTTTGTTGGTTTCCATCAGGTTGTCGAAGAATATGACTCCATATTTATTATTCTGCGATTGCTTCCTTCTTTTACACCATTTTGATCTGAGAATTCCCGACACAAATCTGACAATTACAACATCTGGCCTGCCAGGTATAGAGGGTAGTCTGTACAATCCTTCAATGTCATCTTTAGACAGATCTGCGAACTCAAGGTGCTCAGCTATTTTATTTACTTCTTGCAAGAGCTCCCCATCTTATGTGGCTTAAGACCGTGGATTTCAATATTTTGCTTCCGACTGTATTGCTCTAGATCATTTATCTGTTGTTGTAGTCCGGGAACAGCTTTAAGTTCTGGTGACCTTTACATAGCCGAATAAATGAATTGAATTGAATTGAAAAACAAGCATTTATATTTCATTCTCCCCATCAGCCGTAAACATGGTCTGATGTTTACCCTGTCTCACACAAAGCCTCACGACAATACCTAGCGGTTTGTTTTTTTCTTGTTTTTATGCACCGAATTTGTGGTTCTGAATGATTTCACCACATTCAATTGAGGGCGAAGCAAATGCACCTTTCAAAATTATTGAGTTTCAAATCGATGGTGACTGCTTTCCAGAGAGGTGCTTTCGAGCGTACAAGGAGCAGGGCTTAAGCGAAAACGTCTAAACAGCCGCCATACATAGAGGATGACCTACAGTTCGTAGACATTTATTGCTTGCGAACTTTCCTTCTAAGCGTACCACAGTTACGACAAAACCTTCGGAGTGTACACTGCAACGATCGAGGGAATGGTGTCACAAAAAAAGAGCCTCATGAAGCGTCCCCTAGGAAGGCGAAACTAAGCTTCAGCAAGCAGCCGTAAATCATCCTCTACCAAAAAAGTGAGTGGAGTGCTGCGAAAGACTTCGACCGATAGCAACGAACGTGAGGCAGCGACATAACGGCGTGGGCGAATTCTTGACGCCCTTTCCTGAATAGAGACCATGTCGCTGCAGCTAGGTTGTAACATATATCAACTCGCCTTTTTGTCGTTTCGAGTGCATTTTTTTAAATAATTTCGTGAAGGAGAAAAGCGGCAAAGAAGATTTTAGCGTTGCGATCAAAACGCTGCCGCGCTCTTCAACGTGCCTTACACATAGCTTTTTGCACGGCCAGACTGGAGTGGGTGACCTTCAAGGACACAGGACGATTTAGTGGAATGTGATTGTTGATGCTATGTAATTTTGCAGTGGAGGAGAGCAGAATACTCAAACCAATGATGAATGGTTTATCTTCCAGCATTTCCTTTTTATTTTTGTCCTTCTTACACATTGCCGTCAAGCTTAACTTTAGCGCATGCAAGAAAGGTGTGAAAAGGTAGTGCGTAAGAATCGTAAACGAACAAGGGAAGGTTAACGAAAGATGCACCCAAAATTATAAATATCTCTCCATTTACCCGCCGCCATGTGCTGTTTATATCAGCTCACCTGAAAGAAACTCAGGTGGTCCCGGTTACTCCGCGTCTCTCCAGTGCGGTGTCCGCATTGAGAGCCATGTCCCGCTTCGGGACGTTTAATCCCACAAGTTGCACTTTCGTTCCCTTCGCCGTCGTCACATCATTTATGGTACTCTTCAGCTCCTTGCCTAGTCTACGGATTTGATGAGACGTCATGTGGAGTCGTTTTTATCGATAGTCATGAGTTTTGGTTGCTGTGTCCTTTTTTGCTGCCTCGTAGAAGGACCCCTTTCGAAATGTACGAAAAGCACTCATAATTTATTCAATGAATGTTTATTTATTTATTTATTTGATTTATTTATCAGTGTACCCACAGCACCTGTACGGCATTGCAGTGTGTGTGTGGGGGGGGGGGGGGGGCAAGGAAAATTCAAGGCAAGAGCGTAAATGCAGGAATTACATCAACACTCAGAAATATGCAACAATGGAATCAAGTAAGCATAGAAACAAAAGAGGCATTTGATACGACCGTTGCAACAGCACTACCAAGTCGATTTCATTCCCTGATATTTGGGATAAAAAAGGACATTTTGAATAAGTCTGTTCTACAGTATATTTCTTTCACCTTGTTCCTGCTATCTGTACGCGACGAAATGTATTTAGGACTCAGCATGTGCCGACCGGGTTCTATACCTGTCTTGGAATGAAAGATATTGTGAAAGAATTTTAGACGAAGGATTTTTTTCGTTTTTGAAGCGTGTCCCAGTCAAGACTTTCTTTTGCAGTTGTTACACTGAAGTTCTTTGAGTAGTTGTTGAAGACCTAGCGAACTGTAATGTTCTGTGCTCTTTCTAATTTACGAATATTACTCACCGTCCATGATCCCACACTGTGCACCCATACTCAAGTACAGACCGGACAGATGTCTTGTATAACAGTGCTTTTGTTTCAGCAGGCAACCGCTTCGTGTTTCTGCGGATGAACCCTAAAACTCTGCAGGCTTTAGCTGCAGTGAAATCAATATGTCGATTCCATGTGAGATTGGCTGTTATGTAGACACCTAGGTATTTGTGCTCCGCCAATGATTTTAAATTTGTTCCATTAATAATATAAACATATTCATGAGATGTATTTTTCTAGTGAAGCACATATGTACTGTTTTGCGATCTGATTTGTACCCAGACTGCCTCAATTTCACCAAAATCAAAATAAATGTTGCGGGAATAAAGGTGCTTACCGACTAGAATAAAAACACTTCCGCCACGACCATCGCGGTCATGTCGATAGCAAGTGTACCCAACAGGAAATTCTTCACTGTCAGCTATATCAGTATCCAACCACGACTCTGAGCCTAAAATCACAAAAGGCTTCACCAGCCAACCAAATCTTAAAATTCATCAATTTTGTTTTAATAATTCGGCAGTTCACAATCAGGAATGAAAGTCTACATTGGTTTGATGGTTGCTGTCAGTTTTCTTTGAATACCTGTCCGAGCGCTTCGTTGCAAACATATCGTACTTTGTTCAAATACAGTGCGTCATACTTTAGATGCACTTTATCAGTGGGCTTTTTTTGCTCTTTGGCGTATTCCCACAAATAGATTCTTTTTCTTCTCACGTTTTCAAAGTAATTAATCCTCAGAAATACTAACATTCTTGCCCTTTAACTTCTTAACATTTGTAAAGTACAGCCTGCTTATCTTTGTATGTCGTGAAGCAAACAATCACTGGTCGATTTTTTCCTTCGCTGAACTTCCCAAGGCGGTGAGCCCTTTCTATCTGTACTTGATCAACGCGTAAATCTTTTCTGCAGATTTCTAAGACACTGTTTCCAGCCACATCAAATGTTTCATGTACTTTGTTATCATCAATTCCAAAAAAACAAGATTGCATTGTCTGCTCCTGTTTTCGAGATCTTCGACTTTAGTGATTAACGACTGAAGCTCGGACTGATGCATTTCGCACCGCGTCCTGCAGTCCGCAACAATATTTTGAATTTCTTCAAGTTTGATCATTCTAGACTCTAGTGCAGTTAACCGAGTATTGAGCAAGGCCATGGCTGTCTTATGCTCTGGCTGGTGCGCTTCCATGACAACTAATTTATCTTTGATTTCGCTTTGCCCAGACAATAGCTGCTGCAGAGTAGTATCATTAGGGCCCAGGTTCAACTCTACGTCTCCACAAGTGAACAATAACAACAAGTAAAAAGCTAGTAGAAGAAAAGCACAAAACGACGCCGTTGTCGACTCAAAAGAGTGCCGCGAACTGCGTGAGAGCGAACAGTAGCAATAAGACAGGGGGTGGAACCGGCATGGTGAATGGAATGGAATGAATGGAATGAATTCCTGGAACTCTCTGTGCATGATAACAATGTGTTATTGCTGCTGCGTTCTAAAGCAAGTCTTAAATTGACACCCGTTAATGGTCTGTCTGCTGAGGTCATGGTGATGGTGTAGCTGCGGGGAAGCATGGTGAATCGAAGGAGTGTGGAAGGAAACACGTGCAGTGGAAAGAGGCCGGCTGGAGGCGAAGAGATAATATAAAGTTCACCATTGGCTGGCGTTGTTTCTTGTTAAACGGTGGTTTCTGATGCGGTAAGGCAGAAATAATTTAACTCACCGAACACTTTGCATTCGAACTAAGGAACGAAGAAAATTGACGGAAATTTTGAGAGGCGGAATTATCTGACAGTAATTTAGGGAGGGGAGAGCTAAAAAAATAGCCAGAGAATATATAACATAGGAAGCGGCACGAAGCAAAACGTCGCTCTCACAGCAAATACATTTTATTCGTCTTTTTTGCGTTACTTCTCCCCACAACATCCATCGTGATCCATACCATGTGTGCTTCGTTCTGCGCCAGGCGCGACGTGTGGCGACTGGAAAGCAGGCCAGTCTTTACATTTTCGAAATAAAGCAAAACGTCTCTTCGCAGTCGAGACGACTAGAGCTTGGTTATTTTCTGCACATACTTGCCGCACCGTTGGTCCAACAGGATTGCCATGAAGCCGAAGTCAGTACGTTCTCGCTTCAAAGATGCCAGAAGATGTACTTGGGCTCGCCACTTCGAGCTGCTGCGCAGCCGGTCGTGTCACGGACGCCAGTTCGCGCTGCCGAGCATGCTCTGAATGGCATTGTCAATATGGTCGCGCCTAGAGGCTTCCCTGGCATTGCTCATGTTTGCCGAGCACATCCCGATGCTAGAGAAGAAACCAAACAAGGAACACTTCACAGGAAGTTCGTGGTTTGAAGCCTGTTTAATAGTTGTGCACATTTTGTAGTCAGTGCTTCGATTCAAGAGGACAAACTGGACGAAAACATATCTGCCTACATCTTTTCGATAGCCAAGTGCTAAAAATGCGCTCTGCAAAGTGCCTATGTACCGCTAACGTTTTTATAGGGGGTCGTGTATTAGTTCGCGATATAAACTTATAAAGATTTCACTGGTAACGTAGTGTGCGGAGAATTTTATGACTCATTCGGCTCAGTCGCTGGAGATGTGATGGTATCCAAAATCGAAAATTGCCCATACAGTGAGAACTACGAGACCACTGAGGGCAATATGGAAGCTGCCCGGGAGCATTCGAAGCACGGCGCTTGTCACGCACAGATAGAACAATTAGATTAATGTCCTAACAACAAAAAAATCATCACTTTGACCGTTCCTTTTTTTTTACGCGAACTGTGCGACGCATATTCGCTGCGCTAACAATGGCATTTGCAATCTTTCCTGTCTAGTGTAGTTTTAAGAGAGGGAACACATTGTTTATTATTTTCTCTTTGTGTTATACTCCTTTTTCAACCCTAGATTCTCCTTTGCTCCGTCTACTACTGCTGTGTAATTGAGCGAAAGCCTTCTTATCGCTATTTGTGTATGTATTCTACTGACGCAACCAACGATATGTTGACTGAACCAGTGATTCTCAGTTAGGTTTTAATTTCCGGACTAAAATTTGCTCTAAACGAAACACTAAATCTTGCACAATTGTTAGGAAATTTAAATATTTAGCAGGGACGTGCGAGACATTGTTGCAGCTCAGGGTCCACTCCTGCCTAAGTGCAGATAGCCTTAGGCAGGGGTGGACATGCATAGTAAAGAAATCAAAGCTGAAAATAAGCGTCACAAGATACGTAAAAAAAACGACAACACGACGGCGACGCCCACTAGGGCAGAAAAACATTCGAAGGAAAAAAGTGCTTCGATAAAGACGAGGACCAGCGAAGCCGCGAACCCGGTTACAGACGCGGTAATGAAAGGGAGAAGGCGCAATCGATGACAGCGCGGAGAACCTTTCCTTAAAATCGCCTTGGAGCCTTCTTAAACTACTGGAGTTGCTACGAATGCTAAAGCGCATATGATTCACGCCCCCCCCCCCCCCTCCGCCCTCCTCCCTACTCTAATGTTTTAAAGAGATCGAAGTAATTCCGAGATAAGGCAATCAGCACTGAGCCCAACAGGGCCGACAGCGACTTTGGACTATGGTTCCTTCGCGGTTCGGTAAATAATGCCATTAACGCTACAATTTTAAAAACTGAATTTTATTTTTTCCAAGCTGCCAAATTAAGTTGTCGACCTATGCCTTTAATCGACTACATTGTTTATGAATGATGTGATCACATTGAGCTTGAACCGTACTGAGTTTTCAAAGTAACTCACAGTAAGACCACATTCTGGCCTTTCCCGGTTTAAATAAGTCGGCAAAAACCAACGTCGTGTCATACTGTGGGTTAGAAAGTGAAGGGTATTCTGATTGAATACCCTGAAATTTTGGATACTGATTCATCGCCAGTTTGTCTTTTAAGGTGTAAGCATTAGGTGGAGATGGTGACAGACTCTTCTCACAGGTTGCGACTGCTTCAAATGAGTGGGGGAGCGTGAGTAAAGGAATCACAAGCGCTCAAAAAGGATTACTTGACTATTTACTGCACTTTTCTGTTTTCATTGTTATCGACAGCCAGCAAGGATGAATTGAAAAGATGCTCTAAATTGACGTAGGAAAAAATGACAGGATTTTAAAGGATTTTAAAATCATCGACTTCAAGACAATTGACTCACAGCAAAAGTGTTTTGGTATAACTAAGAAAATTTTCTCTTTTGCCGTAGAACATCACTTACATGAAGCCAGTCGCTTCTGTTACAAACTTTTACAAATGCTCTCACTTAGGAAATGAACTGACGTGACTTTAGTAATTTTCTATTCTTAGCTATATATACCATGTTGTCTAGTAGTATCTTACACTGCAAGAAAATATTCATTTATGAGAGTTACCGCGGTGAGAAAAATAGGTTCAGTCATGTGATTAAAAATGACGATAAAGCTGCAAAAAAAGATTGGGACGAACTCCTAATTACATTATTTGCTGGCAATACAGTGGCTTTAGGAACGGCCCTTGCCTTATTGGAATTGACGTAACTTCCGGCCTGGAGACGTCACTTCTCGCCAGACAATGGCAAATATCAGATTTGGTGACGTCACATGCCTCCAGCCAATGGCTGAGTTTTTAGACGGAAGACACATATTTTTTTTCCTCGATTGAGCTTTTGATGCTCTTGCATTAATACGCCAAAAGGGATATAGTATGTTCACAATGCTGTGAGTATAACCATACGTTAGACAAAGCAAGGAGTCTAATAGTGAAGCAGAGTACAATGCGGCTACTTTTTATTTCAAGAGTCCGCATTTAATTTCTGAGTACGGAGAAATATCTGAGGGTAAGTAATATGGAAGTGTGGTGCGCATCTTTATTCAACAATACTAGCTCAGTATTCAAAGTGATTTTTTTTTATTCGACGGTAAAGCATGTGTCCTATAGGTTCATTGATAAGAAAACGTACCCGATCCAAAGCGGATAGAGTTGCCACCTCCCTCAACTTTTATGTGCCCTTTTTTTGTACAGATGTTTCAATGTGCGTTATATATAAAGAATCTTTCTGGGTTTAAAGCATCCTGTGCAGCATCAACGAAAGCATTTTTCTCGGCATCAAAACATCAAAATTATTTAACTTTGACGTTCCTACAGGCTGACAACTTTTGTCCGTGTCTGAGTGTCACTTCAAGGCCGACACTGTCGACTTTGCGAGCACTGCCTGGGAAAAGAACAAAAACACACCTCGAATATAAGTCGTAGGTGCGCACAATGAGTCCGTTACAATGAGTAGAAAGGGCACAGGGAGGCGGCGTTAAGCGGCGAGCTAGTGCTCAAATTCAGGGCATCGTTGATGGTCGCCTCGCATTCTGTCCTGGGATTAAATCGCTCTTATGTTTGCTCCTTTTCGCTGTCTTATGCAACGCTGGTTTGCGTTTGCGTAAATGAACTGGTGTTGTTCTCAGCTAGAAAGCACCAAAAGCTGTAACTAAGGAGAAAATAGAAAAGAAACTTACCTTAAAGCGCGAAAATGTGGCTAATTCTAATGCTTGTTTTGTGACACGAATCCACATACATATTCGGGTGCCGTAAACAAGCAAGCGGAGGCTTGTAAACAGCGTCGCTGATAAAGGTACCGAAAAACAGCGGAACTACTTCTCCTGATTAGAGGCACCAGTCGATGTCGAGTAGCACTGAGTGCACAGTGTTCGTGATGAAAGCGTGCTTCTTTGTAGACCACTGCGTGTTATATTTAGTGTTGGACACTGTTGACTGCAAACAATAGTCGCATTTTCCGCATATTCCTGTGCCACCACGAGAGATCAATGACCTCTGTATTACCTCCTCTTAATGCAATTTAATAAAATCATGATGTCGGCACGTAGGTCTTGCACGAGCACAAAAAGTGAGTGATATTGTGTCGTTAATCGATGCAGATAAAAAATAGCCCACCCACCTAGTTGAGTAAAAGCGCCAAACGAGAGTTTTTTCTCGGTCACCATTACTATACGACCCCGCGGCCACTGATAGGTATTTAACAGCTGTAATGACTAATAAATTAGCTGTAATTGAGCTCGACTGCAAAATTCTCTCAAACCTCTTAACAAGCAATTTTTTGCTCTATGTGGAATAATGATTTCCTCATTGCGCACCGAAGATCGAATGTTAAACCACATAAGTGTAGGCGCTTAGCATCGAAGATATTCTAATGGTAGCTGCTTTCCTTTGCAGGGATCCATCCCATGGGTGCTGCGCAGTCGAAAGCACGCGGCTGCTCACTGTCTAGCGATGCGCCATTAACTCCTAAGTGCAGGCCTGTGTTTTCCCTGTGCTCCTAGTGACACAGAGTAGACAACTAGAAAGGCTACTTCTAGTAACAGTTAGGCCTGAAGCAGCCAATGGCATTACTGTACGAAAATCCTCACACAGTTGCCAGCGCAGCCTGTGAGGCGGCACTATTGGATTACGGCGACAGCGCAGGAACTCCCCATCTATGCTGGACCAATTTACTTCTCTCCTGGTGTTGACTGTTAGGTCAAAGATGCGCCACAATGAAGCAGCGCGAAAACGAACTCAAAGGACACGAGTACTCGCGCTATAAAGGATAAATTAGGCCCACGCCTGAAGAAATAGCTGCGAATTTCAATTTTGCAAGCCGACCTTATTCCAAGAGACTTCCTCGCAAGTGTCCTGCATGGACTGACTAATAGTGCGCTATCTAGTTTACTTGCTAGGCTGTTAATTGCGGGCACGCCTAAATCACTGCTAATAATATTAATTGGTTTTGGGGAAAAGGAAATGGCGCAGTATCTGTCTCATATATCGTTGGACACCTGAACCGCGCCGTAAGGGAAGGAATAAAGGAAGGAGTGAAAGAAGAAAGGAAGAATGAGGTGCCGTAGTGGAGGGCTCCGGAATAATTTCGACCACCTGGGGATCTTTAACGTGCACTGACATTGCACAGCACACGGGCACCTTAATGTGTTTCCTTTATAAAAACGCAGCCGCCGCAGTCGGGTTCAAACCCCGGAACTCCGGATCAGTAGCTGAGTGCCCTAACCACTGAGCCACCGCGGCGGGCCCTAGACCACTGCTAGAAAATAATTATATTACGTTTCTAATCTCTTTCCTAAAAACCGTGCTAGTTTTACTGAACTACATTACGATTTATTACTTTAAAAATGTAATGAGATTACATTATTTCAGCCACCGCGGTGAATGAGTGGTTATGGCGCTCGGCTGCTGGCCCGAAAGATGCGGATTCGATCCCGGCCGCGGCGGTCGAATTTCGATGGAGGCGAAATTCTAGACGCCCGTGTACTGTGCGATGTCAGTGCACGTTAAAGAAACCCAGGTGGTCGAAATTTCCGGAGCCCTTCATTACGGCGTCTCTCATAACCTGGGTCGCTTTGGGACGTTAAACCCCCATGAAACAAAACAAACGATACAAAACATTATTTCCTAGGAATCTTAATAAACCTACTCTTAAATCACCGTCTATTTTTATGTTTAAAGAGAGGCAATTAAGCCAGTGTAAAAAAATAAACCCATGATTCTGTCTTTAGATATGACGCACAGGTTATTTGGCCTTCCCGCCTAACTGCACCCAGCCAACTATCCCATTATCATTCTTCTCTCCTAAAGCTCGGGCTATTATGAACAGGAGACAACACGAACGAAACAGTAAAAAGTGAAGGATGGCAAAACGCATCTCGTCACTATTACGGCGCACTGGACTGAAACTAGCGGCAAACCCAACATCTTGCTGTCCGAACCTGTCTCCACTATTTAAGTCTGTGAAGCAGGTAACAAATTTCTGCGGGGGTAAGAAGGAATCGGCACTGACAGCCTGCGCTCGGGAATGTTCCCGCCATGTGCAATACCGCCTTTTTCCCCAGAACACTCAGGCGATGAGCATAACTGGGTACTGCGGTGCCCAGTTATGCTCGCGACACGTACACCCATGACTACACCTCTCATACACGCAGACAGCAGCTCCCAACAACCCAGGACGCCGGCGATCTCGGAAACGCTGTGCTACTGAGTTCTTTTTTACTTGCCGATCTCTTAAACGGTGGTGGTTTGCTGCGTGTCATTTCCGGTTTCGTGCCACCCTTCGGGTATACGAGAGAGCAAAGCTTTGTCGACGCAAAAAGCAAATTTACATTCTAGGAAAAGAAATCTAGAAAGTAAGAAATTACTTCGCAGCGGAATTACTGCATCAATGTAATTCATTCCAGCACGTGATTCCCAGAGCAGGTAGATAATTTATTACATTACGAATTCCCACCAAAAGTCTGGTGTGGTTCCATCGGGTTTAATGCCCCAGAGTGAGTGATGCTTAGGAATTAAATCACCGCACTTTTTTCCTGCGATATCCAGTGATTTGGGCACAGCACTGAGGTATTGCTTTTCTTTACAAAACGTACAGGGAACTGAGGAAGTGCATATATCATTAGGCGCTTCGTTTGGTGGGGCGCCTGTATTATCCTCGGGCTCTAGGCAAACCAAAGAGGAAAAAAAACGTTTTGCTTTTTTTTTGTAAACGCTGGAAGGCCAGGGTAACTGTAAAGGCCGCAGCGCACGACTCGGTGACAACTTTGGTTACCAGCTGCCTGCAAACACTGGACGGCGTTCTTATCACTACTGATTTCTACAAGGACACTTGCTGTCTTTAACGCAGGCTTTTTATCGCTAATTATGAAGTAAACAACCATTTCTGGTGTAATTTTACTGGGAGCCGACCTTTAGGACGTAAATACCTAACAGTCTACAGCACTGAATAAATCACACGCAACCTCTTCGTAGCTATTAACTGGGTTCTAACCACCAATTGTATACAGCGGTTTTGTGTTCAGTAACATGACTATGCGTGATGCATTTCTGGGCGAGGGCTTGGCTAATAACTTCGCTGGATTAGCGTTAGTAGCATCGCTTGTGGCGGTTTAGGTGATACAGTGATGGTGTCACATCTGAAGGGCGCAACACTGACCTATGCTAGGGAATACCAAACCCGAAATCAGAATATGAATTCTGCGACCATTGTGTTACACGAATAGAAAGAGTGACATTTTTAAATGGTGACGTGTACAAATAAAGAGCACAACATATCAATTGATGAGAATGGAAAATATATACTAGTACCATTGAGCCATGGCCTGAGAAATCAGGCATCAAATCAGGCATTGTTCAGCCTGCCTAATCCCTGCCGAGTCGCCCAAACTTGCAGGCCGTGTCTCAGCATGGCAATCACAGTGCCTTGAATGGAACGCGTAGCGAGGCTGAACCTTTCACCCTGCTCAAACCGATCGCGCCATCTGGCTTTGAGACCTCGGAATGGGCCCTAGTTTTGAAACAGCATCGAAGAACTCTATGGCGTGCGTTATTCGAATTTAGTGCTGATTGTTCAAAATGTATTCGAAAACATGGTGCGTACTCCATTCGCTCCGTATAATTTTGTACGTGCACCATTTGATTCGTTCGGCGAATCGAAACGGAGGATAGTCGGTTTGTTATTGGAAAATTTCGAATATCGGACTCCCACAAGAAATGGCTTCCTTCTCTTTTACTCATTACGTACATTATTTTATACGTGTCATTTAAGGAAATGACGCCATTTATTAGCTATTTTCCGCCGCTTACGTTTTTTATACTTCTCGGGGATCGTTTTTAAAGGGCTGCAGTTGAAATGAGAAAACTTCACCTGCCCGGAATTAGTCGCCATTTTCTTGAACACGCGATGAAGGTGCATATACTCGGACATTTCGGAGCTACCGAGGTTGGAAAGACAGCTTGTCAACAAGAGCCTTATCCCACAAACTTCGCACTTGTTGTGTCCCACAGAGAATTTCTTGTACACGTCGAAGCTTTTTCTTCCTTCTTCGAATACAGTAAATTTTAAAATGTGCAATTAGGAAGATCAGGCACATAGCGAAACTAACTTAACTAACAGATCTAAGGTATTTTGTGATATATTTCATGGCTGATTACGTTTTAGATCATGATGTTACTGCGAGCTCATTGTCTTCGATGGAAGAAGGCGAGAAATCTTATACCGCTATTGCTGCTGGGATGAGAGCCCATCCAACTACCTAAATAATCTCGGTTTATTCTGTTGATTAAACAGATCTGTTGTTTCTGACACCTTCTCCTAATTATAGCCAGTTCCGTTGGGCTATATCTTAATATTATCTAATTGCCGCTAGTTATCTAGCAAAACTTCTTAGAGAATGAAGAAAGGACACAACACGCACTGATTTTCGGAGCGCTTATGCGCGAAATTTTGTCTTGTGAACTGTTAACGATAGTTGTTTCTTCTGATGTAAAAAAGAAACAAGAAAGAACTGATATGTATTGAAATTTCTGATTAAATTTAGTCGTGCATGCTGTCTACAAGTCAACGTGCAACTACGAGTAAAGCAGTCAACAAGTATCCACCCCTCTCACCGCTCATCAACAAAGGACACAACACGCACTGATTTCCGGAGCGCTTATGCACGAAATTTTGTCGTGTGAACTGTTAGCAATAGTTGTTTCTTCTGATGTAAAAAAGAAACAAGAATGAACTGATATGTATTGAAATTTCTGATTAAATTTAGTCGGACATGCTGTCTACAAGTCAACGTGCAACTACGAGTAAAGCAGTCAACAAGTATCCACCCCTCTCACCGCTCATCAACAAAGGAAACCCTAACTGCGGAAGCAAAGTTCCCTGTTTTGTCCTGCTGTTGGCTCACGCTTATCGGGTGGGCGCTCTTGGAGGTATCTCAGGAAATTAAGGTTCCCCGAGACAGCGTCGAGAGGCGAAGCCGAAGCTTCACTTCCTCTTCGCGCGCTTTTGACAGTGTATCCGGGGGTGGAGCCATTCTAGGTCTTCGGGCCGTACAATACTCATTTGTTGGATTTCTTTTGGCTGGGTTGTTTTGTGTGCTAATTTCTTCTAGTTTTGTAGTATATTTCTTTCTTATTCTAGGCTACAAAATCAAAAAAAAGGGCAGAAACTAATGGGTAAAGACCCGATACAAGAGTCCCACAGAGAATTTCTTCTCCACGATGAAGCTTCTTCTTCCTTCTGTTTTTTTAAAGAGAGCGCTCTTTATGTTTTTTAAAGATTGTCACTCTCCTCTGTCGTGATATGAGTGCTCTTGACACAGAGACAGCAAAGGAATGACATGATGGTCAAGTGTAAGTAGCGTGTATGATTTTCCTCACTATCCTGCGTGGGAAAAGGGAAGAATTTCAGTTAACGAGTTCATTGTTTAGCGTGAAGATGATGCGCTTTTTATCGCTGTTGTTTTTGCCAACATATGCAAAGTCCTTGAGCAAATGTTTGGCTGTATGCTAAATTAAATTGAGCATCGACTTGGCGGCATTGTGGCTTAGTCTCTCGCCTGATAACATCTCGGGGAAGTGTTAGTTGCGTGGCTTGCTTCTTGGAGGAACCATGGTAAGAGAACTTCATCAATTGTGCCTCTATTGGGGGCAAGTTTTAGTGCTTTTTTGTACAAATACTTTCGTTCTCAGTTTACCTACGCGTCCAATATCGTACATGTCATTTAAAGCGATGACTTATTGATGCCAATCGCTTAATGTATTTCACCACCAATATTTTTTATACCTTTTGCATATGCGGATATCGAAGTTGTTTAGTTTGCTTGATCGATTAGAAGAACTGAATTTTAAAGAAATTGCCTACTAGACAGGAGTCACCTATTTTTTTAATACATGATATTCGATCCTTTACTGCGACATATGCTCGAGGCTACCGGGGTCGCACATACGCTGTTTTCTAACAAAGGATCGTGAAAGAGTGTTGTACGCAAAAGGCTTAGATCGATTAAGATTTTTCTGTAGGTCGTGACGGTTGCTACGGGGATGGCGATAAGTCATACCTTCGCGCCTTGAAGACAGAGGCGAAAATTGGTGTCGGTTGCATGGCTGTTCAGTTTTCGTAGGAGAAGCATGAAATATGATTTTTACGGTAGTAATGCATTGTTCAAGCGGAACTGAGCTGTGAAATGGTGGCGTTAGCTTTAAAGTAGGCTGCCGCGGCGAGAAGTCGTCTGTCTAGTTTCACATTAAACACCACGTCATCGCAATCGTGAAACACGCCTAGCGCCAAGGCATATGCGGTTTCACGAAAATACGAGCGTCGGCTGCAGACTTTCTGGCCAGAAGAAGAAACATCCGGTTTTAAAGTATCAAGTTCTTTTATGTACAAGAGCAGCTTTCATCTGTAGCAGTAGCACGGAGGTTTTGGCCAGCTGGTTGCTATCCATGATGCATTTGTGCTTTGCTGTGTTTGTTCCTGCTCTTGAGTCTGCGTTTAATTTGCGCTGCGAATTTTTCCTACATCTTGTATATGTTCTTTCTGCCACGTGTTTTGTCATAATTTTTTGTTGGCTTTAAATCTCGGGTAGTTTTGTTAGCCGGGATGGAAGTATTCCTTCGTTAACAGCGCATTGGCAATCAGGCACTGGATAGTAATCTGTTACGGAAAGGTATTACCATGAAGCTGATCCATGAGGACACATAAAGCGCATTCCTCGTATGCCACTGCTCAATAGTAGCCTTATGAATTCAAATGCGGTTGAGAGTCGCACAGAGATGACCTGTATTTAGTGCGTTCCCGGAACGCTTCCAGAGACGAGCATCAAAGCAGAGCGAGATTTTATTGTGACGGATAACCGAGTCACAGAACAAGCCATTGAACCCGGCTGAGTATCTTCAAAGAACATGTGCACGTGATCATTTACGTGCACCTGAGTATGCGCAAGGTGGCGGTGCAACGAATTCCTAAACAAATGACGAACGATCCAAGATGCCATAGAGAGCACTGTTCTGTGTAAGGCTAATTTGCAAGGGCTCCATGCAGACAGTAAGGATCTGAACATGTTTGTGGTGCTGAAAGGCACATCCTGTTACGACTTTGAACTTGACACGAATGGGCACTCCCAAAACTGGAAGTGGCGAGAATTTCTCAGCAGTGATCCTATCATGGAGGTTGCGTTTGTATGGTTTGACGTTCAGAAACAATCTTACTTATGACGGGTTTAGATAAAACACAGCACTTCTGGGAAATGTGGGTGCAAATGAAAACTGACTGTGTCGAAATGTCACAAAATTTCACCTTTATTAAACACTCTTTCCTGTTAAGACAAAAATTTTCCAGCCGACCCTCGTATACTACTACAACGGAAGTACGAATTCGGGTCCTTAAGCAACTTATATCTCTTTGATGTATTGGCGTTGAGACGAAGTCACTTTCGCCTTATCAGGCTTACCGTATCGCTATTGTATTAGAAGAGTCTTCTGCCTCCGTGGCATCTGAATGACAGTCACCAGAGGGGTTGTTTTCACATTACCGCCTTAGAGAAACGCACTGTGGGACATTGTGCCTGGCACCTTCGGATTTGTTCTTCCATGTTGCTCTGTTCTTCACTCGACTTGTTTTCGCAGCCCCATCTTCCTTTTCTTCTAATTCACGTTGCCATGGGGAGTTCCTGCGCTGGCGTGCGTGGCGTCACTGCAGACTCATCAATCATCATAGTGGTTAATCTGAGTTTTCGGCATTGACTCCAACAAAAGCGATAACAACGCAGTAAGACCGGGAAAAGAGCTAGTAACCATTAACGCTGTAAAAGTTAAACTACTCCGCATTATATATTTTCACCGAGAGCACAGAATAAAGAGCAGACCTTTCCAAATAAAGAATAAACACAATGCTGGCGCAAGCCCACATTTACCCATCACGTGACCGCTGCGCATTTTCACAATCCGCCTCGCCGGGGCCTGTGTATTTCTTCAGTTTTGTGTCACTCGGCTTGTCTACAAGCGATTATAAATTAACCCTGTCGTGTCATTACTTATCGTCAACTGTCCTTGTAGCGTATCGCTTGCAGTCGTTACTTTGAAGCGAGGTTATACACTTTGGCGCCAAAAACAAAGCGAAGGCTAATTTTGACATTGTAATGCATAGTTTGTCGATCATCGGGATGCTGTACAGAAGCATATCTTCAACCTAGATTTATGGTAATCTTCATGTGTTTCTCAAAACGAAAAAGAAATAGACCTGCCTATGACGTCTTTGCCAAGGAACCGAAAAGGGAATTTACTCGTTGTGTCCCTCCTGAGTTTCGCGCAGAAAAACGAGCGCGTTCGTTTGATATTGCTCCCCTGAAGAAAGACGTTGTGTATGGATGGAATTCGTCAGTAATCTTCACTACTCAAGGCTTGCCGTACACCACCTTTGTTGCCACAGCCGTCGCTGTCATTTAAGTTACAGAGTAGACTTTTTACTTTCTTTACTTTCGTTACGTTCGATGCATAAGAAGAGAAAAAAATTTTAAAAAACATACATTTGTCTCTTGTTTTTTCTCTGGTTCTTCAGAATTACTTTGAAGGACTACTTTGTTTTCAGTTCTATTTGGTGAAATAAATTTCAAAGCCAGCTATTTAGCGAGGCATAAAAAAAATGTAAGCGCAACTCCATGTTGGTTAACTGAAAGTGGTTAGCACTTGACCATGAAATTTCCTTAATAGCAGCCTCCTTTCTGTGGCTGTATAGCCACTCGAAAGCAAAGTATGCATGTTGAAAATCAATCTATAATAATAAACGGTATTCACTGAAAACAACAGTTCTAACAAAGTTTCTATGAGTCGCCCCTCCTTTTGTTAGCCGACCCCCGAGCGCTGCAGTAAATGTGGTCTCTGGGCATAGTAATATTGAGCAATATAATCTAATGAATAGTTAGTAATTAATGGACGAAAACTGTTTTCCGTCACTGAGAGACAGTTGCCAATATTGTGCCCAGCAGAAGAAAAATAACGCACGGTATCCTTTCGCAATTCAAGTCGTAGCAATGTTATATTATTTCAATATCCCGTCGTCACTGGAAATTTTCACTTTCTGCTCTTTCATAAGCGCTGTCATCAGGCAACGCCCTGCCCTGCTTGACAGCTGCTTTCCATCTGACAGTTGGAGAGAAGACAATAATCATAATATGGCGAAGTTATAGCCGCGGCAATATTACGTGACTAGCATGTTTTCTTTCAAATTCTGTTTCAGCGTACTGGGCAAGAAAAGTGCCGTGGTCGTGGAGTGGGGCAATATTTCAGAAAGCAGGGAGAAATAATATCACGTACAAGGGTTCTGTTCGCTTGATGAGTCACAACGTAACCATGGATGATTTAAACGTATAAAAGACTGATAATGCAATACCTGCCTCTCAGACAGGCAGCGCGGTTAGAACCCTCACGAAACATATGAGCGGGAACCTGATGGGGGGCACAACGTTCACTACTCAGCGATATAAATCTCTGAAGCTGATGTTCGCAATGACACAATGCCGACGCTGTGTGATGTAGCTGCAGCCCTTCTTCTTCCATCGCCTTTCCTGATATTCGAGCCAAGAAGCAAAGGATGCAGACTGAAGCAGAATCGACATTTGAGCTAGTTGGTATTGCATCTTGTAAAAATATATAAAGCGCACTCGGGGCAACGGAAAGGGAAGACCAAACAACAGAAGCGCTTGTGTTGTTTGGTTTTCCTTGTCCGTTCTCCTGAGTGCGCTTTGTATATTTTTACAAGAAAAAGGACGCAAAGTTGGCCTATAGTTGGTAGTATTCCATAGTGCCAGCAGCGGGGCAACACAACCGTAGAGGTGTGGAATTCTTGTCTTTGTGTCACTGCGTGCGTACTGGGTGTAACGTTTTCAATATTTCCTCGTTGTTCGAATCGTGGGTTTGCGACCGACGTGTTAAATTTCTCTTTAGTGCGTGACCGTACTACAGGTTGTGCTTATTATTTAATAAGAATGCGGGAGAAGAGAAAACGCCACACACGTCACGAAGAGACGGGGTTGTTCGTAGCCTATAAATGAAGCTTGCTTACTGTGAGCCAACACTGAGCACGCTAAATGTGTAAGCGTGCTTCTGGAAACAAGTTTACAGCAGGCGATCACCCCATAAATGCAACCACAGTAGCAATCTTGTTCGTTGCGCTTTTATCATGAGGCAGCAAAACGAAATCGCCTTGCTGAACCCGCAACTCGAAAGGGGCAATTCGATGAACATTTCCTAGGCGTACGCTCGGAGAGATGTCAGGGACGCCAAAAAGAAAAGTGCATCTACATGCTCCAGGCCCATGCTCGCTCCCCCCTCTCAAGCCTGCTGAAAAAATGTCAAGCCGTAAACAAAAGAGGTTGGAGAGCTGAAAGCACTGGAGGAAATATTGGGTGCAATCTGAAAGATCTTGAAGCCACGAAGAAAAGAGTCGCCGAGAGCCCCGCTATCATGATTATTTTAAACCGCACTCCGCTTCCGACGCACGCGCGATTTCCTGAGCGCAGCAGATATCTGCGCCCCGCTCGCGCTTGCTCGCGCATGCGCAGACTAGCTCCAGCTTACCTGTGTGCGCTCAGGGGCTCCCCTCGTACACCTAGGATGTGTCCGTCGAGTTAGCGCTTTAATCCCTCACTGACCGTTTTCCGGCCAACGTGCTGGTATCTCGGCGCACCATCTGTATACTCTTACGGCTCCCTTTCTTCTAGACTTCACCATTGTATCGTCCATCAGGAATATTGCCGGAACTCTACAATTTAGGCGGTATAAAAGGAAGGGGGAACATGAATTTACTAGTCTCTCATGTACACTGTATAAGCCCCTCTGCAATCGTAGACACGTTGTATTCAAATATATCAGCAGATAAATATGAGGAAACTTTCGGAAAAGACACGGAGAACATGGGACAACTCGGAGGCAAGTCTTTTTCGGTAGGACAGTGGACGGAGGATCCCATTTGTGCCACTCCTTGTTCTCATTGAATTTTCTAAGAGGCTCTTTTTTTGGTCTCCCTGTGTACCGAAGGAAAGTATATGAAAGCCCATTTTGAGAAGAGTAAAGGTTAAGTATAGGTTGTATCACTGCACAGTGTTTGCTTTTCTGATATCAACATCCCCTAAATAAGTTATATGAAATATATGGACCCGTTGTGTATATTCATGCAAAACTATCTGAGTTATGTTATGTGTTTCGGGCAGATGTCTGCTTAATTCGGTTTTGATGACCGGTTGTAGCAAAGTTGCATCTCTAAGGTTGGTTGAATCTTTAAGTTGAATCTCTAAGGCCTGGTTGTTCGTCCCTACCGACGCATCCTAGACAGTGACTGCAATTACTCTTTATGAACGGAAAAACAATAAATTTTTCATCTTATATCAATGTTATGAGAATAATCAGAAATAATTTTAGTCATAGGTCTCAAATACAGGAGAAGTTGCAATTGAGGATGCCTCGCGGTCTTGTCTGATGTCTCTGGTGTTAGAAATTTAGTCCTTTCTCCGGATAATTTTCTGCCGGTTCTCGAGTATTCATACTTTCCTCATGTATTCATGCCTGCAGTTTGTACGAAAAAAATAAATTTTTCTTTGACTTAAGTACGGTGTTTAACTCTTGATTTCTTTACTCTCTAAACGTGTTGCAAGGCTGCGAAGAAGTGGTAGCGTTGCGGAAAGTAACTTGTAACATTTAATCCTGAAGGTCCTTAAACGGGACAGAGACCGTCGTGCTTCATTCTAAAAGGAGTATTTATTAACAAGAACTATTTCTTGCAGAAACTTGAGTATTTGGCTGTACTGAACTACTGCTATGATTATGGGACACCGAACTGGTTACAGTACACGAAAGTTCGCTCAGATTTCTAATTCGTGTTCTTAATGCTCGTATTTCAAACTGTGGAGAAAGTGATTCACTGATGTTGCATATATTTAAAAAACAACAACTCAGTCTTAATTAACGTATTTTCATTGGGGCTGGCACCTTCGTGGATTTCGCCATCTTAGGTGAGTTTTCATGGGCGTAGTTGAAGCAGCGCATTCCAGCAGCATATCTGCAGCATTCTGAGCAGTTGCCGCAGCTTCTCCAGAAGTAGAAGACTTTTTACATGCAACTGCTTTAGTGTCGCCCCTGGTAAGGATCTTTTGTGGGTCGGCAGTTCTTGTCGGCAGGCACATCATATTTTGCTGCCAATGATTTTCGGGAAATGTACAAGTAATCGCACGTACAGCATAATGCCTCTTCATTTATTTTAACACCCGCGACCTGTTCCTATTGCATTAGCCGGCATCGCTCCTGTCCTTTTAGCACTATTTAACGCACCTCAATCAAGAATCTGGTGCGAAGCATCGGAGTAACTCGGGTAAACTCGGGTAAGTTCGGAGTAGCGTCGCGCATGCTACAACCAACGGAAGGGTGACCTTAGCCAAACATAGAATAGCTTTAGCCCATGCAATAAAAAGACAAAAATTGCCGCCATCGGTTTCTAACCTGCGGTGGCGCGAACAGATCAGCTTTGCTGGCCACTGCATCACAGCACTATGCTATCGCGCCACCACCGGTTAAACTGCAGTACGCTCTCACGCTGTGCATTGCGCATCGACGTCTTCGTCAACTTCCATCTGCAGAGCGAACAAATTAGATCAGTTCATAACCTTGATCAGAGCATAAAATGAGTCTAATATCCTGGCAAGACGTGCCGACGACCCAGCAAAGCAAAATTATGAGCCAACCAGGCTGAAAACATGCTTTCGCACGTCTACTCACCTTAACTACGTTAAAACCCTAACACTTTTTTATCGCGGTAGTGTTAAAAGCCCCGTTATCCGTAAAATCCGCCGTCGGCTTTGTGAGAAAAGAATCACGAGCATTAATTACTCTGGCAGGTATTGCATCGAGAGAAACCTAGGAGGCAAGTGGGCCACCTAGGTCACGTGATCTTAACGCGTGATAAAAACCTGGCCAACGAATATTAATGAAACCACCCACCATAGCAGGTGGCAGTTTAATTATAATGACTGGTCGCTCGGGGAGAGCAGCCTGAGTCGCACAAAGCTCACCGCTAAGAGCACCTGCAAACGCTCTGTTGTGGTGCATCGCTTAACTGCTGCGCCAGGAAGGGTATGATGACTCCCAGGGATTTATGAATGTAAATTAGAGATTAACATGCATATATCCGAATGAACCCAATAAGCTACAGCATCATACCCTTAAGGTGGAGCTTAAGGGTGCCTTCTAATTTTTTTTTGCGTTTACTCAGCGGACTAATATTATTATCACGATAAATTTTGTAAAAGGACCGTGCAATTTCGAGGCCGCCGTTTGTTTACGAGCCAGCTGGTTCGTTATTCAAGCCACAACACATAGCTTCACTGCAAAAATTAGAAACAAAGCCCCAAATTCGTTCGAGCTCAAAGGCTTAGTTTCTTGATTGGCTCTCAAAAGCAAGGTTTTCCTTTCAGTCTCAGCCACTCTCTAGGCACCCCTGCTTTGTCTTCTCGGAAACAACGAAGGACCGCCGCTCACAGAGGCTTGTTTCCGGATGCAGGACATACTTTGTTTTGTTTTCGGTTTACCGAATCTGCCGTTCCGGACAAAAGGACATTGACATTTCCTGACTTTTTTCTTGAAAAACGCAGTTTTTAAACGTTACTACCCAAGAGGGTACATCGCAAGACGTTTGTGGTGCTATTTTTGGTACCATATATTTTTCTGAAGAAGTTAAGTAGGCCTATCCTGACTAGATTCATTGGTTTCCCTTTACCCCATTCCCAGCACAATCGCTGCCTTCCGAATAAATGTGGTTTTCTATAAAGAGGCCGCTTATTAGAGAAAACACCAAACAGGGCCACAAAGAAACGACTAGACTCAACCATAATTCGAACAAGGATAATAAATGAGCAGCATTTATAGACACGCTGGCCGTTTCAAAACTCAGGAATTATGCGCTCTTTTGAGTGTTTCATTTGCGGCTATGTGACCAGGTGGACCAAACATTGTTCTCAACATGGTTTGTTTTGGTTTGGTTTACGGCGTTTAACGTCCCGAAGTGACTGAGGCTATTAGGGACGCCGTAGTGAAGGGCACTGAGATGAAGCAATACAGGGGCCTCTAGTATTTCGCCTCCATCCAAATGCGATCTCCGCGGCCGGGATCAAACCCGCCTCCTTCAGGTCAACAACCGAGCACCATTAGCACTGAGCCACCGCGGCGGCTGTTCTCAATCTTGTGTGATGTACAATGAAGCTATTGTCACCGTTTCGTACAACATTCGGGAAAAGGAAACAATGTTTTGTCGCCAACTGTGCGATCGTCTGCGCAAAAAAAAAAAAAAGCGGATATATCTTCGTTTGCGGAGTGCGCAGTGAGCACCAACGCTCTTTAGGATGCCCTTCACTACGCGCGAAAAGCACCATTCGTAACCTTCCACGAAACGTGCGCCTTTTGTGCGTTCGCAATGACTCACTCTCAGTTTTTAAGAGACCGCTACTACTCCAGCCTTGTTTTTGCTTAAATGTTCAATGTGCATTTAATGCCATTCCATTTAGACCAACAGATGCATAACTACACTTCAAAATGCGCTAGAAATTGAAGAGAGAGAATACTTTTATCCAAAAGAAATTTGTGCAGAAGCTGGGTGTTCGGCGTCCATAGTCCAGAGCTTCGCTAGCGGCAGCTGGCTTGCGGACATGCTTGAAGATCCGGGCTTACTGGTCGACGTTGTCGCTGGTAACTGCCATCTCAGACTGCTCGTGCGTCGGGTGTGGCTCTTTAACCAATGACTCTGGTTTGTCCTGGCATTAACAAGATTTATTATAGACCATAGGGCTTGCTCGACACCACGGACGACACCTTGGGTGTTTTGTGGTACGAATCTCGTTTAAAATGTGAAGACATGGAAATTTGTTGTATTCTCTTTCAGTCTGTGGCATCTGAAGAGCATAGTTGTATATGTGGTAGTGATAAATATCTTGTTTCTAACCCTAGGTGTTCTAGTCTGTCACCGTACGGTCCTTGTAGGGGGGTGAGTTAGGAATGCGGATCCGCCCAGCTGGTGAGAGTTAGGGCTAGATAATTCGCTGCCTTGTTTCCGTCACTCCTCCGTGTCCAGGTTCCTTGTCATTCTGTGTGATTGTGAGAGTGTACTTAATAGTGTGCTCTCCTTTCCGTGAGGTTTTCCAGCAAAGTAGTCTCTACCGGCTCTTGTCGGGAGTCCATCACTATGTGCGATGACTTCCCCCGTTATTCTCGAGTCTGGATAGTGACGGCTATTGGCAGTGAACCGCTTCCGCAGGATCCTTGCATATGAACAAAGGTCTGATAATTGTCCTCTTCTGGTTGTCGACCACACCTATCGTCTACTTGCCTGGCTCGACATATGCCCCGGCGTCTACGTAGACCACTTCCGGGTCTTTAAATTCTTTATTTTAACAGTGCGTGGTTTCTAGCTTTCCTTCTACACTGCTGCCGCTAGTAGTGCTTGTATGTATATCGGATCTTCTCTCTTTAGAGTGTCAAGACTTGGGACTTGCTCTCACTAGTACTTAGTGCCTGCCTTAGACTCGTCTCGACAGGATGTCCTTACCCGCCTGCGTTGTTCTTGGGCGTTCTCCGTCGTAGTGATCGCAGGCACTGTAACTCCACATCAAATTCCGTGTAGTTTGTAACAGGGGTGAATAATCGTTACGAGGTTTTGCATGACCTCCTAATTCTTCTGTTCCAAACCTGCCGAGAAACTCTCTGCAAGCATCTTTCTAAAGTGCTTAAAACGCTGACCAATCGATGTTTTGCATACTTGTGGTAAGGATGCATGGGGAAAGGCCAGCAATTATCAAATATCTTGCTTAAAATCAGTTGCTGGGCGAGTTGGTACTTCATGCTTACATTCACAGCGCAAAGACTCACATGACTTTCCTTTTCATTGCTGCGCATGCCCGCTGTATGCTATATATGTAGTCACTGCGCGCAGCAATAAACGTTGTTGAAGTCGGCGCTTTGTGGTGTCTCCCCTCAAGTCCGTGTTTGTCTTTGCGCTGTGAATGTAAGAATGATCAAATATGTAGGGATATGGTCACTGCCGTGGGTTTCAAGATACGAAAACCACCGGACGTTGCTGAAGCCGCGCTTGCTTGTTGCAGGCGGTCATCATCGCCCGGACCGGGGGGTGTGCCATACTCTACACTTGGAAACCTTGGAGATGAAGCTAGCCCTGTCCTTTTCGAGTAATACAACAAATCATGCAATGAGGGCGCAGTTTCAGACGAGTGGAAGTCCAGTCATCTAGTTCCTCTCCGGAAAATACGAAAATCTCTTAATGACCTGACATCATACCGTCGAATTGCACTGGCGAGCTGCGTTGGCAAAGTACTGTACGGGATAATGCTTACACGTATTGAGTGGTACCTGGAACACTACCATATATATCCGGCTATATTATCCGGGTTTCGACGTGGACGCTCTTCAACTGACAACGCGCTCGACCTGGTGTCATCTGTTCAGCGCCAAAAACATTTAAAGCTCTTGACCGCAGCATTGTTCCTATAAATACACGACGCATATGACAATGTAACTCACCAGGCTATTTTAGACGCTCTCGAAGCTACCGAACTTGATAGTCGCGTATTCTGCTGGATACACAGTTATTTATCTAACAGATCTCTCTTTGTGCAGACTGAGGGTGGCCGAACATCTTCTCATTTCACTTCCCGCGGAGTCCCACAGGGTAGAGTGCTTAGCCCAACGCTGTTTAACCTTAAACTTGTCGGTCTTGTCGACTTATTACCACAGTCGGCGCAACTCTCAGTCAATGCGGAGGACATCTCTATGTGGACATCCGGAGTCATGCGCCCATGAGTTCGAGCGAGAATTCAAAAGGCGTCAAGTATTCTTGCGGCCTAACTCCCGCTGCAAGGCTTTCAGATTTCAAACGAAAGGTGCTCGCTTGTTGCGTTTACACGCAAGAACATGTCTCATTATACAGTATGAATAAACGGCACAGCAATGTCTTACGAAAAAAGCCATCGGTTTCTGGGAATAACCATCGACCGAAATCTATCACGGAGGATATCATGCATGAAAAAAAGGCTGACAGCGAATGATCACATTCTCGCCTTTCTTGAGGAAAAGTCGTGGAGAGCGTTAGGGCGGTCAATGTTGCAGATGTGCATTGCCTTTTTCATAGGATTTCTCAGGTGCAGCCTCCCTGCACTTAGGAACATTCGAAAAACCAACATACGGAGTTACAAAGCGTTCAAGGTCAAGCTCTCCGAACTTGCCTAGAATTGCCGTAATGTTCCTCTATGACCTCAACTGTATTCTTCACCCAGGAGTATCCAATCCTTACCTACCTAACAGTTGACGCACTGAGGGCAAATTTACGACACATCTCCCGGGTTCCCGCTCACTATCGCGCCAGTGTTCTTATTAACAGGCCGCGCACATAGTTTACAAACACGATTGATGCACATAGCGTCATTCTGCGCCCCAGTTTCCACCCGCCTCTAGACCATCCTCGCCACTTTGGAGCCTGCAATATCACCGTGTCTTTCTTTCAAAAGCTGCCATCAGGAAGTAGATCGATTTATCGTCGATAGAAATACAAGTCACTCTTTAAGATTTCCATAGGCACCATGCAAAAGGGGCGCACGTCTATACCAACGGCTCAGTGAACCCCACCAGTTCTTCGGGCTCCGTCGTCATACCCGCAAGGGCTACAGAAATCAGAGTTAGGAGAGCTCTCAAGTCTTCTTCGACGGGTGCAGAACTGACCACTTTTTGTGTCGCCGTTGAACACATCAATCACCAGCAGTCTCGGCAGGGGTCTGTTTCCACCGATTCCAAGAACGCCCTCCAAGGCTTATAAGCTGCTCTTCGTCGAGGAGCCTATGAACAACTGGTTGCAGAAATCCGACAGCTACATCACTCTGCCATCAATAAAGGGCACGACATAATCTACCGCTGGCTGCCGGGACACAGCAGAATAGCAGGCAATCACTGCGCGGACGAGGTCGCGCGAACTGCTCACCATGACGGCGATTTTGCGTCGATCCCCATTTCGAGATCAGATGTAGCGGGCATGGTTCGCACACTGCACATCACGCTTTCTGCGTGGAATTCAGGCCAATTTTCGAATCCACGTTTAAAATCATTGGACCCAGATCTGAAGCTCCGGCTTCCATCCGGAGTGCCACGATGTGAAGAAACTTTGTTTTGTCACCTGAGGCTCGGTGTAGCTTTCACCAACCATTATTTTTTCGTAATCAGCATAGGTGATAGCCCTGCATCTGTGTGAGGTGTAATATATGTGTGCACGTGCATATGCGCGTGTGCTTGAACGTCGCAAGCTCGTCGCCTTCGTTATTGTTGTTGCAAGAACTTCCTGAAACCCCTCCAATGCCCTCCAATTCTAATGCGCTCTTAATCCTTCCTGATGACCATAAAGCACCACAGAAGATATGGGTACGTTGTCGCCTGCGTGATGGTGCGTATTTCACATCAAAAAATTATTCCTGTAATATAAGTTGAATCCCAGAGCTTACAAAAGACACTTTCTCGTGCTTTATTCAAGCTGGCGCATAACAAAATAGTTTTTATCAACTTATAACTTCTTGAATAAGTATTACGAGAGAAGCCAGCTTTCCCGAATTCTGCAGCCCGAAGCCACGTTTTTCTTATTCGGAAGCTCTCTTCGCGCCTGACGCATCGCATAGCCCTTTTGTCAGAGGTCAGAAAATGTAATGAAATTATGTATGTTTTGCTGTGACTCAGGCAGATACCAACAGCAGAAAGATTCTATGATCGGCCCTTGACTCCTCCGATCCTTCTTTCATATGGAAATTACAACTGCAATTTGTAGCGGTGTCACGGATCCCCGGAGAACACTCGGGTCGAAAGAATGGGCTAGGCGACAGATGTACCCACACAGAAGCACATTTAATACACCCTACGTGATACGTGACACAAACACTAGCACACAAAACGAACACAAAACACAAAAACAACCAATACAGACGACCCGGGAACACTACTGTCAGCATCTGCTACTAGCGTTCTAGTACTAGTGTTCGGCGTTCGTGCTCACGGTTCGGTGCTGATACAGCGTTGCATGGGTCCAGTAGCCGGCGTCGAGGTGGCGTTCAAAGTGCTCAGGCTGGCGTCGCTGGCAGCGTCGTTGGCTGCGTCGTACGAGCTTTCGGTTCAAGCGCCCGTGGAGGTGATGCCGGTGATGTTGGCGTTGGGGCACCAACCGGATGGGTGGCAACAGCGCTGGAGGCAACCCTGGCCCTACCAGGTAGTTGCGCCAGCCATTGACTCCCCGGAACGGGCTCAGGAGCGGCAGGAAGTCCACGGTGCGACGCCGTAGAACTCAAGCTCACAGGAGCAGTAGCCGGCGTTGCTCTCTTCCAGCCAAGGTGTTCCTGACCTACCGGAACCTCCGCTTCTATGTTCTCCCCCCCCCCCCCCCCCCCTGCCTCGCTTTCCCTCGCGTTTTCATAGCCTTGGCGTTGGTACACGTCATCCTTGTCGTCGTCGTCGTCGTCTTCTCTTCTCCACCAATCATCTCCTTCCACTTCACCAAATACTTCATCTTCTCTATTCTTTGGTTAATACACACCATTCTTATCGCCATCCTCGTCGTGCTCTTAAAACCTCTTTCGTTCATATTCTATTTTAGACTCCCTACTTTATGTGACATGTGGTCGTGCTTGTATTATGTAAGGCATGTTGTTGGGCTAGCTGGTACTTGTCGAACATCATGGAATCGCAGCGCTTGCAGACAAGAACAAAGAGAGGACACGCACACATCTGCGCTGAACTGTGAACTTTATTTTGGACAAGTTCTATCCGTGCCTTATACTTAACGGAAGAACATTAATTGGCAAGCTCACCTGTAACACAGATATGAAGAGGAAAATTTGTAGCAGCCACATTTTGACAATACATTCAACGAGGGCTCGATACCGGCACAAAGATGAAAACCAGCACGAAAAAAATCGCAAGAAAAAGTTGGATAAGGCTGGGTCAGCAAATGCCACCACTAACCCCGCAAACATGATAAGAAGGCTCGAAATGAGGCATAAAAACAAGTGAAAAAAAACAAGGTAAAAATGGTAATGTCCTTCTGTTGAATATAATGCGCGGATCAAACATGTCCAAAATAAACTTTACAGTTCAGCGCAGTTGTGTGTGTGTCCTCTCTGTGTCCTCGGCTGCGACGTTGCGATTTCATGAGGTGCTTATATTCCCGTAAACGAAATGTGTTCTACGCGAACAATAGAAAGCTCAGCGCATGGATGCCCAAGACGAAATGCTGGTGTTCGAAAACAAGTATTACGCGTGTAAAATAATTAGCACGCAGCTTGCGATCAGTTACCTTTTGCACATCACTATATTACCCAGACAAACAAATAACGCCACATTCCAACACGTAAAATTGTCATCATTGAAGGCAGCGCATGCAAAATACAGCAGCAAACGCCCCACAAGCGCAGAGACCTGTTTATAAAATCCGGTTCCCAGCCCGTACCTTACCTGGTTGACTTCCCTCGGATGTCACCTTAAGTAGTAATAGCGCGCGTCAGATAACCGTGCTACTGTCTGGTAGAGGATACATGTAAGTAGTCATGCGCAGCATACAGCCACATACGTTATGGGGTGCAGTGCGTCAACGATGGAATCGAACAACAAGTCCACACGAATGCGCATCCTACGCACCGCGCCCGCGCAACCCACAATCCACCGAGCCACGCGCGCCTACAGATGGCGCCTGGTGTCTAGAGTATGCGCGCGCCTGTTGACTGAGAGCGAGGGTAAAAAAAATCTCGTCTATGGAAGGTGTTCGAGAGCACGGTGGTTCGGGAGTGGGAGTCTGAAGGGAACTCTGAAGAGTGCGTAGTTAATGCGCACTAGTGGACTGCATGCCTAATTTCCGGGTTACTCAATTTCCTTACCCCGACTGGCACGTGCGTAAGTGTTTCGAGCAGCTGCGCTTATAACAGAAGAGGTTTACGGACTCGTCGTACAAACCACCGTTCGCGCAGAACGCGCATGAGGCACTCCAACTAGACGTGAAGCGGACTACAGTCCACGTGTTCTGTGTTCACGCGGTAAGCTTAAGAGGAGCTTCCCTTAGAGTTACTCTTCAGATATCATCGCGAAAGAGTAGCGACTTTCGATCTTTGTTTTCATGTTTTTCTTAGCGATGTCTGCGGTGAAAACTGCGCAGTTTCTAGAGTCTTACTTGACAGCCCCGTAATAAAGAAAAAATCTAACCACGTGGTTATGGAAGGAACGAGAAAAAAGAAAGCAAAAGCGACGACACAGATGCAGGATTGTTAACTTGTCTAATGTTTATGACGCTCGTATGCGCTAGAAAATGTAGAGAAAAGTTGAAAAGTAACAAAACCGTCTGCATTAGGAGACGGGACCATAGAAAAAATGTATACTTAGAGAATGGAATAATGCGTATAAAAGCATGGGTATAAAAAGCATGCGCTGACGAAGTTTAAAGCACTACGCTGCCTTCTCGTTTGACAGAGGTATTGCTTTCACATCACCAAGGCACAAACTTTTGCGGAATACAATTCGGAGCAATAGGCGCATTTCCATATAGGCTTTCTGTACGCAGAGGTCTACTCTCTTCTTTTCATTTAACAGGGGTACCCATTACTGTGTGGCCAACGTTTCAAGCGTCTCATCAGCGAAAGCTGCCGCAAAATAATATTTTGATTTCTTTTCGAACATAATTATAAACTGTTTGTGGCCGTCACTGGATCACAAACGACCACATCTGCTCGTTGCCTTTTCTGGTACTCCGTTGTTTGCCATGTCATCATCGTCGTCAAATGTCGCCACCATTTCAATGATCGGACTAAGGTTTATTTTTTTATAAAGTGAACAAGTTGAAAAGGTCGCACGTAGCTTAGAAAAACAAGTTATCAACGTGAACTATCTCACAATAAAACTAGTTGTATCCTTTGTTCCTTCTTTGTATGTGATTCATTCAGATATGAGGTGAAGGGGGGTGGAAATGAAGCATACCAAGCCTCGCCCCCATTCTCTACAAAGCTCTGAAATGAAGTGTGGCGACCGATGTAATGGATATGTCCCCGAAAGCAGAAATCTGCCAGCATATGCCCTGCACTAAGCTGCCCTAAACACGTTCTGCATACTGTAGGACACTGCACACTGTAAGCACTGCGAACTCTCAGTGGTTGTTTCCCAGGCTATATGACAAACAGGGTGTACAATTACAGGCCACAAATCAGCTTACGAACGCAACCCTGTAATCAGAAATTCACTCACTCGACAATAATACGCGCATTTTAGGTCGGCACAATAAGTCGTTTTCAAAAATTAAATTGGGGGTGCAGAAACCAGGACTTTTTGGATGAATTTTAGAGAACGATTAGCTGGAGCAAAAGCCTCTTCACAACATATATTTATTTTGTTTCTCAAATATTTCTAATTGTTATAAAAATAGTGAAAATACGCCGTGTGAAATGTCATGAAATATTGTGAAAACTATGTGAATTGGCCGTGTTTTTATTTATTCAGTAGTCTATAACTAATGCAGCTTCACTCTAAAGACGCATAAAAAGAAAAAAAAAGAAAACGGACATCTGCACAAGCGAACGCTTCTTACTGCATCTGTTTCGGCTTTATTAAATTTCAAAAGCTGTACGTGTTTCTGGCAAGAGTAGTCGTGTTTTGTTCTTTTTGAAGAGCTCAACTGGAGAAAAAATTTGTTCTTATGATCATTAAATTTACTATTAATTGTGCTACAGTTAAATCGCCAACACTCGAAAAACCTTATTCTCTGCATTAGCGAACAACGCATAAGTGTCATGCTACATACAATAAAGCTTTTTTGCGATTTTTTTTCGTTTGGTACCGTAGTAAAACAAGAAAACAAAATGCCTAAAATCCTAAATTTCACCCCGACCTTTTGTTCCGTAGAAAAAGCTGATGGTGCGTATATCACTATCAAAAAGGTGATCAGCAAAGACATAGTGTCGTCCATTAATTTGCCGTTTTCTTTTTTAGTTCTGGCTCTTTCACATGCTACTCACTACTTGCAACTGCAGATGTGGGCTTTTTTAATAGGGAGTAATTACTCATTGGCACCCACCCAAGCGCAGCCACACGGCTGCAAAGGAAAGCTGTACAGCTTTCTCAGAAACATCGCAGTTAAAGAAAAATTTTTCCTGGTCCGGGGTTCAATCCCGGGATCACCGTTTCACCGGAGCAGTCGCTCTTCCAACTGAGCTAACCGGCACGGCCAGCTTATTGTAGGCGAGAACGAATTGATCAATAACTCGAATCGGGAACAGCGCTGGTAAAATGTTTTTAGGGGAATCCCTCAACGTGGAGTAGATTTGTAATAAGGGAGTAATTATTCATTGGCATCCTCCCAAGTGCAGCCATATGGCTACAAAAGGCTTTATTACATATAGCCGCCGCGGTGGCTCATTGGTTATGGTACTTGGCTGCTGACCCAAAATACGCGGGTTCGATCTCGGCCGTGGCGGTCGAATTTAAACGGAGGAGAAATTCTAGAGGTCCGTGTACTGTGCGATGTCAGTGCATGTTAAAGAACCCCAGGTGGTCAAAATTTCCGGAGCCCTCCAGTACGGCGTCCTTCATAGCCTGAGTTGCTTTGGGACGTTGAACCCCCATAAGCCAACCAAACCTTATTACAGTTACCAACATTGAGCCATTGTGTATGGTTCAATTCTTCACCTCAGATAAACTTAGCTGGCCGACTGCGGTGTTAAATATTCAGAACCCAGTAGTTAGAAAAAGGACAGGAATTGTATCTTTACATGGGGTTCTGCTGCTAGCTTAGGTAGAAGTCTTGTTTTCAAAATGTGCTAGAACTGTAACAAAAGAAAACCTCCGCGATATAAAGCCACACTAGTCGAGACTTCCTATATATTTTTAAGGGACATGAAAATGAAAACAAGGTATGAGGGCTGTGACAAATACAGATAGGTAGAAAAAGTGTCCATTCGCCTTCATTATGACTTCTTTCGAAACATTTTTACTCTGAGTTCTTCTTACGGCGTGACCTATTTAGTGCCTGCATGTCGAAAGAAGCGAATTGTTAAGCACCGGCTAAGTGTGAATAATAAAGCTAGAAAGTCCATGTAAAACATATAAAAACCGTTCCACCTATTTGTGCCTCTTTTTGTGGTTCTTTATTTACATGATAGGTATCTGAATATTTTCTGAAATAGAATCTTCCTTACGTCTCTAAAGAGCAAAATAGAAAATAAGTAAGACTCATACCTAATATCTGGAAACGAAGAGCAAATTATTCGCTTCAAAACCCATATAAAACACTGATCACTTGCCAGCAATTCATCCCTAAAAAGCAGTGCTTCCGTGAGCCCAGAAAGCCCTGTGAGTGAGCACATAGGTAACGAAGAGAAGCTGCGGCTACACGTCCCAAAATCGACATGACGTATGACTGAACTGTGTCGAAACAGATATGTTATACTGGAAACAAACTTTAATGTTGAACGAACACGCGTATAAACTTTTAGAGGCAAGTATTTTCACAAAAAATCGATGATTGCCCAAAGGATGTCCTCATTCGGGAAGCGAGTAGGGAATTTAATGTGCAAATTGGTTCATAGGGTTTAGAGTTTACACACTTCTGACGAAATAGAAAAGCCCGAGCTCGTGAATTGCTGTGCTTGAACCTCGCGGAGCGCAGAAAGCAATCGAGACTGAGAATATATGGAAGCCGCCGCGGTGGCTGAGTGGTTATGGCGCTCGGCTGCCGGCCCGAAAGACGCGGGTTCGATCCCGGCCGCGGCGGTCGAATTTCGATGGAGGCGAAATTCTAGAGGCCCGTGTACTGCGCGACGTCAGTGCACGTGAAATTTCCGGAGCCCTTCACTACTGCGTCCCGCATAGCCTGAGTCGCTTTGGGACGTTAAACCCTCCATAAACCAGAAACCTGAGGATGCATGGCGCCGACTCACGGCGCGGGTTTCGGGAACTGGAAAGTTATGCCGCAGTGGAGTTAACGGTGCGCTTCAATCTGATAGGTTCCGTTGCGGGGATAAATGGTTTACCAGAACCTTGAGTTAAACAGTAATTCGAATCGCATGCCAAATCCACTCACTCTGACTTTTTTCACCTAATGAGGATCGCGCTACGCATAAATTATCCGCAGAGAACACGCTTTCCAAAAACGCGCTCGTTCACACACTAATTGAAGCGCTTGACAACGTTTCCTATTAAGCTGTGGTGCACTAGAAACACTGCGGATGAGCTGACAGCTACGCAGGTGCTGCCTTTTTAATCAAGGATAGCTCATTAATGAAGAATCAGCTGTTTCGAAACACTCTACCAATGTTTTCGAAGCCATTCGAGGCGCTGTTAACTGGGGCTCAGTCTGTTAAGCACCTCGTTAGGGAATAATGTTCAGAATTAGGCCTGTATCTCAATGTCGTGCGGTTCGCAGGCGATTGGAGAATACCACACAGTGCTTTACCAAACTAATTTGCGTGCACAAAATTGGATAGTATACGACCAGTCATAGGCTTATGAGTAAATGTCTAGGTGACCTTTTGGAACTCGGCGAAAAAACATGCACGATAATATAACACGCATCATTTTATTTGATTTGATCAAACTAATTCCAAAGCAGTGTTACCATTGGGAGTTTAAGTCCGAACCGGAGAATCGTGAATGTTTCGAAACCCAGCGCCCCAATTGAAAAAATGCCCGTGAATTAAATTCTGGCGTCTGCACTACGAGTCCAACTTGCACATGATAATAGCAAAAGAGCGCGCCGGATTTGTTTCGGGAAAAGTGACCCAGAAATGAAAGATCAGCGAGTTTTCAGTTACAGTCCATTTTAAGAAATGGCAATGCGCTTTGACGTACACTTATAGACTGCGAGATCTGAGTGCCCTTTCATACTGATCACGTGGTGCCCAAGTCGAAATCATATTTCTATTTATGAGTATATTTATGCTTGCTGTGTAAATGAAGGTACCGCGTTGGTTTGCTGTGCGGATGTAATGACGAAAGAAGGCGGTGACGCCCAGTACAGAACCGCATTACCGAGCTTGGCCATATCACTTTCCTGAAGAGAATGCCTAACAAAGATTGCATATAAATCCCATTAAGTTCTACCCGCTTTCTTAGCAGTATGGTCCGGTCCATGTTCCTATTGTGACGTAATTCCTCAAATGACGCCATTGCAGAAAGTGTGCCCTTAAAATGACGCCATTTTCGCAACAAGCAAAAAGCAGCAATGACTCAACAATGACTATGATTCCTAATGATTTCTGGTGTACTCGGCCGTTGAGAGCAGTGTAAAAGCGAAGTTCTGACGACTACAGAAAATTGAGCCAGGGAAAGCTTTCTGAGGATCTTCAAAGAAAGAGAAGGCTCACATAGGAATGTAAAGAATATCCTAAAAAGTGCATTACAGGACATAATATTGTTGATTCTGTACTGGGTTCTTTTCTTCAATAACGATTATTGCTTCTATGCAGAGAAGAATAAAGAATAAATATGAAAAAATTGATTTTTTTTTTGTAAGACTTTTTATGTGCCACTGCACAAAACGCAGCCGGGAGAAGGATTTCTCGAAGGATAGGTTGGCATTTGTGCATTGGCTTGTACGAGCGCCAACATAGCTCATGCCATTCAGCCATGAAAATGTGAAATGTTTGTTAGGCACACACCCTTTCATCCTAGAGCTTTGAACTTCCACAGGTTCTCTTTATTAATGGGTTTTGAAGATCCAGTGCAAACACCAGGGAACTCCATTCTCAGTTAAGTTTCTTATTTATTGAAGAACAACCTACAGTTCACAAAAAAAAACTAAAAGTGAGAGCGCGCAGACAAGACGCAGGGATAATTAATTCCCTGGCATGCACACGCTGTACAGCATTAAAATTGAAAGTTAAGAAAACAATACCAAAACAAAAATAGAAGAAAAAGTAATCCAAAGTACATATAAGTGCAGACGCGAAAAGAAAACCACTGTTATATGCTGGAACATACCACCTTGAGGAATATAGTTTAGTACAACCAACAAAGCTGACACCCTAATAGCTGTTTCATAAAAAAGATGGAAGAATAAATGCACCAAGAAGAAAAACGAAAAAATTTTCCGAAAAACGAGAGCTCATTGATTGTGTAAGCCTTTTTGTGTCGAGTACACTGCTTTCGAGATCATTTAACATCGATTAACGCCGTCACTTCGAAAACACGGTGAAGAGCACATCTGGGCCGTTCGGGTGAAGACGAGAACAGATTATCGATTATCGCCTTGCTCGCTTTCTTCTCCTACAAAATACCCCCCAAGGAGTGTGTACACTGTATGCTCTCGGGACAGCGCCGTATAAAACTTTGTCAAGTAGTGCGACTTGTGTGCGAGCCGGAAAATATAATAGTACAACGAGCAGTAAGGTAAAAGCGCTGAAGCAAAAAAGTAGAGTAGAGAGATATTGTTTATAGATACGCTGTTAGAGATGGGAAGAGGACCTTAAGGAATCCATTGCCCCTTGTTCATTGTCTTTGAAGTCAGCAGCACTGTGTCCCCTCGCCGCTCGATGGTTCTTTCTCGAAAAGATTGTCCGACAACGACATCTGTGCCTGACAGTGGTTGGCATGTAAGGACACCTTGTTGTGTCGTCCTCAACTGCATGTGGTGTTTTTACGTCTTTATATGACCCATTGCTGATATGTTGTCCTTATACGACGAAGCGAACCCTTTCTCCTTTGTTGGTTCCCTTTTTTTCACTTCGCTGGATCCGGTGCCGACTATAGCCGTAAGTTTCTTTTATGTTGTGTGGACAACAGTGTACTGGATACTTCTGTGGCGCGGAGAAGCCGAGCACAATAGACGGTGATAGGGCTTGCAAATGTGATTTTGTTGATTGCTTTGAAATTCAGCGGGGTTTGTACCTAAAGCGCGAAGGGTCATACACTATCCAACCACGCTTTGTTGCCGTTTTTCAAAAGCGCAAGGAAGCTTAACACGAAATAAAATATCACATGGCATTGAGAGCTCAATGATTCATACCATCCGTGTTTTCCCGTTTCTTGCAATTGAGCTAATAAAATTCATCATTAGGGCCTTGTGTCAGTTTCTTGGTTATTGCGGTTTTTGTGAACATTTAAGGTATGTTATTTCAATCTATTTACGCCATTGTGTTTACGCTATTTTACGCTGTTTACGCTATTTACGCTATTTTTAAACAGTTTCTGAAACGGGCTGCCCCTGTCGAAAAGTGTCAACTTCCATTTGAAACTGCATGCATACTACTGGCTTGAAGAATTTATTTACATTGTTTCTTGCAGTTACATACAAGGAACTGTGGTGTGGTGTGTTATTGTCGACCGTGCTCAGAGCTTCTTTAGCGTGCGCATGGAAATATGCGTCAGTTCGAAAGCCTGTGCAACTAATGCTGCACCGCTACAATGAGACGCATCGGAATCTCGAGATTAATAACATAATTTTTCGCTGGTTATCACCGGCACACAGCCACGTCCTAGCTGGTCTGACTGCTTCCAAAGTAGCATGTGCTGCTTAAAACAAGAGGTTTATTTCCTGATGCGAACTTCTAGTGAAAGCTTCGGGGGTTTTGAAGATTCCACGATGATAATGATTTGCACGACTGCCTTAAGCCCTCAACTATGCAATGCCTCTAGCAGATTCCGTATTTATTGAAAATATGCCTGGCTGCTGACGTTTTCGGGTTAAGTTGAAGGCTGTTTTCAAATCCCGCCTATGTTCTCAGCTCCCTGTTCTGTAAAACTTACAATTCCTCTCCCGCCCCCCCCTCACCTGACATCAGGTTGCAGTATATTCAGGCGATGGTTTGGTCATTTCCGAGGAAGGATATTCATGAGCTACATGCATAAGAATATTTGAGACTGAAGAATATTTGAGAATATTTGAGACTGAGCAAATTCCTCTCAAGAGCTGCCTTTTTCCTATTAGATTTAATTACTGCTAAATTTCTATGTTGACCATTCTTCGGGTGTAGCGGATTGAAACCTGCGCTACTAGGGGTAAAACAGTATATTATCGCCCTTTTATAAGCGACGTGGGCGGGTGTGAACAATCTTTTTATGACTTTCCTCTTTTCGTAGAAGTTAAGGCCCCCACTCGATTCGAAGAATTTAAAGAAGCGCAACTGCATTGCAGGCGCTAAAGAAGGAAGACGAAATAAAGAAAAACCCCAGATTTCATCCGGACAGGGGCCACGTGTCCGCCAGCGAAATGCGCAAAGTCACACCACGGGGGCAACCGGCGCGCGCCGTCGAAAAGAGGCGTTTGACAAAAATATTTGTAGTTTCGTGAAACAAGTTCCATTACTCTGTCGCATGTTTCCAGTTCGCAAATGTGAATGAGCGCGCCTCATTGAAGTCATTAAAGACAGGCAGACTTTCGTATCAGCAACTCCTTCTCTTCCTCGCCGGGCAAAATAGAAAAGGACATCTGGTGAAACAGGTATAATGGATTAAAAAACCATTATCGTTGTTAGAAGCTAGCTTCGCTTTTTTTTGGTGCCAGAGAAATTGGCACGTGGAGTTCTCCCAGCGCCGATGCCACGTGCCAAAATCTTTCCTTCTGCTTTCCAGCCTTTGTTTATTAAATGACAGTAAGTGGAGTGTTTCACTCTCGTGACGTTTTTACTTGTTTCATGTCGACTTAGGCGGGAACCAAACAAACGAATATCGCAGAAAAAATTGCTGACAGGTCTGGCACTTAACTGGTTTTATAAGGAGCCAGTAGAAAAGAGTTTGTTTCCTAGAGCACGGAACGCGGTCGGAGTTTAAGAAAAAGTTTTAAAAGTGTCTGGCTCAAATCACAATAATGCGGCTAATTCAATTGCCCCGTAGGCCACAATGGTTTTGCAGACACAAGATATAACCAGATGACGTTTAGTGCAAGAATAACGAAACGCATTAGAATGAAAAGTTAGTCATTACATTAGTCTGGATGAAGCAGAGATCATTAAATTGGGCGAGATGGGAGGGGGCTTGCAGGATGAAGACGCGTTGTGGAGAAAGAACTCATGATTTGCTGTGAAAAAGCCGGAAACAGGTTTAAAAAACTAGAAAACCCAGGCCAAAAAGATGACTACGCTAGCAACCAAATTATCTAAACTATGGGATTGGCCATACACAGAAGAAACAAATCGAATCGAATATATTGAGAGTAAAAAACCGAAGTTGCGAAAAAAAAACGAAACACGTTCGAAGGCGAAAGCGTATGAAAAACAGCCTATCTTTTCATAGTGCCACTAATTCGGAAAAACCAGATCCGGGCTAAGAACTACCATCTGATGATTCATCGGCTTTCCACACCACCTGTGAACGCTCTAAGCTTCTGAAATGTGTCTGAGAAACTTTCCTTTATATATCGCGATGCCAGTGCTGTTTTCAATTATAGTCACAGATATCCCCTAAACAGTTATCACCATCATCGTCCGCTAGATTAGGTGGCCGCCACGCAACGGCGACCTCCAGCGTTGGTTTCGCACCAGCCGCATCTAGCAAACATACATGTCACCCTTATCATCCAACGTCGCCCTTAGCCGCCCTTGCATATGCTTCCTTTCCTATTTTATCCTGCCTGTCGATATAAGGAACTATTACGCTACAGCGTATGCAGCTAGTTCGGTCGAAAAGCCGTCGGCGTAATAGTAGTCGGCAGTGGGTGTCAAATATTCAGGGCCTGCACAAAAAAATCTTATCATGGTAATTTCTGGTTCTAGTGAATGATGATTGATTGGCGTGGGATAGGCGATGACGAGTTAATGAATTTCATTGTGGGTGGTACAGCGCCCAATCCAACTCGCCCAGCTATTAATAGTTCTTCGAGCTATGGAAATCATTGTAAATGATTTTAAGGAAATGAAAAAATAAAAAAATTGAAATAAAGGGGGTTCAAATGTTTCGAAATGCTTAGAATGAAAAGAAAATCCATGATGAGGCCAATTAAGGACATTCAGAGTGTGTTTTGATATATTAAATATTTGAAACAATTCAATAAAATGAAAAATGCTTTCAAAGGTGTAAAACTGCTCATAATGAAAAGCCTAACTCAATAGGCTATCGCATCATATCCTTAAGGCGGAACTGAAATGTCATCTCCTGTTTTTATCTACCGGTTTCTCACTTCCTCTTTCAAAAATAGCCTTTTTTGAAAATGGAACGTCATCAATATGCGTTTGTTGAATAACGCACGTCTCCCTAACTTCTTTTATGAGCGGCAGAAGTAGATTTCATAGCTGTACTTCACTGAAATGACACCTTTTGCACAGATGACAGCTGAATGCGCTTGACAAACGGCGGCTAACTCTGTCATACACGGAGACCAGCAGGCTTTGACTTTGAGTTCTACTGTGAGCGTTTGGCCTCACTGGGGCACTCCGCACCATGTAAATCACGTGACCATGTATCGTAGCGCTCGTGCTGTGTGTTCTGTCTTCGTCCGTCGTCTTGTTTTCGCGCTCCGTTTCTCATGGATCGCCTAAACACACCTGGTACGTAGAGCAAAGTAGAGCAGAATTCTCTTTATTTGACGAACATCCTGTTGCTCCCTCGCTTCCCGACAGGCACTCTGCTCCTCTTGCGTTGTTATGTGGAGACAAGGCTGAGGAAAACGTTCCCCATGAAAAGGAACGAAAAAGTGAAAGTGGGAAGTTCATATTAGGTTAGGTGGAGAGCTCCTTGCGCAGCACAAATAAAAAAAAAGGGGGGGGGGGGGTCTGCTTCCTTCCGGCCACTCGGTTAACTACACTGAATGCACCCACCAATAAGTTTTCTTCTGTAGACCGGGCGCAGGTCATCTCATATGGCAGGCACATAAGGCTGAGAGAAAGGGCATAGGGAATATGTCGGGTGATAAAGAGAGAGCCTCGATGCTGCCAGGCAATGCACTTTTACGGCTTCTTCCTCAAGCGTGAAATACCACGATGGTCCGGAGCTAGACGATGAACATAAAAAGACAAGTGTGGAATTAACTGGCAAATTGCTGGAGATTCTCCTCTCCATGCTCTTTGCGCGCTCATTGTAAGACCCCCGACAGTGATCAGGCTGCGAAGTGTTCTTTAACTTTTAGGCGCAGGGAAGTTGACGCAACAGCGCGGCTATTCGGTTAAGCTTTGGCCATCGCCGCGCGTTCGTCGTCTATCAAGAATAGATATGTGCGGGAGGAGAGTTGCGGCTGCGCATGCGACGAATGGGTATCACAAATGTGGAATCACCTCTGGTTCGTAATGATGCCCGATAGGCATGTTAGCTACTGGCTAAATTCTCACAAAGGAACTTGCAGAGCGGCCCGCCATCTTGGGCGTACTTCTCCCTACAGCTGCTGGTTATTTTGCGCTGCACAAAATATATGACAAAGCCCATTGCTATGCCTTCTTGACCAGTTTCAACCATAGGAAACGTTTCAGTAAAGATGCCGCACTGCTGTGTTCCCTATACGCTGAGAGTGCGCTAGATTATATCGCTGCCTTCACTGATATTGCTTCCCGGTAGTGTCCTTAGACTAATCGGAGCGGACTAAAGGTTACTCCATTCAAAACTCATGAACACAAGAGGCATCGAGACGCCCTTGAAATTCAAAGTATCGTTTTCTTTTTGTTAAATTTCAATTTAGCAAACCCGAGAAAGGCAACACTGGGAGTCAAGACCACAGCATTAATTTATGATGACCTTGAGCATTCGGAAGAAACGCACATAAAGCCAGCGTCGGGTGTACTCTCAGCGTCAGATGAAGCTAGAAGAAGATGTTTAAAATGCGAAGAACAAAATGAGATCTTAGTTCAAGAAAAGTTATCATTTCGTATTATTTCATTTCGTAAATGCGCAGAAAGCTTTGCGGAATCATTAATAAATGCCCTTTTTCTTGTCGCAACAGACGGTAATATTTTTGCGCTTTTCTGCTCTTCTCTCAGTCGTACTTCTGGCGTTTTTCTAACGCTGCTAACACTCACTTGCGGCCTGAAAAGTCAGTAGCTTGGTTTGGGCTAGTTGGTAACAGTTCTTCTTCTTCTGTGTCGTCCGTGTCCTTTTTGCGCTATGTTTTCTAAGAACTGAAACGTCAGGCTTCATATTCACGTTGCGAAGGTGTTTGATTCTGTTCGGCATGATTTCGTGTTTGCATTTTTGGAGCATGCAAACAGTGAAGTTATATTGAAAGGCATTTGGTCTTACAAAAAGTCACAAAGAGTGTTATACTCCAGTGTTGCAACGGGTTCCATACGAAGCTGATAATTTACAAAGACCTTCACAAACGTATACCACTAAAATATTGAGTTTAGCGTAGTTGCCACTACCCTCCCCTCCCCCTCACCCCTTCCTTCCGCGCTGTTGTTCAGTTTACAAATCGAACAACTTGTCTTAGTGTTTGTTATTTGCGCGGCTAATATTCGTTTCTGACTCGCTGCAAGTCAGCTTAATATTTTAGCCGATGCTGATGACGTTGGCTGCTTATGTTCTGACAAAGAGAGGGTGTAGGAAGCTCTGCGTTTTACTGTATTGTTTAAGGGGTTTTGTACTAAGCTTTTTTTAGGTAACTCATAAATTTTCTTTTGCTACTAGATTACCAAGCTATGTCATTTCGGTAGCATAGGCTGTGACATGTGAAGCTCTTTAGTAGATAAAAGTTGCCATGCATCAGGCCCACAAGAGTGAGTCCCATACTGCGGTTGAATAATCTTTTCTCCAAAGCGTTAAACCCAGGTTTCCATTGATTGGACTTTCTCAATCTTCACTCAGGAAGAAGTGCGAAGGATTTATTTCTTTGAAAAGCTTATCTCAATCTTTCAGACCCTTTTTCTGCGAGGAAGGCGGTACAGGCCTTTCACAGAATATTTGCTACTATCGTGTTAAAGTCTTAATGAACCCAGTGAACCGTGATAACCCCTTTTTTCTGAGTAATGGGACAACAGACCTTGTGTACTTGTTTTGCAGCTGCTTATTCTTGACTGCTTTATTTTCAGATCAGGAAGTCACCAGTTTTACGTGACCGTGTTTAAATGCAAAAGGAAAGTTACCTTTTATATCCGCACCTACTCGTCATGTCAATGCTCTGGTGTTTTCTGATGAAAGCTGCTGACACATCCCACTTCTTAACAGCGATTTTCCTTGACGATTGCTCTTCGGCGTCGCCAGAAGAGAGATGAATAATATTTTGATGTAGCCCATATTAACGCTATCGTTAGATTGGCATATTTACTCTGAATTCTCTGGCACTCGAGTGTAAAAGCGAGTTAGGCGGATGCGAATTCAATCTGCCGCAAAAAATTGTTCCTTCTCTTTAAAGGGGCTGTGAAGGGGGCTCCAATAAAGTTGCGGCATGTCCGGGATATTGAAGCGCGCCGCTTCACGAATAGTGTCCAGCAAGGATTTTTTAAATGCGCTTTGTAGAAACTGAGTTATCTGTAGTTAAAATTTGAATTTCAGCGTCTTCGCGCCTTTCCCTACCCCCTCGTCACATTTTGCACGCTGGAAGGTAGGCGCTTTCGGCATAGGGAAAGCACCAAGATGCACCAAATTCTTTCGACATAGAGAAAGCACCAAGATGCTCATGTGTAGAAAAAAGTTGTTTCTCAGTGACTTCCTGATATTCTGAGGAGCACTTTTATGTGTGTAATGAAAAGCAAACGACAATGGAGTGGCGGTTGAGAAGAAATCAAACATTGCCACTCACGTTTATCACAATTAGAGGCTGAGGGCGAGCTTCTATCTAGAACGATGGACAGAGTAAGGGACACAAAAAACAGGTTCACGAGCGCTCGTGAACCTGTTTTTTTGTGTCCCTTACTCTGTCCATCGTCCGGTATTTTGCGCTTCCTATAGTTTTCAACATGCATCACCAACTAGCCCGAAAGCTTGCTCTCCCGTTCTAGCTAGAAGTTTTGTCAAAATTTACAACCAATTTTATTTTGGATATTTATAGCTTCAATGCGGAGATCGCACCAATAATATTGTGTGAAATAAATCAGGGTCTCCTTTGCGCAAAAATGGCCAGCGAAGAACGTCATTTCTGGATGTGTCGCTCACGCAACATCTCATAGATCTGGAACACCAATCCAGGACTCCACTCTTTTTACGTCAAAGTTCACGGGCCTTACCATTTTTTGTTTTGACGCGTAACCTGGCCCTTGCGCCCTTCAACCAACCGCCTGGCTAGGCCCCCACCCCCATCTTTTTCTGGACATCGTCGTTAATCACGCCGCAAAGCCAGGCACAAAGAAAAATCAGAAAGAAGGTGGAAATTTGTTGCTTTTCTTTTCTAGAGAACGGTCTGGCCTTTCTTAGATTCCCCGATCGCGTCCAGGCTATATACAGACGGTTGCAACACGACAACTGAGCACGACCTCCATGGCAGCGATATACAAAACCCACCGACTCCTCGGTATTGCTGTGTTCTTGTTTCGCCAATTCGTATCTCATGTATCTTCCGTAAGCCTCTTCGTGCGTGACTTTGCCCCTCGGATGAGCAGGTGGCACGCTGGTCTGACTATCTTGACACAGAAATGATATATGTCTATGACACCGGCTCACAAGTATCCCCTGCTCAACATCACCTTGTTGCTCATCAATCAAAAGTTTTCTTTCAAACGTGCCCATCAGTGTTGCGGCGATGGCTTCTTTATTTCTTAATTTATGCTGTGATGAAAACACAAGTTTGCGTGCGCAGAAATTTTGGCAGTCATGCTGAACATTGTTGGCCAGCTCGAAGATGTCACGTCGGGTGGCATCTTGCCTGAAATGAAATGTAAAGCGACTGCTTTTTGCCTGTTCTTCAAAAGCAGAAGCATTTTTGTTTGAGAAGTATAGGCTGTATATATATCTAAAAATATGGCCGTCATTCGTATGCTGATGCCTACTGAGGCGTATGTCTTAATATAGGTGACTTGCATTGAGGCGTATTGTTCTTGAAATATACCCGCACAGGGACAGAGGCGAACTGAGAATACAGCAGAAATTGGATACAGAGGAGATAACTTTTTATGTTATTTTCCCGCCGTGATTTTCTTAATTTACCACCACTGCCTTTCTCAGGTTAGAGGTTGTTTGGGTGTGAAAGCAGTCCACGAATTTCGAAAACCATCAACATCGAAGTGATGTCCTGAGATGGAGCACACATGGAGTTGACGGCTGACGCAAGCTTCAAAACACTGTTGAACGCAAGCGAACAATCTATTTTCATTATTAATAAGCGAAGGAACCTAATTTTTGCAGGCTCTCAGGTCTTGATTGGGGCCTGTCTCGGACCTTGATTTTGATTTGAAGCGAAGAAATAGCATACATAGAAATGAATAATTTTCTGACATATTTCTTGTGTAAAACTTTCAAATTAACTGCAACGTCAGAAGGAAGAAAGCAGTTACAAAGCTATTCAAGCTCTGGGAGAGCAATTCTGATGATTTTTTGACCACCTAACCTCAATATACGAGTGTTGGAGGCCATATTGTGACCCATAAACCGAACTAAAAAGCAAACATTGGCAGCATGTGAACTCATCAGCGCCAAAAAATGCCTAGGCTGTTTCGTTTTCAGGCAAGGACATGCAAAGCGCATTCTGTGACTGCTGTGGGGCTCTTTTCGCAGATTATGCCCGCCAAACCCAAACTGTTACAGTGAAGTATTATTGACAGTTTCTCACGCAGCTCCGAGGACAGTCAAGGTGAAGCTTAGAGGAAAGCTTATGAAAGTCATCCGCCTGCTCTATGAAAATGCCCCAGCTGATTCAGCACAGGTGGCGGTGACACGGGCGGCCTGCTTATGATACGAAATTTTGTTCCATCCACGATACTCACTCGGCCTCGCACAATTTGAATTCTTCCTCTTTCCTTGTATGAAGATGACGCTGTACGGGAACATTTCCGGGACGATGAGGAAGTGATTTTCCTAGTTCTTGGACTTCCTGAAGTCCTAAAATAAGAAGTTTTAGAACGATAGTGTGTGGCGGCTTGTGCATCAGATGTGTGTGAACTTCGGGAAGCATGTATACAGAAGATATAAACATCCACTCAAGTCTCTGTTTTTGATCTTTATTCCTTCATTGTAACAGTACGTACTGTAGAACGCCCCAGCATTATGCAGTAAAGCTTCGGAATGCCACACGAGGTACCATGTTTCAAATCTATTGTGAAAAATAACGGAAATTACGGCTGATAATCCTTGTTATCTCTACAATGGGCTTTAGGAGCATGTGCACATCACTACGCATGAAATGCGCAACGATAGCTTTCTGAAGGTCAATCTCTTCGGAAGAGGGTATTCAATAATCAACCCTCCCAAGCCGTATGGCTCAATGAAGCTCGACTTATTTACCTGCCTGCTTTTGAATCGCCGTGAACTGGAGCTTTTAACCGTCTCAGACACTCTGAAAGGATATAATCTGTTTTATTTGTATATAACATCTTTGAGAAAAATACTGTTGGTGTCAACTGTGAGATACTGAACAATCCATACCGCTCACATGCATGAACAGTTCTTGAGTAATAGTGCGTACACGAACGGTTCTTGACATCCGCGATTTCGGCCACTGAGGCAGATCACCACGTTTGAGTTGGTTTGATTTATGCGGGTTTAACGTCTCGAAGCGATGCAGACTATTAGGGACGCCGTAGGGAAGAACTATTGAAATTTCGACCACCAGGGGTTCGTTAACGTGCACTGACATCGCACAGTACACGGGGCATTAGCATTTCGCCTCCATCGGAATGCGACCGCCGCGGCCGGGATCGAACCCGCGTCTTTCGGGTCAGCAGTCGAGTGCCATAACCACTGAGCCACCGCAGCGGCTTCCAGATCACCACTTGTACTAGCATGCGATAAGCTCCAATGATCGCGTTGCCTCTGACTTAAACAATATCACGGGATTGTCGTGAAGACAGGCACGGGTGGCGCGGCGTTCCTTTATCGAAAACTGGAAAAAAACAAAGTTCGGTGGTTTCTCAACGCAAGTTGTATTGCTCAATGAAAGACACCTCCACAAAGTTTATACAATTGTTTTCTATATGTAAGCCTTGTAGTCTGTCACTTTGCACTAGTGATCGCCGAAATAAAAGAAAAGTGATCATTTAGAAAATTCACAATAAGTTACAATACAGTATCGCCTTAGCTGCCCTCTCGATGTCAGGCACTGCACCGAATCCAAGAATATCAAAATCAAGGCACAAAATGCGTTTCACCTAAATTGAACAACGCGACAGATTTTCAAGTATGTTTGGCGGCTCACTTTTTCTAGATGCGTGAGGAACAGGAACAGAACAAGAAGAAAAATTTTGCTTTCGGTGATACGGGAAAAGACGCAGCGACATAGGGACCGTTTTTTGTTTTTCTTCATCTACGGCGCAAAAACAGAAATTTTTTGCGTTGTCGCGCTGTTCCCGCTAATAAATTAAAAAGACAGAAATGGTCAACTTACGTTAACATAGCGCGTATAGTTTGGAAGAAAATTACGCCACGGTTGCGGCCGTGTAACGGGAAAATAGCGAAGCTTTTGCTCAACACAACTGTAGTGAGGTAAAAATTCTAAAATTCTTCTTCCCGCATACAGTAGCAACCCGATCGCAGTGCCTGGAGGTCGGAGTTTCAGGAAATATCACGCAGAGCCACTGAAAACAAATCTGTATTATGGAGTAGCTTGTGAAGCACCGTAGTAGCTCTTCCGGCTTTCGCTTGCCTCTACGCCTCCTTTTGTCGATTGTATGGCAGCACTCCTGCGTCTTGATGATGAAATAGCCTCTCCTGAGCTCCGGAGCTACGAACCGCAGCGTTTTTACACTGAACCCTCTTTGCTGCTTTTTTGGGTGCACGCATTTGCGGGTCGTGACGTCGACGCTTACTGACCATGCATTTCGCTGCAGAAAGCGCGCGAGGCCGATAGGCTTGTTGCTGGCTTTAGAAGTTTTTAGCACGTCGTAATGTTCTTGTCGCTGCAGGGCCTGCTACAGACTTTTTCCGTCGCATATGAAAGAGGTATGATGGTTATGGGCAACCGGCCTGTCGGCTGGCCATTTCTTGCCCCGTCCATGAAAGACGGGAGCGCGTAGTCCGTCTGATGTGCATGTCCCTTCTCGTGTCCCTGGCGTCAGGCGTTGACCCTCAAAAGACGAACTCAATGACGAAGACACAATTACTGAACAAGCTCATCTGCATTGTTCCTTCCACCATCACGCAGCTTGCACTGAGCATATTATAATGGTTGAAACTGCAAATGGCCTCGCAAGCCAGCTCTGCATCGACGAGCAATCATTTATGGAATGCGTTCGGACTTACCCATAATTTGTATGCGCTCTTTTTATGCTGTATTTTTTGCAGGAACGAAGATGAGTGTAAAACTATCGGGGACTGTTATTAAGCTTTCATGTTATTCTCAATGCTGCTAGAAACGCCGTACTGGAGAACGCAGCTTTGTAATCGGCTTCAGTCGGAGATGCTGTCGTTATCCTAATGGGCCTTTGCCGCTTTATGCCGGGCTCAACGGCCTTCTTAGCGCTTGGTAAGATAGATGAAAACCATACACAACACGAATAACAGGAATCGCTCTCTACATGTAGAACAAGGCGCCAATAAAAACAGTAAAAGTTTTATTCTAATTTTTTGCCATCATTGTTGAGACACGTAGGAGGGTTTTTGTTCCGGGAGTTAGAATGAGCAACGATTACTACAAAAGGTAAATGTCATATTAAAACATTAAAATAATACAATAGCAGAAAGGTAATATTATAAAAAAAGCTCTGCAAGTGTCATTTTTATCATGTAGAAGTAATCTTTGCCTCTTACATTGTGAAATAAGAGTTGCGCAACGTCGATGCATCCAGTACTCATGACATCGCCTTCAGTAAGCGATCGTAAGGCGTGCTTCTATTAATGTTTCTCTTTTTACTCGACGCCTCCCTGTCCGGTTTGCCTGCCTGTGTATGGATCTGAATGCAATCCACATTTTTGCCCACTCAGTATGCGAGTTGGAGCGCCGTTGGGGGTGAGTGTGGAGCAACTATTTAAAAGTCTTCCTTTTAAGTTCCTCGAAACACATGGTTTTATTCCTTTTTTTGAGAGAAACGCTTTCACATTCTCGAATTCTGAGAGGTACCTTGCTATTTGGTTAGAGCACAGCTTGCACCCATAAATGAAAAGTAAGGCGGTGTATCAAATTGAGCCGCTTGGTCATTTCTCAACTAAATACCCATATATCGGGTCGTTTCTCGCCATCTGCAAAGCTTAGTTTTTCAACTAAACCGCATAGATTTTCCATAAAAGGTATGTAATCCTGTCGACCGTACCTATATTGTAAAAACAAAGAATGCCACTCACTTTAGAAATATGTTCAAGTGGATTGCCTTGAGTACTGCGTGCTGTGTAGCTTTCATCACAGATATGACACGCAATATTGAAATAATGTAGTTAACGGTTTTTAGAAGTTTCCAAAATGTTCACCATAATTTTGTTCCCACTGTGTCATAATAATATGTTATGTAAGTAGCATTTGGTCTATCATCCCAACTTTTCCTGTATAGCTAAAGAAATGCCAGCGGTGGGTTCTCCGTGTACGGTTTTTCAGTCCCTGCGATTTCTCTGTAATTGGCGGTTTTCAGCTAAATAAAATTGATCACCAAGTTGAAAGGCTAATGAATATGCAGAAGATGAGCCGCTGTGCAACAATTAATAACTTTGAGGGATACAATCGAGCCCGACTCTGTCTCTCACAAGATCTAAGAAAAAAAAAACGCTTATCGCAAACGACAAGCTTTTATTGATAGTCTCGTTTTTCTTTCTAGTCATCAATTCTTGAGACCAGGCTTACGAGAGAGTATAGGCCTCAACAACATCCATTATATCGCCCACTGTGTTAAACCGTAAATTTCGCGCCGTCTTGAAGCCAGGGCCTTTTTCTGAGACCCCTTTCAAACCACGTCCCGTCGTGGAGTTTAATATGTAGAGCGGAGCATCTTTCTATCTCTTTTCCGCTTTGTCAAACTCAGGCTGGTGCACAATGCGCATTAGGCCTGCAGTAGAAGCCTTCATGCGAAGACTTGGTTGTAGGGGTTCTTCAGAAATGTTAGCCTTGAACGAATCATAACCATTGTTCCCTCCGCTCGGACATATTTCAAAGAACTATTCATTGTTTTATTGGGAAACGTGTAGGCAAACTGGAGATGACGGGGTGCCTAGTTTTTGTTTTTTAGGCATTTTACTGAGACACATTTACACTGATGTTTTTTTCTTCAAGCTTTGAGAGCCATCTGTGGGCCTGTACGAAGAAAAACGCGCATACATCTAAATATTACATTGAGCGCCAGTAGGCGCATAGACGTTGGAATGCAAGCTAGGTTTTTCCGCCTTCGGACGCGACCGTGGACGGAACATTAACGATCCTTTTTAGCGAATGATATATATTTTTTATATAGTAATTGTTGATAAAGCGCGAATTTTTGTTGTGAGCTACATTGAAACAGCCACAAAACGACAAACATGCCTTTCTAATTTCAATAATAAGCAGCGCACCGTCGAATCAAAACTTTCTCTATGCGTGTTTATTGGAAGAGATCTGTATAATTTGCTCTGCAGGGGTTTATTCAGAACACAAACTTATCAATTTGCGTGTTTAGGAAGAGAGTAAACCAAACAAAACATAGTTGTTGCTCCAACTTTCACTTATCCATTTTTTTTTGTCTGAATTCCAAATGGAATCACGCAGACGTATGAAATGCGTGATTAGTTATGTGAAAAAATATATCCTCGCGAAACCTGTGCAGCAAGGCATGTCAGTACAGATGTAGAGGTGTGCGCTTTACTTCTCAAGTTGTTGACGTGAGCATAACACCATTTTCTGGGGAATGAGGCCTTTAACACTCTAACATTAGAACTCGATAAAGGACTAAAGAAGCGGTTGAACAGCTAAGACCAGGAAAATAATGACATGGCGTGCGACAAGCGGATCCATGACCCCGTGCTTCTGAAGCCAAAAGAGAAAAAAAAACAACCTTGTGACATCTCCGATACACATGAAAGAGCGGGACGCAACGTCTCCTGCTAAGCTTAAAAGAGCAGGCGCCTTAAAGCTTTGCCCCTTGCTTTGCTGCTGAACACTAAAGCGAGTGGCGCTGGCGACGACATAACACCTCTGTTTCTGATTATAGTGTGTTTGCCCGTGCGCGGTATTGTGCAAGGGCTGGTTCTGCTGGGCGGTACTGAGTAAGAGGCACGGCGAGCATTTTTTTTTGTTTCCAATTTTAATGCCTCTAGCAGCGCCTTGAGAATTTGCATTCGAAAACAGTATCTATTAAGAGTTACACGAGACAATCTGTGCCCCGCCCGGCCTGCCGTGCTTCATTTTCCTCACCTGTTCGGCGGTCCAGCACTGGTGGGGAGGAGATTTTGACCTGGTACGTGCCTCACGGAGTGTCGCAATTTAATTGACGTCGCATGCCCCCCCCCCCCCCCCCCCCCCGCAGGCGCCCTGTTTTCGAATGGCGTGAGAAATCGCCCAAAATTTGAGCCTCAACAGTGGGGGCAGTCGCGTTTTATAAATTTTGAAAACTGGGAAGGCGAATAGTAACAGCCGGCTACTAATCTAACTGCAATCGGGTGCCTGTCAGTAATAGTTAAAACTTAGATTCTCTAAATGAGTTAGTCACTTGATTAGTTAACATGATTCGCAAGTTTATAGACATCCGCCAATAGTGTTATTACTAGGCCGCAAAATACTCTTCTTTACCTCAAAAACCATATTTCGCAGAATTATTTCCTTCTAACACCTGGTATATCTTCGTATGTTTACCCGCGCAGGATATTAGTTCTAGCTAACGTGGCCTGTTTTATTTACTGGATGCTGAAATTCTTATAGAATGATGAAGAAAATTGCGATCTCCCACAAAGAACACTGTTGTTTCGCTTTTTTAACCCGTGTGTGTTATTTGATCTTTGTAAAGCAGTCGCGAAGTGGCTCGGTCTGTTTTCTTAAGATGGAGACTTGAACTCTACATTAGCGGCTCTCAGTTGATGTCGACGGACTATCAGCGACAGTATCTTTAATGCAAGGATTCGAAGAGACACCGAGGCACAGTTCTTCATTGTGCATGATGATGTGCGTGAAGGAAGATAATAAGAGCCACTAGATAATAAAAACGCCTACCGAAAATTCAGCGGACACTTCAGTTGTGCTATGAGTGACTGCTATCCACCGATTGTGAAAAACTTAATTCACAGTTGTGCTATGTTTTCGGGGACAGTGAACCCCAACACCAGTTCAGTGCAACCGTAAATGATGACACTGTGCACAGTGCCCGCTCATTTCGAAAAACGAGAATTGGCAATTCGGTCAGCCACTGGTGCTTGCGCCGCCTATATTCTATCAATGAGTTTGACGAAGGCAGCAACAAAAAATTCTAGTTCTGCAGTTTCTTATTTCGATCTTGACACTGCTCCGCACTCAGGCTAGGCATATTAAATGTTTTGAAGGCCTATCAAGACCGACGTTTTTATAACCAAATCGATGACCAAGAAGAAGATGCTAATGAAGTCGCAAGATCACGTCACCACTGCGCTGGTCTCGCCCAAGAGCCAGGCAAGCAGGTTGGAGCCGGTAGGGTGGAAAGTGTCGACGGCATCTGAGCCACAGACATGGACAAATGCACAAAAGAGACGTATCAAAAGGAACTGCACGAGGATTTACTCAGGGCATGATCATGAGTGCACCAATAAAGATACAATGATAGTGACCACGTTGCGATGTGGTGAAAGAACTGACGCATAGAAAGAAACGTGTTGCAGCAACGTTGCTTGTAAGGCTGTCACATTGTACTCTTCGGGTGACAAGAGCGCGCCGAAAATTTTTGTTTATTGATGCATGATTTACTGCGCACTTCTATAGCCAATAATGCAGCACTCTTACTGATACCACCAAATCTTCCTAAATTGCGACGCTTTGGTAACTGCAGTAATGTGACGCGTCAAGACACCGCCTCAGGTTGCTGTTTAAAATGGCAGACTTACCTCCCTTACACTACCATTGCAACATTGAAAGGCTTGCCTGAAGTTCCTCGACCATCAAAGCGATCACATGCCACTGGTTTAAGAGTCGAGGACAAAGGCTTTAGGAGTCTCTAAGCTAGAACTACTGTTGATCGCGTTGATGCAGGCACATTATATTTGGCTATAACTGACAGAGTGAACCACAGCTCCTTGCTGTATTGTTAGATACTGTGTACAATAGAGGGAGATGAAGAAAAAACAAAAACAAATAAGACGGGACACTTAAGCTCTGCCTTAACGATATGACACGATAGCGTAATGGGTAAATTCCCATATATGCACAAGGCCATTCTCCACTTTACATTCATAGATCCCTGGGAGTTTTCATACCTCTTCTGGTGCAGTGGTGTAGCGGTCAAGCGATGCTTCACTACCCTGCGATGGCAGGTGCTCCCAGCGGTGGGCCTTATACGACCCAGGTTAATCTTCCCGACCAACCAATCATTAATTTAGCTGCCGCCTGCCCCCGTGGACATTTTGCTCTCTATCCGGCGGGCTGCTGGTGATGACACCACAAGGTCAGATGACCTAGGTGGCCCACGTGCCTCCTAGATTGCTCTTTGAGGACCACCTGCCAGAGTCATGCTCGTAATTGCTGGTTCACACCGCCGACACTGGATTTTCTGGGGAATGAGGCCTTTAACACTCTAACATTAGAACTCGATAAAGGACTAAAGAAGCGGTTGAACAGCTAAGACCAGAAAAATAATGACATGGCGTGCGACAAGCGGATCCATGACCCCGTGCTTCTGAAGCCAAAGGAGAAAAAAAAAACAACCTTGTGACATCTCCGATACACATGAAAGAGCGGGACGCAACGTCTCCTGCTAAGCTTAAAAGAGCAGGCGCCTTAAAGCTTTGCCCCTTCCTTGCTTTGCTGCTGAACACTAAAGCGAGTGGCGCTGGCGACGACTCTACCACTGAATTGCTGCTAATCTCTCGAAGCCATAAACAAGAACAAGCAATCACCCGAATCATTTGACCGAATCATTGTTTTGAGGACTTGTAGCTGGAAATGTGGGGGGGAGGGACGCAGATCCAAAAATTTTATCCGTAATGCTGTTTAAACAAGAGCACAAGCGGGCCGATGGCTTGTGTTGGGAGCAAGGAAACTTGGAAAAGCAGTTTAAGATGCGGTAATTGTTGTCATGTGTATTTTGTTGCACATTTATGCAGGCGACGACGAGAAGGTATTAATTCCTTGTAGTATAATTTCTAGGTGACCTTTACCTTTCTGCAAGCTGCGAAAACTTAAGAATAACACTCGTGCTGCCCTGAGTATCTTATGAAAACTGGCTGCAGATGTTGCCTCAAGATTTATAGGCACAGAAGTGGAGGGCAAATTTTTGAGGCAGCAAATCAGTGACCACTCTTCTGATTTTGTTAATAGCTGTGAATTTTAAATGTTTGGACGATTATGATGCCTGCACAAGGGTAGCGCTCGTCAAGTGAGCGATGAGAACAACCCAGCGTGCCATTGTAAATCTCCTAAGTGCCGCCCCATTAAATTTAAATATCTATTCAGTAATTTGCTAGTCTAACATTTGCACCCTGTTAAGTCCACAGAATGACAAACTAAAGGCACGGTCACATGCAGAAGTAGGCAGAAAGTATTTTTTTTGTTATAATCAAGGCGAATGGTATTTCTGGTCCCGGAACAATTTGCTTGTCTTATTTTTGTCCTCAGTCTTTGTAAGCTTCGGAATGATCTGAAAAATTGACCAGAAAAATTTAGCGAAAATTAGGATTAGTGTAGCTCAGCAATGCGGTGCTCTAGGTAAACAAAAGTTGCGGAAATAAATCACAGATTGCAAAGAGACTGGCCTAAGCCTAAAGTTGGCATGCAGTGTTTTTTTTTTTGGTTATGCTACAATAGACCATAAAAGAGGACAACGAGACCTCACGTGATGGGTAAGATTCTTGCGTGCGCTGAAAGACAGCGGGATTACGTGTGATCTGTTAGTGGCGATCCAACTTTTTACCTCAATGAAGAGCCTGATGATTGATTGTCTCGCTTAACAGTCTCATTAATCTAAACCTGTGTTCTGAAAACGGTGCACCTTTATGAGGGCAGTTTATGCTGCGCAGATTCTTCCGTCTGAATGGATGGCCGTTCTTTGGCGCGTTTACATGTTTATTAGAATTTCGAGGTGCGGGTGGAGTGCGTTGTATGAAGGCATTGCAAGGCGTGTCAGCGAAGCAAAATTCTGCTCGTGTATGCAAGGCATTTGGCCGTTCAGCAAGTTTGATGCTCATTCCAAAAAAAAAAAAACGAAATTGCTTAGTCTGTATAGAACATTGTACCACTGTCATAAATATCATTCTGATGAAAAAAGATTGTTTTGTGGGTAGCGCATAGACTCCCCATCGACGAGACAACGATTGGACATCCTACGCGGGCATAAAATTTTTTTTCAGCTGTTTCTTCTTTCGGATGAACCTTGCACCCCTACTTTGCTCGCTCCGGATGACGAGTTGCGCTCTAAGAAATAATTCTGAGTAGAACGGTTGCGGCCTAAGTGACTAATGGTTGTGGCACCGCAGTTCGTCCCCGAGAAGGTGAACTTTTCGTACGGAAGAATGAAAAATCAATTAGGGTGACCTCTCCTTCACGGCATAGTCTGCAAATTTTTTCGAACTTTTCTGCAGCTAAACCGTGCGCAACGAATTCAGCGCATTTGGTTTAAAAAGCCCTTGCAATTACCGTTACCGCTAGAAGAACACCTATATGTCCATCAAAGGGATAGTTCCAATAAATAGTGAAGGAATACCGGAGAAAACGTTACCTTTAGTTTTGTTCATTTTGTTTCTGTCAAATCCTGAAAACCTGTCACTAGAACAAAACACCAAGACTTCAACCCCCACCAACTCCTTCAACAGAGAGACGATTAAGAGAAGTCGCAATAAAGAATTTTCCGTAATTGCTTGATAAACACAGAAAGCATCGATAGGCTGCGTTCCTATCTTTCGAATAGAACACAACTTTTATAGCTTTGCCGTCGTCGCAACATGCATCGCGCAGATAGCGAAGAAATATATCCGATATTTTGCGAGAACTATAGTTAAAATCGTGAGCGTCTTTTCCGACAAAGTATACATATTTTTATTTTCGCGCTAACAGGACAGGACACAGAAAGAACGAAAGGCAAACACGGGCGCTAACTAGCAACTGACCAAGATCTAACTATTTTAAAGTACCGTTCTTTCTGTTCGTAAAATCGTACATTCCATCCTCTTTGTGGTTTCCTCATTACTCCGCCCCTTTAGATTAGGGTTGTTGAGGTGAACGTCAGCACATAATGACACTGTTCAGGAGTGCATAGGTTCAGGAGTTTATGAGTGCCTCTATTCTTATCTCGCTTTCCAATCCTCGCTGTTTTCAGTAGACTTGCTCGGGAAGCCATCACCGTTCACTCATCTAATCCAGATCACTATTTGTATATTGTTTTGACGTCGTGCCTAGCTGTCGTAACATTTCCATCGTTGCTGAAATGCTGCATATCCGTTCATCGTCCTTTTTCTCGCGCATATACCTTCTCAGCAGCTCTGTAGATTGGCAATGCACTCGCGCATCGCAAGATTACCGCAGATCACGCTGATTGCTGCAGGAGAATGGGGGAACAGCTCGTTGTCCCGGTGATGGCGCCCGTGACCGCCTCTTCCCCGCAATGTTATGCGTCATGCCACAGCGGCGCGCAAGACAACCGCATTTGAAGCTTTAGTCCCACTTCGTCTCTGATGACATTCTTCTCAGTGATGGAATTCCGTGACGATATAGATAAAGGGTCGCTCGCATTCCTATAAGAGACGAAACTGCCCAGAGGCAGTTTTGCGCCGCCTACTGGATCAGCAATCTTTTGGTTTTTTTTTTGCTTGTAAGCTTCCGTAGAACAGGAGAAATATCCCCTGATTATCCTTACGGTGCTTTCCTCATTGTGGTGAAGGCAAAAACAAACTTTTCTTCCTCTCGACCATTCTGAGACAGTGGAACATCGCATAACTGCTGAACCACTGTGCCAGGAGTTCTATGAGGACTCCTCGCGATCTATGAATGTAGCATAGAGAATGACGGAGTTTGCAAAGTGCTACGTAAATAGGACCCCAGGCCACTGAACGGACCCAATAACGCTGTCGCGTCATACCCGTAAGGCGAAGCTTAAGTGTCCTCTCAAGCTTTAAGTAACACGTGCTATTTAGGACATATCAGTAAATTAATTGCACATTTTCTATGCTAAGGAGTCATGGAATTTTTTTTTTTATAATTACGAGTTCTTTAGGCACGCGTGGCTACAAGAGTCTTTCATAGATGGCGCAAACTGCACTAGTGATGTCGAGTCACCGTTATCCAGTGACTCTCTAATGATGGAGTGAAGCAACCGCGCAGTGAGAAAAGTGCTACGAACTGTAAATGAAATGACATTTACAGACACTTCACCCAAGTGGTTTTCTCTTCACTGCCAAGAAACTTTGTCGCCGAGCATAATCGACGTCATTTTAATAGGGATGACCGCTCCTTGTTTGATGACGTCGCATCTCTGCTCCGTTTGAGACAAGTGAGCATCTATTCTGTCTCTATTCTGTTGTTTTCGTTCGCCGAGAGCGTGGAATGACGACGTATTCTCGAGCAGTTTAAGATGCATATGGGTGCAACCGTAGCAACTTTGTAGAAAGTGCTGAGATTAGATTCGAGATTTTGACTTTGCGTTTGTGTTAGCGTTAGATATGTAGATTTCAGTTTGAGGATCGAAGAGAACTGAGTGGAGAGTGCTGTCGTACGCAGATAAACAGAACTGGCGACATTATCGATCCATATAATCTTCCTGAAGAAGTGTTATATGGAATACGAAAAATATCGCGGCCTCGAAGCATGCTCTCCTGCCTTTGAGAAATCTGGGTATGTAATTGTACTTGTTGCGCCACATCCGGGATCGCGATTATGATACCAATAACCTTTTTGAATGTTCCTTAACGCCTATTGAGAGGAATACTTGTGTCTGTGATTGCTTCCAAAGATCCCGGCATTTAAACTCCACCAATAAACTTGTGGGTGCTCGGGGTCAGTTTTAATTTTTGCCATTGGTATAATATGAGGTGTGGCGTAAGATACATTATTTCTTATAAAGTAACAGCGACTCCAGACAACGCCAACAGCTCGAAAAAATGCTCACACCACCGTCGCGTAGCATGTAAATTACAACAAAATTTTCATAACAATTATCCTATTTTTGTTCGAAGATATTCATGTACTTTGCAGTTTCCGAGTTGAACAAGTATGCGCCGCGTAATAGGTCTAGTACCTTCGCTTAATTTTATGTCCTATTAGTACCTTGTAGTTATTTTTTCCTGGAACATAGGAAGCTCTTAACAGTGTGAAAATTATTTTGACATAAACCTGTAATCTGCAAGCATGAGCATTAGCGCTCCCACTGCTCTATGTTTAGCGGAACACATCTCGCCCTCGAGGTTTGGCGTTTATTGACACTTCAATACATGTTATATGGTTATTAAAACCCTTTGTGGGAGAATAGGAACCATGCGTCCCACTTTGTTCCCCATACTAAAAGGCTCGTAGGAGACTGTGGGACGTGGAGTCTCACTTTTGCTGTGCTTCCAACATATATTAAGGTTTCAATGATTTGTTTAAAAATGGTTTCATCGGCGTCCACTAGATGAGGAAGCGAGTCACTGCCTTGAAACTTCGTTCTTTTTTCGGGCGCGTTGCAAGTTTTAGGCTATATTCGATCTGGCAAATGCAGAAGATAGAAATGCCCGGTGAGTGATGCTTTTTTTTCTGCATAGAGAGCAACAACTCTAGATTCCCACTTGAACTTGCTACAATGATATCACATAACAAATAATAAGGCGAAAACACTTTTCTTTACAATGCTGAAGATAGTTGGGCGTTTAACGACTGAATATCGAATGCTAATTCTCAAATAATGTATCTGGAGTATGCTCTTTGGCGCCAAATTGTCAATAGCCAAATATTGAGAAACGCCTTCCAAGAAGCCTCCCCGAACAAGCCATCTCCAACAAACATTGAGGGCTAGAAATATGGTAAAAAATATTTGGCGTCTCAGGTGAAGTTCGGCTCATCGGCAAAGAACACAACCCTGTGAAAGTAGAACAAAGGCGCAGGCGCGCCATTGGTGTTCCATGGCGGGATAACTAGTGCGAACAAGTCCACCGATTAGCGAACAAGTGCGAACAGGTTCATGGAGTGATAAGCAGAAAACTAACGCAGCGAAGAAACCCTTGTAGGTCAATGGGACAAATACGTCCTATTTTCTTTAACCCAACTAAGTGCCAACTTTGCAAATATGTCCCATTTTTTCGAGTTAACTATGTGTACTACAATGTGGAATTTGTTGGGAAGCGTTTCCATATACCTTATCACCTTGTGCAGTAAAAAAAATTTTCAGCAATTTTGCAGCAAATATATGCTCTCCTATAAATAGTTAAAGAGCACACAAGGAGGTAACAGAGTTGAGATTGTCAGAGACCTCCTGCCTCTTCATTCGTTCTTCTCGCTTCTTCATTGGCCGTAGTATTAGGTGCCTCAACTTTTTCGTTGTTCTCCTCACGGGTGAGAGAGAAAGAAGTTGAGTTCACAGCAACTCTGGCAACGGCGAGCCCCAAAAAATTGCTAAAGGCATGTTGATAATACCAGTCTCCTTAACTGCGCAGTTCCAGGTAGAAATTTTTCACTCGAAAAATCCTGAAGGTTGGAATGCCCTCTAGTCGACGAGTACACCCTACACGAATAGCGTACTTAAAACTGAATAAATGTGCTGCCTTTTCTTTCTAGATGACGGTGCATTTCTAAAATAGTCGAATAAAAAGGCAGGAAAACTCGGTTGCTATAGAAACATTGTTCAGCTGAACTCAGCAATTCTAAGAACGTTCCGTTTCGAAAGCGCAAGAAGTTAAGCTTCCTGTAATTAGCCGGGCCCACAAAGGAGCCAAATAAAGGCTGCACGTCAGCAGTTCTTTTAGTCTTTTTCGACCTGTCGGGTAAACTTCCGGAAGGTTCGGCCCAACTTTTTTGCTTCGGTGTGCAAAAGTCGTCCTGAGTTAAGAATGCGTGTAGCCTGCCGGTAGGCTGCTATGCGCAAGCTATAAGTGAGCTGAGATCAAACGCAGAATTCCTTTTCAAGTTGCATGCCAGCGTAATTATGCGCCCTATGAGCCCAATGCACATTTAAACGTAATGTGGCAAAAAATTATTCTTTCACAGAGTTTTTCTTTGTTCTTCGATGCTGCTGCGATTCAACTGAAGTACCTATACGGAAAATGGACCACGTTAGAAAGTACTACACTCAAAGATTATTAGCCTTCAACAAGCTTCTCCATCAGACGTTTTAAATTGGACGTGCGACCATTTTTCGTACGTTCTGGAAGGCTGCGTTTTGACATGAAAGGTTGTGTGTACTACACGGTAATCTTTAGCAGCCTCATAGTAAACTTTTCTTCCAAATTGATTCTGTGCAAAATCTGTATCTGATTTTCGGAAATTATTTTAGTTGCATCTCCTATAATAATGAAAAATTGCGAAGTTCAGAGCAATATCTGCTTTAAGACTCTTGCAGTCTCCTTTCATCGCATTGTACGAGCTCGACCTTTTTCGTGCGAAGAGCGTATTCTCAGAAACCTTAACCTGCCATAAGTCAGAAAAGATCAAAAATGGGAGCACAAAACTACAATTTTATTTCATTTACGAAGTCGCACGAGCCAAAGCGACACAGATTATGAGAGACACCCATTGCGGGGAGCTTGAGCACGAGTTCTTGGGCATTTCCAGCTTTTTTTCTGCAGTTTACTGGAAAATATTACGCCCTTCCTAGATCTAGCGCAGAGAAAGGTGTAAAGGAAAGCTGTGTGAGCCGACTATCCTCTAAAGCTGGATAAACGGCAGATGAAAGTAACTTGTCTCATGTCTACAAATCCTGGGCTCACTACATCGTCTTGCTCCGGGCCAAATCCTCAACCGCTGTGTAAACAGCGGATACTTGAATGGACTGCTGCCACCGCCTCTATCTTTTTCACAATACACTTTGTTAAACATGTTTATGCTCTTCTTTGCTTCGCCGCCTCGGAATCGCCAAGCAATTAAGAGGCGTCATCTGCACAAGCAAGGTTTGCTTCTTCAAAAGGGATCCTCCACGCTCAAAGACTTTGTTCCCACTCTATCTGCTGGGGTAAACAATATCGCATTCTTCCTTATAGCCCCAGGAGACAGATAAAACTCATCAGACACATCCTTCTCAAATCCACTGCCCGCAGCGCCCGCATGACACTTGGGCTACGGAAGAGTTGCGGTAAAAACCAGTGCGCATGCCGTTCCTACCCCCATCCCGAGAAACTGCGGCGGGAAGCAAACACAATGTTCAGAACAAAATGCGCTAAGCTTCCGGCATTGTGTGACTTACCTTCACTTAATACTCTCTTTTTTACGACGTGCCCATGACGCGCTTACGGTTCGATGGTAACCTTGTAATAACTTTCTGTGGGGGTTCTTAAGCCCTTTTTTTGCTTTTCCGTGTTCTCGAAAACGACCGAGAGGAACACAGGAAGGCCAGGAATTTTTTAACGGTCAGCATCGTGTTCGTGATTAAGTTTGCGCTGTTCCATCGACGTAATCAACAAAGATAAGGTGATCACGTGACTCTCTTGATAAGCAGTTCTAAGCCACTAGCGAAAAACTAAGAGATCAGTTGACGCATGGCAGTCATTGCTTATCACAGAGAGCTGTGGATAATCAGATGAAGACATATGGTGGTCCGGGGACAGAAAGACGCTGCACAAGAGTTGTGTGTCTTCATGTCGCTAGCCCATCGCGTTTTTCTGGGTTGTTTGCCAATGATGTCTCTTAGCCAGTTAGTCTAGATACTAATGTTACATTAGTGCGCAAAGACCACTTCTTTGGATGCTAAGAGATTAAGTGCTCTTAGTGTGTCTTTACGATCAGAAGGAAATTGCCACTTGCGAAGAGCTAAACGCTGCAACGTCCCAAAGCGGTGGGTATAAGGGCTACAACAGAATCACTAAAGTTTTTGATGTGATTTGGTTCACACTAACAATATGCTGTAGCTAGTTCAACTACATAAGCTGCTTTTACTCTTACTGGAATTATCACTCAAGCTATAGGAGGTATTTCTGCTCAAAATTACAATTCTTTTTTTTTGCTAACAATACAACTGCAGCTACTACTTCTTTTTAACTACTATTGATGCGACTAGTTTTGGTACTACTACATAGGGTGTTCGAGGGAAGGCGTCAGTTTTTGAAAGAAAGGTTTTCAAATAAAATGGCGATGAAATATAAAACATGTGAGATAAGTTCATTTCTGGGGTAATAACTACAATCTGGTAATTCACATCTTAATTTTAGCTCTTAGGTTTGCTGTTGTGATTAGAAAACTGTAGCGGGGCGTCAGGGCATCCATAGCAATTATTAGATGTGCAGAAATGTGATCGCTATCGGCTCAATGACCGAGAAATTTCGGCTGTCATTTTAAAAATTGTATTGCATTAGATTATCAACGCCGGTAGCGGTTAATCCTTGCATTGAACAGCCGCCACATAGCTACAGAAATTATAAAAGCACAAGCAGGGTGGTCGCAACAAAGCAGCTGCAATAAAGTGGGACTTGGCTTTTGCACCAGCGCACTGCTCCATTGGTCTAGACAAGTCACTTGTCCAGCACATTAAGCACTTGTTCGGCCATGTTATATTAACAGCTCTGAGGACCCTGCTGTTGTCTTCTCTAGCCATGGATCATCGCTGACACTTTTGTCAAAGCCCACTTCCCTGAACTTGTGTTGGCGAAACTTTCCAACCAATTTGCTTTCCTGCGTCTACGGCTCACTGAACAAAACACTTTGCGGAGCTGGTTGGTCACAGTACCTTCATTTTGTATAAACGTTGCTTGTGTCTGCTTCAAAAAAAAAAAAAAATAGTCCGACTTCAGCGCTCATCCTGTCTTGTTATTTCTGTATCGTTGTCTCAAATTGTAGCATTTTACTACTTAAAAAAAACATTTGCTTCACTTCATTCTTTCTTCTCTAATGAACCTTCCCCTTTTCGAACAATTTTCTTTCTAAATTTGCACAACCGCCACTGTTTTAACTCCGATATTGAAGCACGGTTTTCAAAATCCCGCTGAGCCCTTTATTACAGGCGAAAGATGATGTCCAGTCCAGCGGTTAACACAAACGCGTTTGAGGTCATTAGTTGCAATGAATTGGCTATTTTCCTGGTATACAAAAAGCCATTTCCAAATCTATATTTTAGTTCTTTTCAGTGCAAGGAATGTAATTCCATTTTTGTGGATGAAAAAAAAAACTTGACGTACGAGAAGCTCGCTGCAGTGGTAAAACGAATACATGATCGCATGTTTTAAAGTTTTTAAAGAGTGCAGATATAACGATGCGGCCGTCATGTTTACGCCAATCGAGGTAAAATGCAAAGTATATTTAATTTTTTTTAGCTAAGAGACGAATACAAGCACTGCACATTTCCCCCTCTTTTTTGCCGAATGGAACTTGTGATTCACAGTACTGTAGAAACTTGCCTGCGGGAAACATTCCGCCCAGAAGTTCAAATATTGACTTCTTGTATCACGATGCCGGACGGTTTCATTCAGCGAAGCTTTTTTTCCCATTCGCAGTGCAACCTTGCGAAATATCCGTAGAGTGCGTCGGTGTGGAACTGATTCACTTTCGCATCAATAGCGACTATATTCTCCATACGACGGCGCTTAGAGAGAAGCCTAGCTCCTGCGTCGCAGATGGGCTGAAGCTTGTTAGTTGGTTGAAGGGCACGTGACGGTGCATACTTTTGTTCTTAAGCAAAATCGCAGCAACGTTATCGTTCGGTGATTGTAACACTGCTACGGGCACATCGCCGTCATTGCGGGACGCAGGGTTGCTAAAACAGAACACCAGTATGCAAAAATTGTTACGCCTTGGCTATACGTACTCGCATTCAGTTGCGTCGAGTACACGACTATAACATTTCTGCTTTGACGGAACACCTCACAAACTTGTGGAATGGAATTCCATTAGCCACAGTAGGATTTAGCGCCTTTTATAATGTCAAGAAACTGCGTTTAGTATTCTTCATTCTGGAACACCGGGAGAAATACATTCGAAACTTGAAATGGAAGAAGAGGTATCATGGTGCTTAGGTAAATCTGTGTTCTCCGGGTAAAGATATTCTGGGAAGCAAAGCAGGTCACATGCGCGCAGTTGGCTGTGAATTCCACTCCTCGAAGGCAGCTTGAGAACAAAGAGCATAGCTAGGAGGCATGAAATAAGCAAATACGCTCAATTTCTTGCAGACAATAACTCTCTCTTTCTCCTTCTCGCCGTACTCTAAGTTTAGCCTCTACCTTGATTAGATTTTTTTCCTCATGACTACATTAAACAAAGAAACCCACTGCAATTTTGATAATGAGGCACACAACCCATGGCACCGGTGAACACTCTCAAGGTTCGATTAGAATGCACATAAATACTCCCGAAGGCAGTAGATTGGACAGCCGTCGCCTTAGCTCAGCTGGAAGAGCACCTGATATGAAATCAGGAGGTCGTGGGCTCGGATCTCACCGGTGGTTTGTGGTTGTTTTTTAGTCTGCCTCCTAATCAAGTAGCTTTAAATATTTACCGTATTAGTCTGCAATTGATGAACACCAGATATTAAAAAAATCCCCTATGCTCCTTAGCTTCGGTGGCTGCTGGTTTCCGTCATGTACGTCAAAGCCAGCTCTAGTTTTCCATTCCCTTGTTTGCTCAAATGTTAAAGGGGGCCTGGATGACGGCGGCCTTGATGCCATAAGCTTAAGATGTTCCTCGCACAGGCTTCGTCATCACCGTTCGATAAAGTTCCATTTGGCACTCACGGGTAATAGAGGACATACTATGTCCGCGGCTATGGACAAGGGTGGCCCACGTTCAAGGTTCCGTTACATTACATGTCAATACGCCGGAAAGCTGGAGATTGGACAGCCTCCGCAGTAGCTGTGTTGGTAGAGCACTGGACGGAAAATTCGGAGGCCCTGGGTTCAGAATCCCGACAGGCGGGTTGTGGTTCTTTTAGAGCGCAGCTCTTTGAATCCCGTTCCTGGGTTGAACCGATTCTGCGTCAGCGTAACCAAGCGAATAGCAGTACTGCCACTCGCTTATAAGAACGCAAGGTCTGCCTGCGTTGGAGCGCACAACTGGGAAGCAATGCCAGATCTTTCCTGAAATAAAAACCTGATACTCTATACGAGCGCTGCAAAAAGCACATTCCATGTGTAGTGCACAGTGATATCGTCTTCGAAAGAAGTTTAGTTACACGGAGAATTAGAGAAAGCAGGCGTAATGAGCTCGCATTTTTGTTATAATCTGCGGACCACACAAAACGTCTCAACCGCGAAATAATCCAAGCCAACAAATGGCTTGTTAGGAAAGGAACATGGGCTGACTCAAACACAGGTTTCACTATCACACTGCGGGGTCCTGATTTCAAAGACTAAATGACGACAAGGGCACTCTTCATCAACTAAATCGAACTTAAATTCGCCTTTTTTTTTCCTGTTTCAATTCCTCATTCAATCCCTTTATATTTACAGCCTGGCTTCCGTGGACAGTCTACGAGCGAGTGGAAGCCAGTAATTCACAGACGATAGTCTAGCAGCCCACGATTTTGTTTTATACGAACGACTGCCTTGAATCCCAGATGGTGAATGTGTTTCCCGTTGCTTCTCTGTTCCCTGTTTATTCCCCTCATTCCCTTCCCAGTGCAGGGTAGCCAACCGGAAACCTTTTTGATTAACATCCCTGCCTTTCCCCCATCTCTGTATTTATCTGTCTGATTTACCTTGAACAGAACTGCAGAGCTCATAAGCAGCCACTGCAAGAGGTTTGGTGACTTCGGGGACTAGAAGCCTGAAGTATTCACTGGCCACTGAAGGGAGTGCATGAACACTCTTACCCTGTATAGAAAATTGCCTTTTGTCCTTTGCAAGGCACTCTAATCAGGGTTTAACCTGAACCATGCGGACGTTGTGCTGCTTAAACAGTCTGTTTTCTTTAAGGTAACTTGATGATTTGGTTAGAGTGAATCGAAACTCCTAGCTGTCCTAACAATGCCATGTATCATCGGGGTCAGAAGAACGAAAAGAGACGACGCCGAACAAAAGTTTGGTCTCCATTCTTGGGCGTTCGTTCACACTGATTTAAATTTGAGCGATTGCTGTTCGCGTTGCTCTGAGCAAAGGTTTCTATAGCATGCCCGTTCGGTGCGCTTGCCGCCTGCAGACAAGAGCCGCTGAAAAGCCGCAACTACCGGTGGAAATATGTAATTTTCCTGTTTATACGTGATTTTCGGCAATTGGTATTGGGCAGCTTTTTTAGAGTTTCGGTTTGAGAAACGACCATTTGTAACTGCGATTCATAGCCCACTCATTTCTATTCTGAATTGCATCTCGTGTTTTTCAGGGACTGTCTCTTCACATATGCATAGAAGAAAGCCTTTTTTAAGAGGGGAAAGATTAATGCAAACTTTAAGAAAGCTTTAAGGGGCACTGACGCTAAGTTTTGGATGCAAACAAACGATATAATTTTTTTCGGCAGAGTAAAGGGATGCCGTCTGAAAGTTTAAGTCGCAAGCTATGAGTGGAACGTAATTTAATATGATTTTCAACGTTGTCCGAGAAGACGCTCGGCATTTTCACTCGCATCAAGTGATGTCAGGATACATTTGCTCCAGTTATTATAACGCACAGAGTCCCGTGCTTCAAGAAAAATCCGTGGTTGCTGGTGAGGCCGACATCATCTGGACAGTGGTAGTCCAGTTTGGCCGGTCGGCCACGGCGACAAGGGGCCCTTCAGCGACGGTGCCAACCCAGAAAGAAACTGCCGGTAAAAAATCGTTAAAAAACATTAACAGTGCACACTCCTGTTTTCATCTCCCTTTCACAAATACAATGCCAATAGGCATTTTTCCTGAGAGCAAACGGACACATAAAACTTTGTGTGTATAGCCCTTCGAGAGGAGCAATATTAGGCAGGCATGTAATTAGGATTCCGCCTTGCTGTTAAGCATTTTTCGAGCGATGAGTTTGTTGCTTGAAAGGGAAGAAGTGAAGGGAACATACATCCTGCGTAGTCCGTTGTGTAAGTGGCATTGCTTCTGAGATTAAAATATACAGAACATTTACGCCACACCCACGGCTCCAATTGAAAGGAACACTTGCTTTCGACAACTGTAAAACTGGGCACTGCAACGTCATCAGATGCGGGGCATTGTTTTCTAATTCAAATACAGCTACCGCTTGTAGGATGAATGAAAAGGACCCTGGAACGCAAAGAATGCCGGCATGCAAAGCGTATGGCCGCCTTTTTACGCGAATCTCAACTATTCCGCTCTGGTGCTTGCGGGAAAGGAGATAAAGAAGCAGGCAAACACAGTGGGAACAATGCAGATGCCAGATGCGACAATGCTCCGACTGTAAGAGACGCACTTAGTTCTGTCCGAAACTTAGTATTCTTGACCATCATATTTTGAGAGGTAACCTTAGTTGTATTGGAATAAATATTATCACTTCTTAAATATAGTTGTGTAATCTAGCTGAAACCAAACATAACTGGGATATTACACAAGCGACGTTGAAGTGACTCTCTGACTGTCAAACACACACCATGCTCCAAGGCCTAATGGTGACTTCCCTCTCAGAAGGAAATAGGTGAGGTATGAGCAGAGATTAGACATTAGGTGCAAGTACATAAACGCTCTGAGCAGCGCACAGCATCCTCCTGGGCAAATTTCAAAGGAAATGGTGGCAGCCATGATAATTGTTTTTACAAAACGTCATGGTCGTGGACAAGCTTCTTAAGCATAAATGGTGGAAACAACAGTTTTTACCTCAAATTTTTTTATGTACTCAGTAGGATTTGATGTCCAATTTGACCTAGAACAGGGTCAGATGTGTAGCAATGTTAGAACGTTAATAACTCTCCAATTCTTCTGTGGACTCCAGCTGCTGTAGCGCCTCCACGGAGAGTTCTTTGACTAATTAAATTATGGATTTGCAATAGTACCTGAGTCCTGGGCGTAATTTTCTGATAAATGATGGAACTGGAAGTTGTTACATTAAATTGAATGATTGGAGGGTGGTATTTAAAAAGACAACACAAAGACGCACATAATTGTTGAACGAAAACGCCATCGAACCGGATGTGCAAAGTCCTTCGATGTTCCTTAAGCGTGAAAAACACCCGAATACCGGTAGCTCTTAGTGCGGGCTGCAAACTAGGTGTGGCAGCAAAGCTGCCCTCATGATTCGTTGGTGTCATGGAGAGATAAGTGGCATATGTGGATTGCCGCTTGTGGGTCTACACTATGGATGAAGTGGGCCTGTAATACAAGTTTCCGGACAGCTATTTAGGCGCGAAAAGCTTGGTTTCGTCACGACAAACGCTTGCAACGTACGAGTCTTGTCGGAAACTCCTGGGGTGTTTAACAAGTCTACTAATACGAAAGCTACGTTGCTCTGCGCAACGCATTATAATTGAAATAGCTGCACTCCATGCACTGCAAGCTTTGAGTGCGGATTTCTGACACTAAAGTTTGCGGTAGTTTTTTTTTTCAGGCGTGGTAGAATGCTTTATCAAAGCAAACTGTTAGGTGGCTTTTCTTTGCGGAAGAACTTCAGATGAGCAGTGAAGTATTTATTTCTGATTTAATGCGTTTGGTAGGAGAACTAGGCAGCTTTTCCGCGGGAGTGAAACGCCGCATGCATTTGTGAATTCATTGACGTTTTGAGCCATGCTGTTTTTGTGGAATTGAGGTCACTATTTTTACAAACAAACTTTTCAATTTTTGCAGTAAAGCATATTGTGTGCAAGAAAGGGTTATTGCAGCGCGGGATGCACCATATTCAAGAAAAAATAGCAGCTTACAAAAAAGAAATCACCGCAAAGGCATTAGTGCATGTGTGGTGCTGTTGTTTCCTGGTGTTGCATCGAAGTAGCAACAGTGTTCAGGCGCTTTATAACTGAGTGGAAGCAAGCCGTTAGTAAGATGAACACGCGGACCCAGCGGAGGAATTTAACAGTCTGTGTCCTCGGCTGGGCTTGCCTGTTGAACCTAGCATACCGACTAGCGCTGTCAGGCCACTAAAATCTTTCTAGCTATAGCTTTATGGTTTAAGGTGTGACAGAGGGCGTTGGGCCGCTTAGCTATTATATCGAAGTCGTTTTCAACTGAATGTTGTGGTCATCATTAATTTATGAAAGGCCACCGCGATATTTCTTTAAAGAACCAAGAAGAGAAAATTACGGCGGTTTCAATATAGCTTTCATTCCAAACAACTTTGGTTTTAAATCTCTACTTTTAATTCATGAATGCAATAAGCATACACCTATTCTCCACCGCAACTTTTTTCTGTAGACCACTCTTCAACTTTCTTTCATAATCTGGTCTTGAACGCTTCCATTGTATTGTTGATCACTTTCCGGTCCACTCGAATATAATCAATTTAAGGATCAATTTTAGGGTGAACTTGTTCAGGACGTCACAGAAGAGCGTTCTTTCAATTATGAAGATGTTTAATAAGCTTTGTTACAGCTGAGGTTATGGAGGCAGTGCATTTCTTTTATGGTACCGCGTAAGACGCGTCGTACTCGAAGCGAAAACAGTGCAAAACTTAAGCGCATACCGAGCGCTCCAATTTGAAAACTGTACTTCTTTTTTTACATGTATATCACACTTAGAGAAACTGTGTTTCGTTATAATTTCCGACGTCTTTTATTTTCGTCGCCTTGCCGAACTTATTCTTAGCGGTCCTCCTTCTGTGCCTATCACGCTATTACACTGCCCCCACCCTGATTGGCATTGGGTATCAAAGAACACGCAAACGCATGCGCACTGACGACAAACTAGCCAGCGCCTAGCTATAACAAACACATCGTCCCGATACTGACCATGTCTCTCCTTTTCATGCGTTGATATGCAATGGGCAGCGCTCGATTATACTTATGATTATGAAAGTGTGTAATGAGAAAAAAAAGGAGATGATGAAATAGGGGAAAGTGGTCGGGTCCTAATTCCGGGAGTCCTTTGGCAAATATGGTCATCCGTGCTTTTAAAACAATTGCTCGTTTATTTTCGAGGTCCGAGATGACTTATTTATGTAAATTTACTTGGGACACAGCATTTCGAATTGATATTGTATCTAAATGACTTATTGCGTACGAATTGTTGAATGATAACAGGCCTGATCACTCCTTGTTTGTCTAGCTATGCAAAAACACGTAGTTCTGGCAAAGGCACACTTTTATGATGCCCGAGATTGCAGATGAAAGGTCTCTTCTCTGCATCTTTTCAGCCGTTACAACGCCTGTTAGACCATCCTGCTCCTCCGCATCTTCGTGGAAACAATTTACCCTTTCTCTACTCCAGAAAGGCTATTACTACCCTGCAAAAGCAGCAACCTATTCTTTCTGATTTCTATGATACTGCGCAAGCTGGAGTTTTATAAAACCAGTTTCCCCCTATCATGTCTACACAATTGATGCCCGAAAATATGGTCGCAAAGCTTTCATGGAATAGAAAAGGCACCAGTACTTTTTGCTCAATAACTGCGAACACTGGTTTACTACGGCAATAAATCAAACATACCACGTTATGAACTTCGATGAAGATGCAACAGAGAACATTATGTTTTCAGGATTATGTTCATTATAAGTATCCGACATTTTCTTTTTGGAGCTTGTTTTTTCTTTCTGAAAGAACGTTGTAAAAACAACTGAAATCACGAAAAAATAATAGAAGCAACTATATTTTGAACAAAACAAAATGTATTTCCATTAGCCTGAGGGCAAGAGAAAATAAAGTGTACCATATCTAAACAGAGAATTTCAAGCCGTTATGAAGTTTTTTTTTTACGATAATAGTACCCACCTTCTGGGAATTTCCATTTCACCCTTTCCTTCCTAGAAACATAATTTACAATACAGGGAAAGAAACTGTTTTTAAGCGGTGACGAAAAATTAACAAAAACGCTTTCCGCAGCACCACAATGGAGCTTCAGAAACAGGCTGTACTACGCACGCTAGAGGCTAAATGTCACTTTCACAAGGACGCAAGTTTTTCTTAGATCCGCATGAGGCTTTTTATATAACATTAATTTAAGCCTAGGTCCTAGACCTATTTTTAACCTCCATCTTAAGAGTGTACGTTGTTCACATAGCACTTTCATGAGTAGCTTGCGCTTTCAACAATCGCTAATTATCTGTCGTATGAAATATGACTACCTACGTATGTATACGTGTCCGTAAACAGCCTGCTTTTGCAGTGAAGCTAACGCCTTGGGAGCTTTAAGTTGAGACCTAGAAATAGCGACGGCAAGAACCGTTTGCAGTGAATGGAAAACTCTAGTTTGAACAGTACTTTGCTAGGACCGTTTTAAACGTTTATACGTGATCCCTAGATAGCATGAATGCGTGTTAATGTGCACAGGCTGTGTGTTGCTGCTCCCTTTTTAGACGAAACCGGACAAAAGTCTCTCTTACCATGACTTCGAAATTATGCCGCGCTTGGCGAATCAAGCGCGCATATCGGCAACAAAGTGATTCGCGTTCCTTTCCGAGAGGTAATGCAAAGTTTGTTTATTTAGCTAACTGGTTTAATGGACAGATAAACACCGTTTTCTTCCTCTCTTTCTTCAGCAGGGTACATTTTCTATTTTTTTACAAACTATTTGCAATAAACATCCTCGTGCATGCTCTTAGGTTGAGTTATGTTCAAATATTTAAGAATATTACAAATAATTCGTGATCTCTATTGTTTATTTTCGTTGAATTATTCGAGAAGCTTTATCTGGTTCGTTAAAATAAGGAAACAGAAATAATATTCTGTTGCCCTCTCTTTTTATTCACTTGTGTGTCTCTTTTCACGTGGATAAAATTATCAAGTGGACCATTCGTATGTGCAACAGAAGTGGTCCTCGGAAATACCCACTCCGTTTTCGTGAACAAATGACAGATGTAGACCACAAAAATCTACTGATAGTGCGTGGAATGCAAGAAGCTGCTGAAGCAATCTGATATTTGCTACAAATGGTAGAGCGCCGTCCGAATTCTCATGAAAGTATGATGTGATCCGGTTTTTCGGCCTTTGCCATTCCCGCTGGAAACATCACAAATGCATGTAATAACGATGGCAAATGACAGAAAGCCTCCAGCTGGGAATCTATACTCGATGCCGTGTTTGATCAACTACATTGAACACAATTGAAATTTTGATGGCAGAAAAAGGCTGGCACCCAAAAACCTCTCCCTGGAGGTCTTAGGAAGTCAGCTGCTGATCCACCAGAAGAAGGACATGCATGTGTGCCCCTTTTGGAAGAATTGCTATGGTCTACTCAGTCGACTATAAAATCCGAGCAGCCTATGAAAATCAGGCTCTGACCCTTGACAATGGATTGACAACATTGATTCAGCACAACAGACCGGGAGCTGGAACAGGCAACCTCTAGGGTAACCGCGGACACATGAACAAGATGCGATGAGCTTAATAAAAAATCTGAGTCCTCAAGCACGCATGAAGGTGGGAGAATGCAAGAGCAAGATCATTGCAGAAGCTGTAGTCCCACGAGTAGAGGCAGAGGAGGGTAACACCACTATACAATGGTGCAGGGAACAGGAGGTACTTGGCCAGTTATAGACCAATATCGGTTTCTCTGGTGCTGCACCGAATGGGAGCCCAGGTGACCAGAGACAGATTACAAAGATGGGCTGGAAAGAAGGGAATACTTGGGAAGCTGCACACTGGTTTGTGGGCAGGGAGGCAGATTGAGAACAACTTATAGAGATTGCTAAGATTGCCGAACAGACGTCGAAACCACTATACACAGCTTCCCTCGATATATTCAAAGCCTATGTCTAAGTCGATATACAGTTGTTGTTGGCAATTTTCCAGGAAGTGGGCCTTGAGGAGGACTATGTGTTACTGATCAGGGCACTATACACTGATATTAGCGCAGTGGTGGCTTGGAGCCTATACTTAACAGCGCCGACTACCACACACCGAGGACTGCTGCAGGGTTGCCCACTGTCACCCATATTGCACATGCTGTATGTGGTTGGTGCAATGCAATGCTTGAGATATGGGGTGTGGTTGCACCCTGCAACACCACGAGGTGGCCCAAGCGGTCGTCTCACAAATCTCTGCCACGTTACATGCGGACGACATTATGCTACTCGGAAGCACAGCGGAAGAAGCTACAACAGCGTTTGAATATATGAGGCGGAGCCATATGAGCTTCCTCTATTTAGTTTCAATGGACACAAATCGGAGGTCATGAAGCAGTGGGCTGGGGAACCATAGTATACACAATTGACACTACCCAAGCAGCACAGGCCATCGGCCCAATATTGCAACAGGATGGTCCCATCCTGGCCCTTTGTAGGGCCGGCCTTTGCCAATACGGCTCCAATGTTGGGCCAATTACTTGTGCTGCTTGGGTACAGGGGGCTCCCATACACTAGCGAAACCGACACCTGGGTGTGCATTGAGTGTGCACTTGAGTAATGGACCCCAACACCTGACGGAGTATGAAAGGTGAAGGCGATCCGGTACAAGGGCGTCCTGTGCCACCGCATGCTCTGTTTCAACAGGTATCAGGCTGTGAGACGCGTGACGAACATCGTGGCCGTCGCTGGACTCGCTGGAACACCGTTCTCTACACCTCGTATGGCATGAGGGATTTCCTCAAGCGGCGCCAACGAGATGCGGGTCGGCTTGCGCTGTGTGTGCCCAAGCACGTAGCCGTGGCGAGCTGGGATGGTCCAGGGCAAGATAGGATCATCCACATTGTCAGCGCAAGAAGCTTTGGTAATGTACAGCTTTGAACTGCGACTCGCGTGTCTTCCTCTCATACCATAAATCGAGTGGCACAACACGGTGGGCAAAACGTACACAGACGCTCCGAGACCGATGCAGTCTTCCTGCAGTATGCCTGCCGAAATCATGGTCCGCCCGCAACAACGGGCCGTCGGCAGAGAAAGTCTGCGACCAAGCAAGACAGGAGGAGACGGCGGAGTGCGCAAAAGCGGCCAGCAAAAGTCGACGCTGGCGCTGTAAGTCAAGCAGAAGCAGTCCATTACTTAAGCGGACTACCTGGACAGCTCCGGGTAAATTCGTTTACTGGTGCAAGCAGACTGTGGTGCGCTCAAGACCCGGGCTTGACGGGCGCGTTTCATGGTGATCCTCGAGTAAACTTGTCCCCTCTGCAATGAAGCGGACGAAACGCTGCAGCATGTTGTGTTGAGATACCCTTCGATCTTGCCACGGGTCACTACCGACTCTCTCCAGGATGCATTGGTGGCTTCAGCCAGATCTACGACAGGGAGGCAATTGCAACGACAAAGCGCCGCCGGTAACACTAGTGGCGTGTTAGCGCAGTGAGGTGGTATTGGCCAGAGAAATATTATCCATTGTGAAGGTCATAGTGTGTCAAAGATATTTCCTTTATTTATTTGTTCCTTTTGTCTTTTGGGTTGGTTGGCCGTGCGATAGACTTCACGCTCCACCCATTAAAAGGACAGAGCCACCATCACCATCAATAAAAAGCTTTATCTTGAGACTAACGCAACCTGCTAGCCAAAATAACAGGCGTCAGAGTGTGTCATTGTGAAAGGTAAGAAGTAATATGCACATGTATTGTTAAAGATGAAGTAGCCCTAGAGCGGAAAGCTCGATTAATGCTATAAGTTCAAAGATTTTTTTTTAAATAATGTAATACAATTATCATACAATTCTCATACAAATGTCATTATTTCTCAGCAGTCATTAGTCATATCAATCAGTTGAAATTTTGCGATAAAAACCAGATCATCTAGTAAGCAGCACACATTTTTGTAAGTTCTTGCACAAGGAATCAAATTTTTTACGCCTAACTTTATTTCTTTATTGCTTTATTGCACAAAAATAAATTATTTGTTGACTTTAGGAAATACAAAAATTATATAGCAGTGCACCTGCTAAGTATAAGCCCTGCAGTATTTATTCCCCACAAATTTTAAAACATCAAAGACATGATTCTCTTCTTAAAAATTGTGCCAATATCAGTGAATGGGTCCGAGTCGTTTCCTATTGATTTCACAAGCCTAATCCAAATGCTTAAAATGACTGCCAAAAACGGAATCATTTGAATATGCTCTATATGTCAGCAGAAAATCTCAGGGAAAACGTTTATATGAGTACCACAAAGTATCCATCTTTCATTGCGTTTTCTGTACGCTGAACAAATAAGGCTTTTTTAACCAAAAAGCGATGACCACTCGGTATCTCACTACAAAAGACCTGAAGCTGGAGGTCACGCTTGACGGGCAAGTCCAGACTCTGCGAAGAGTGGGCATGTGGCTACTCTTGTTCCAGAATAGATGTCACGCTTAGGCTCTTATCCGCAGCGATGAACCACGCTTCTCGCATGTCCACCAGAGTCGCAAACCACAGAAAATTGTTTAGGAAGGAAGATACGGCGATGCATGTATGAGCTCTGCCAACGAGCTCCCAAGTTAAGCCGGCAGATCTCTGCTGAAGAGAATCGGCTACCAAGATTTTTTCGATAACATCAACCAGGTCAAAGGCGTCACGGATGCATATTAGAGCGTCCTACACGGTCTTCCCTATTTGATATCACATGCACCGGAAGTGCACAGAGGCAAGAAAGAAACATTAGTCAAGAGCCTCTAAAAACTATTGGTTAAGAGATCTGAAGGTGGCCAGCGTGTGAGCTACTTGCTATGCTCCAAGATCAGCGGCAGTGGACTCTGCGTACATATAAATCGCCAGCGTCACTACTAGACACAAAAACTTAACGAGGCTGAAGAGGATACTGTGGCTCTAGCAGTAGATATCGGCAACGTGAGGCGGGGTGACCACAGTCACCGACTCACAAGAAGCCTGGAGGAATGACCTCAGCGCAAGACTAGGCAAGATGGCCATGCGACTCATTCATAAACATGGAGGTTCTAGCTTGCAGTAGAACATCAGATATTAGGGGCAACAGGACACGTGAGGCTCTCTGGGACCACCGCGGCTCCCGCCATCTCTCGAAGCCACGCTTTCCGAGCAGGGGCTGAAGCGTGGTGCTGGAGACTGTGCCAAGAGGCAGTAGGAGACGATATCCTGCGCCTGACCCGAAGCTTGGCCAAGAGGAGACGACACCCTGGCGCCAGCTTCAGACAGGCACCTTTCCGTGCCTATATGTGCAGAGCAAAATTAATCACGCCTCCTACGAGGTGTGATGACTTTGCAGGGATGCAGCTACGCTAACATTTCCCAGCAAGGCCTGATCCTTAAAATCCCACATTAGAGGTATTGGAGGCAGTCGCGACCAGTAGGGTCCCGGAGGACCACCCCAAATAAACTGACAGCCTGTGCGGCGGCTGTCTCCATGGGGACCCTGGACTAGAACAAAGAAGACTAGAGTGCCCAAACTACTGCCATCGAGCAGCCTCTCAAAACAAAGTTTATTTTTATTCTTTTTGACTGATCACCAAAAATAGAAAAAGAATTTGTAATCGATCAAGCGGCCCAAGTGTTCGTCGCAGGCAACTTGGAATATGAAGCCAGTTAAAGATACCCCTGCGAGCCCAACCATTGTCTAAACCATTTTCAGTGGAACTTCCAGCATGTCTATGATTAGATTTGGGATTTTAGCAGTGGTTCACATCTGAATTTCAATTAGTAAAACTCTGAACGACTTGAATTAAACTTAGGTTCGTGCGGCTGTTGGGAACTTGCGGAATTTTATGATGCAAGACCTCAAAAAGGCAGGCCAGAACGCCCCTAAAACAATTTTGATGGCAGAAAAAGGCTGGCACCCAAAAACCTCTCCCTGGAGGTCTTAGGAAGTCAGCTGCTGATCCACCAGAAGAAGGACATGCATGTGTGCCCCTTTTGGAAGAATTGCTATGGTCTACTCAGTCGACTATAAAATCCGAGCAGCCTATGAAAATCAGGCTCTGACCCTTGACAATGGATTGACAACATTGATTCAGCACAACAGACCGGGAGCTGGAACAGGCAACCTCTAGGGTAACCGCGGACACATGAACAAGATGCGATGAGCTTAATAAAAAATCTGAGTCCTCAAGCACGCATGAAGGTGGGAGAATGCAAGAGCAAGATCATTGCAGAAGCTGTAGTCCCACGAGTAGAGGCAGAGGAGGGTAACACCACTATACAATGGTGCAGGGAACAGGAGGTACTTGGCCAGTTATAGACCAATATCGGTTTCTCTGGTGCTGCACCGAATGGGAGCCCAGGTGACCAGAGACAGATTACAAAGATGGGCTGGAAAGAAGGGAATACTTGGGAAGCTGCACACTGGTTTGTGGGCAGGGAGGCAGATTGAGAACAACTTATAGAGATTGCTAAGATTGCCGAACAGACGTCGAAACCACTATACACAGCTTCCCTCGATATATTCAAAGCCTATGTCTAAGTCGATATACAGTTGTTGTTGGCAATTTTCCAGGAAGTGGGCCTTGAGGAGGATTATGTGTTACTGATCAGGGCACTATACACTGATATTAGCGCAGTGGTGGCTTGGAGCCTATACTTAACAGCGCCGACTACCACACACCGGGGACTGCTGCAGGGTTGCCCACTGTCACCCATATTGCACATGCTGTATGTGGTTGGTGCAATGCAATGCTTGAGATATGGGGTGTGGTTGCACCCTGCAACACCACGAGGTGGCCCAAGCGGTCGTCTCACAAATCTCTGCCACGTTACATGCGGACGACATTATGCTACTCGGAAGCACAGCGGAAGAAGCTACAACAGCGTTTGAATATATGAGGCGGAGCCATATGAGCTTCCTCTATTTAGTTTCAATGGACACAAATCGGAGGTCATGAAGCAGTGGGCTGGGGAACCATAGTATACACAATTGACACTACCCAAGCAGCACAGGCCATCGGCCCAATATTGCAACAGGATGGTCCCATCCTGGCCCTTTGTAGGGCCGGCCTTTGCCAATACGGCTCCAATGTTGGGCCAATTACTTGTGCTGCTTGGGTACAGGGGGCTCCCATACACTAGCGAAACCGACACCTGGGTGTGCATTGAGTGTGCACTTGAGTAATGGACCCCAACACCTGACGGAGTATGAAAGGTGAAGGCGATCCGGTACAAGGGCGTCCTGTGCCACCGCATGCTCTGTTTCAACAGGTATCAGGCTGTGAGACGCGTGACGAACATCGTGGCCGTCGCTGGACTCGCTGGAACACCGTTCTCTACACCTCGTATGGCATGAGGGATTTCCTCAAGCGGCGCCAACGAGATGCGGGTCGGCTTGCGCTGTGTGTGCCCAAGCACGTAGCCGTGGCGAGCTGGGATGGTCCAGGGCAAGATAGGATCATCCACATTGTCAGCGCAAGAAGCTTTGGTAATGTACAGCTTTGAACTGCGACTCGCGTGTCTTCCTCTCATACCATAAATCGAGTGGCACAACACGGTGGGCAAAACGTACACAGACGCTCCGAGACCGATGCAGTCTTCCTGCAGTATGCCTGCCGAAATCATGGTCCGCCCGCAACAACGGGCCGTCGGCAGAGAAAGTCTGCGACCAAGCAAGACAGGAGGAGACGGCGGAGTGCGCAAAAGCGGCCAGCAAAAGTCGACGCTGGCGCTGTAAGTCAAGCAGAAGCAGTCCATTACTTAAGCGGACTACCTGGACAGCTCCGGGTAAATTCGTTTACTGGTGCAAGCAGACTGTGGTGCGCTCAAGACCCGGGCTTGACGGGCGCGTTTCATGGTGATCCTCGAGTAAACTTGTCCCCTCTGCAATGAAGCGGACGAAACGCTGCAGCATGTTGTGTTGAGATACCCTTCGATCTTGCCACGGGTCACTACCGACTCTCTCCAGGATGCATTGGTGGCTTCAGCCAGATCTACGACAGGGAGGCAATTGCAACGACAAAGCGCCGCCGGTAACACTAGTGGCGTGTTAGCGCAGTGAGGTGGTATTGGCCAGAGAAATATTATCCATTGTGAAGGTCATAGTGTGTCAAAGATATTTCCTTTATTTATTTGTTCCTTTTGTCTTTTGGGTTGGTTGGCCGTGCGATAGACTTCACGCTCCACCCATTAAAAGGACAGAGCCACCATCACCATCAATAAAAAGCTTTATCTTGAGACTAACGCAACCTGCTAGCCAAAATAACAGGCGTCAGAGTGTGTCATTGTGAAAGGTAAGAAGTAATATGCACATGTATTGTTAAAGATGAAGTAGCCCTAGAGCGGAAAGCTCGATTAATGCTATAAGTTCAAAGATTTTTTTTTAAATAATGTAATACAATTATCATACAATTCTCATACAAATGTCATTATTTCTCAGCAGTCATTAGTCATATCAATCAGTTGAAATTTTGCGATAAAAACCAGATCATCTAGTAAGCAGCACACATTTTTGTAAGTTCTTGCACAAGGAATCAAATTTTTTACGCCTAACTTTATTTCTTTATTGCTTTATTGCACAAAAATAAATTATTTGTTGACTTTAGGAAATACAAAAATTATATAGCAGTGCACCTGCTAAGTATAAGCCCTGCAGTGTTTATTCCCCACAAATTTTAAAACATCAAAGACATGATTCTCTTCTTAAAAATTGTGCCAATATCAGTGAATGGGTCCGAGTCGTTTCCTATTGATTTCACAAGCCTAATCCAAATGCTTAAAATGACTGCCAAAAACGGAATCATTTGAATATGCTCTATATGTCAGCAGAAAATCTCAGGGAAAACGTTTATATGAGTACCACAAAGTATCCATCTTTCATTGCGTTTTCTGTACGCTGAACAAATAAGGCTTTTTTAACCAAAAAGCGATGACCACTCGGTATCTCACTACAAAAGACCTGAAGCTGGAGGTCACGCTTGACGGGCAAGTCCAGACTCTGCGAAGAGTGGGCATGTGGCTACTCTTGTTCCAGAATAGATGTCACGCTTAGGCTCTTATCCGCAGCGATGAACCACGCTTCTCGCATGTCCACCAGAGTCGCAAACCACAGAAAATTGTTTAGGAAGGAAGATACGGCGATGCATGTATGAGCTCTGCCAACGAGCTCCCAAGTTAAGCCGGCAGATCTCTGCTGAAGAGAATCGGCTACCAAGATTTTTTCGATAACATCAACCAGGTCAAAGGCGTCACGGATGCATATTAGAGCGTCCTACACGGTCTTCCCTATTTGATATCACATGCACCGGAAGTGCACAGAGGCAAGAAAGAAACATTAGTCAAGAGCCTCTAAAAACTATTGGTTAAGAGATCTGAAGGTGGCCAGCGTGTGAGCTACTTGCTATGCTCCAAGATCAGCGGCAGTGGACTCTGCGTACATATAAATCGCCAGCGTCACTACTAGACACAAAAACTTAACGAGGCTGAAGAGGATACTGTGGCTCTAGCAGTAGATATCGGCAACGTGAGGCGGGGTGACCACAGTCACCGACTCACAAGAAGCCTGGAGGAATGACCTCAGCGCAAGACTAGGCAAGATGGCCATGCGACTCATTCATAAACATGGAGGTTCTAGCTTGCAGTAGAACATCAGATATTAGGGGCAACAGGACACGTGAGGCTCTCTGGGACCACCGCGGCTCCCGCCATCTCTCGAAGCCACGCTTTCCGAGCAGGGGCTGAAGCGTGGTGCTGGAGACTGTGCCAAGAGGCAGTAGGAGACGATATCCTGCGCCTGACCCGAAGCTTGGCCAAGAGGAGACGACACCCTGGCGCCAGCTTCAGACAGGCACCTTTCCGTGCCTATATGTGCAGAGCAAAATTAATCACGCCTCCTACGAGGTGTGATGACTTTGCAGGGATGCAGCTACGCTAACATTTCCCAGCAAGGCCTGATCCTTAAAATCCCACATTAGAGGTATTGGAGGCAGTCGCGACCAGTAGGGTCCCGGAGGACCACCCCAAATAAACTGACAGCCTGTGCGGCGGCTGTCTCCATGGGGACCCTGGACTAGAACAAAGAAGACTAGAGTGCCCAAACTACTGCCATCGAGCAGCCTCTCAAAACAAAGTTTATTTTTATTCTTTTTGACTTGATTACGTGTTTGGTGATTGAATGTTCTCTCGTGTCCGCTTCATCACTTTGTTGTAAAAAAGTTGATTGCCGAAACGAAAGAAACGCACGATTCACAGCCTAATTATGGCCTTTCCAAGCGCTCCTTTATCATAGGTCCCTTCAAATGCGCCTACAAGAAATGTTTTGCCTGTAAAGTTAAAAGTTATAAGAGCGAAACTGCCATTTATTAAGTACCTTGTCGATATTTGGGAACCGTGTTTGCTTTTTATACCTTGTGAGCGCCATAAGTAAGAATTTTGTGAGCGAAGACAGCGCTAGAAAGGGTCAACAGTACAGAAGCGCTTACGTAGGGTGATTTGATGAATACGGTAGGTATTGCTGATTTGTAGAGAATACAAATGCTCACACGTGAGCGAGGACATGGTTTCGCGTTCAAATAATGATTGCGTTGTGTACTGCACCTCCTTTTTTGGGCAAACAAATTTAATAACAGGAAACGGGGAGATCTCTTCGGCTGGTCTTGTAATCTGGATGCTAAACATTCAGGAACTTACCAAACAGCCTATTCCGGACAGCAGCTGCATTTAAAAGCCCCGCATGCGCACATAATAGACTTTATTCGAAAATGACTACTACATGAGAGAAATTTTTCAGCTTGGAAAAAAATGGCCATGTTTGCGAAAGAAGTTTAACGTCATGTTCTTTGAATAAGTGCACATAAACTCGCACAAATACGCAAGCCAAGCAGCAGTCTTATAAACATAAATGCACGTTAATAACCACAAAAAGCTAGGGTAGATCTCAAGATACTAACATAATAAATATGCATGCGTGCCGAGAGACGTACTCATAGTGTCATAATTTTTTATTCCTCTGCATGCGAATGAGAATACCCAAACTAATATGCATATCTAATCATACGTTGTATGTTCTAAACTGCTGTTTAGCCAAGAGCGCTGCTATTCAACTGTGTTGGCAGAGAAAAATCAAATTTCACGGCGGCAGTGTCCATCTGAGCATGAAATCAACGTCTCTGCGGTGCCTTCCAAGCAGTGAATGGAAAAATGCCATCGAAAACTTTTTGCGCATATCCAAGTTGCGTGCCAAGTGCTTAAAGACTTACGAGCTTGAGAAGCGGAGGCCATATGGCACCCATGTAAGAGTGCATTCGCCATTTTCTTTTCGGTGGCGTTGAGCAACGCTTTTGGTTTTGGGAAGGAAAAAATTGTTTGAAGCAGCGCCAGACCATGCAATACTTTTTCCTTCTCGCAGTAAAAAGGACCCCGAGGAAATTCGTTGGTCATATATCTTTCCTTACTCAAAGAAGGTTTGTTTTTCTAGTTCATTTATTTCGATCCTCTTTCATAGTTGACGCAAACAAGGGTAAAATGTTGAAAGTATGCTCTGTCCCTGGTATCACTCTTAAGATGCCCTCTTTGATTTTCGTCCGTCATTTCACTCTCAAGCTTCTAGCTAGGTATTTTATTTAAAGAAAGAAATAAGATCTGGCAAGACAGGTAGAAATTTTTTCTCTTTTTTATGTATTTCGTTTCTGTGTTCACTGTAATAACATCGACATTGTTTGGCAACCCAAGCAATTTTGGAATGTCCATAGTAATTAGATTGTGCACTGAGTGCGTAGCAGATTGTTTGCTCTTCAGTACCGTCTATGAGCGCTATTATCTAAAAATTTCATACATGTGCTACGCACACTATCCTTCACGTTCGGTTTTTTATTCCATTTTATGAAAAACAAACTGCATCAACACTGCTATTTTTAGCAGCTTCTTCAGAGGAAAGCAATCCCTCTCATGCAGGGTGGTCCATGCTGCAATGGCCAATCTATAAGAAAAAAATACTTTGCGGAGGTGAAACAGTAAACGGTAAGCACGAATTAAGCGCAATTTTTCTAGGATAATCCGCCTACTAGGATCCGCAATTATCTTGTCACTCGATTGAGCACTCACTATAGGGTAGTCTATCGTTTCGGACATTTTACACTGTCGTAAGTTGAGTCTGTACGAGCTTGTTTAACTTCTCACCTTTCACTTGTTGGGTCAGAGTGAAATGTGAGGTTTCTGGAACTTGCAAGAATGCTGTCCTTTCACGTTGGCTATCTAGATAGATGTTGCCGTTAGTAAAAGGTTGCGATAAGACCGTCGCTTTTAACCAGCAAATGCGGAGAAAAAGTGGACGCAGAGGGTACGTTGCTACAAAAAAAAAACATCTCAACTTGCCGTTTCACAACCCCTTACAAAGCTAGTCGAAACGCGCTTGTCCCGAATGTCAATTTAAAAAATTAGAGAACCTATCCTGCCTAGTCAGCTAATTTTGCAGAGTATTAAAAATACTGTGAGTTGTGTTACATGGCAGCCGAGATGTCGTTTGTATCACCTATATGCGGCGTGTTACTTTTAAAAGTCTGGGCTAAAGTAACATTGCACTCGCTGCACATGAACAACAAGCTTGCACACTCACAAGCATAAACGCCAAGAATTTTCTTTCTTTATATTCACTAGAAAGGGCCAGTCAGTACGGTCATGTTCTATTAACATGACGTGAGAGCAATTGTGTTTTTTTTTAGAGCGCAGCTCCAGGCGCCCGTTCGTGGGTTAAGCCGCGTCGCTGCCGTCCGTGTTACCGAGCCGAACCATCAATAAATGAATAAAAGTAAACATCGCCGAACAGTTAAGCTTCGCAGGCCATGCTCGACAGCACTTAGCTATCGCCGCAGCCGATCGCGCCTCGTGTTAAACTAAAACCGACACTAGCGCTGTGCGTTCGACATCGCTGTCTTCTTCAACTAATACTGGTATCGAACTAATACGCACATTCCCGCGCGTTGTGCATTGCGCGTATGCCTCTTCATCAACTAATATTATTACTAATCTAATATAGTCGCCAGATGCGCCGACGACCGAGAAAAGGAAAGCAATGAGCCTACAGAGACTGACAGCACTATGCTAACGCCTAAACAGATGTCGCCTCGTGTTAAAATCCAATACCTTCTCACGCTGGGCATTGCACATCATCTTCTGATACTGCTTGGAACTAACATGCAAATTTCTGCGCGCTGGGTATTGTACATGGCCTTTTTGTTCGACCAATTGTACTATCACACTAGTTTTGCCGCCAGACATGCTGACGACATAGGAAAGCAGAATATTGAGCTTAGAGAGCCTGAGACACCTACCAAGCGGCGCTCAAATTTAGAATTAGAATGAATCATATTCTTCCATGCAATTTTGTCTCTTTCTTTTGTTTAATACTCTCTCCCATGTGTAGCGTAGAGCGCGGGGCCAATACATGGATGACATCTATACAGTTGCTAAACGGGCGAGTTGGTAATACATACTTGAGTGTAGCAGCGCGAAAGACGGGGACAAAAGTGAGAGGAGTCGCCTGTTTCTCTCACTTATGACCCCGTATTTTGTGCTCCTATCCTCAAGAATGACATCTATCTTTAATTTAATTTTTCTCTCCTTTTCCTAACATGCCTCTTGTGTATTTTAATGTACTTTAATAACCAGAGAACATTTACTACAGAGGAGAGGAGTTTTTACATAAACGGAGTATATATGAAGCTTAGAATGTTTGTTTTGGCTGGCGAGAAATGCACCTGTTGTATTGTTTCAGCTACTGAATGGCCAAAAACAAAAAGATTTCTTCTCTGAACTTGAGGCAGCTATGTCTCCGGTGACAAAAGTCGCGAAGTGTCTGTAATGTTCGGAAAGGCTTCAACTTATAACACCGCACACGTACCTAGCCGTAACGTTTACAATCTTTCATGGTCCAAACACATTGAGAACATTTGCGCATCTGCCTCCAGAAAACTCGGTTTTCCGCGTCATAAACTGAAAACAGCGCCTCCCGATTTAAAACATCTTGTCTACAGAACACGCATACTGCCGAAATTAGAATACGCAGCAGTAGTATGGGATCCCTTTCACCTAAAGGATAAACAAAATCTTGAAATGGTCAGGAGGCGAGTAGTGAGGTTCATCTTCAACAAGTTCAGGTCCACAGATTCCTCGTCACCGCTCATGGCTGACAACCATATCTCTACCTTACAATTGCGATGTACAGCCCGACTTAAATTTTTTTTTCACGAAGTACGACAAGTCGCTGGAATTTAAGGGACGGCCATACATTCAACCACCTTTGCCACGGCTGTAAAGGCACAGTCACGCTCACAATTTTCTGCCTATCGACGCACAGACTAACTCGTTAAAAAATCTTTTTTTCCTTGTACTGTTAGTCAGTGGAGTGGTCTCCCCTCTGCAATTTTTTACACTGACAATTTTGACCAGGAGGTCAAACACACATGAGACCTCGCTCGCACTAATAAGCTAAGTGCGACTCCCTCAAAGGCAACCTAGGCACCAAAGCTATGTGGAGCGTTCTTCGCTGCTTAACTGACCTTTTAAAAGAGAACGGTGAACAACACAGAAATTTTCATCGAATCCTACACAGATTTAAAGGCATGAATACTGAACTCGTAAGTGGGTTCACGCGTCAGTATATCGACCCCACGAGTGTCAAACAACCGTTAAATAGAGTACCGAGAGTACACCTATACTGAGACTTCACCCAAGAAGAAATCATAGCAGCACTAGGATATATGCCCCGATGCGCAGCCGTAGGACAAGAAAAAATTAAGGTCGGGCATCTGGCCAATCTTGGCACGGAGGCACTGCAGCAACTCACGGATTACATAAACGAATGTTAACGCACCGACACCATTCTGCAAACATGAAAAACGGCGACTGTACGCTTTGTCTCTAGACCCTGCAAAGAAATCAGCACCGAAAGCCTGCGCCCGATATGTCTCAAGTCGTGCGCAGGTGGAAAGGCAGTCCAGGCGCATCTGTACAAATATCTAGAGGACAGCAAGCTACTGCCACTCACTGTATTTGGATTCAGAGCGCACATTTCCACACAAATATATCCTGGAGCTCAAAAGCGAAATCATTGATACAGCACGCAGAAACAGTAACCGAGCGCTTCTAGCCCTCGAACATAAAGGATGGTTCGACCTCGTTAAGCACTCCACAATCCCGAACAAACACCAGGGCAACAACTGTGGCTTGTAAGTCTACTGGCAGATGTATGAATTCCTTATGGACAGAACAGTGAACATCAGCATCGGCACGAAACAAACCACGCAAAGTGAAGATGGGCATGAGAGGCACTCCGCAAGAGGCAGTCTTCTCCTCGCTTCTTTTCAGCATTGCGCTCATCAATCTACCATCTCTTCTCGAGTGAGTAGAGGGCGTAAGTCACGCCCTGCACGTGGCTAGTATAACCATCTCGACCACAACGGGAAGTATGGGAATGATGGAAAACACCTACAAATGACGGCAACAACAGTGCAGACTTGTGCACGGGCATGTGGACTAACATGCTGTCCGGAAAAGTCTGAAATCATAACCTTTAAGCAATGAAATAATCAGAGCACTATCGACATCTACGTCCACAACTAACTCTTCAAGGAAGTTCAGACCCTCAAGATATTGGGTCTGTACACCAATAAGAAAAGCAATAACCTGCTCACTCTGCAGAAACTCCGCCTCGTGAGAGCGCAAGTCGCCAGATGACAGCGAGGATAACGGCGCGGAAATCATGTATGCGGGAAGAGAATACCCTCCATGTGAAACCATGGCGCATGGTTTTGTTGTCAGCCGCGTCGTCTACACAGCACACTGCCTGAACCTCAAGAAGCCTGACATCAACTACTTCGACGTCATGATAATAACTGCCCACAAGAAGGCCCTGGGCCTCCTTCTTGCGGCATAGACAGACCGGCTGTAATGACTGGGCGCCCTCAACACGATATATGAGCTGGTTGAGGCACACCTAACAGCGGAAGTGCTATGGCTCTGCACTAATCAGACTGACCGAGGAGTCCTCAGCGACTTACACACAAATTGCCTCTGCACCCAGATACCAAAGAGACATCCTAGCCTAATAGAGAGGACAACTCAAGGCAAATGCACTACCGCCGAATATGCACCCTGATTTTCACGACTGGCTCGAGCGGAAGCTATGAAAATCCAGTACGGCGGGCCCGAGGGCATGCTCCCCGTCGATGCTGCGGGTCTCGAGTAAGGAATGACGGCCGTCACAGTAATGCGCCACAATCAACCACTGGATGGACAAATGCAGGCTATCTAGAACTCACTAACTACGGATGAAATGGTGATAACCATAGCTGCAACACATGCTGCCTCACAATACATTCTTAAAGATTTATAGACAGCGTATCGCTATTAGTAATCCGGAGGTGCAGGAAAGCACCGACAGCTGCTAAAATCTGGCAAAATAGCTGCACCCGTTGCTACCACCACACACGTAGTATGGATACCTAGTAACCATCCCAGGGAACGAGAACGCACATGCCTGAGCCCGAGCATTTCGCCCTCTTGCACAAAATACATAACTCGTGGAACCATCAACCCCACTACTAACTTACACTGACATACTTCACCACTTCAGACTTTCCCGCCTGGTCTAACTTCTGACGGCTGACACGCTAGACAAAGGGGAGGAACTACATCTAAGAAGCTAGAGACCTACACTTTTTAAACATCCACAACGACTACACGCAACAGATCTGGGGTCATTTGGGTCGCAATATCTATTCTGGTGATAGAAAGCGGACCTAGACCATAGAATATAGGCCTGTCAAAGAAGTCAGGCTAACAATATTAAGAACCACCCAAAGAAGGAGGGGTGGAAGGTAGCTTTCATTAGCTCGGCCGAAACGAGTCACGAAGAACTCATCGAATGAGCTTGGGCAGCAGCCTACGGCAATGGGGTTCCGGACTCAGAATTGCAACCACTACTAGATCCTCCTAAATATTAAATAAAATAATTTCACTAACTCATAACGCCGTCGTTCATATAGCCTCTCAACAAATGGTTTGGTACCACGATACAGTGAATAGCCATATTTCAGTTAATATTGTGATTAGGTCTCGGGATAACAACATATATCAGCGAAGCGGTACAGAAACAACGGCCTCCTAGTACTTCTACTAAATGCCGGTGTGCGTGTCTGCTGACGCCGCTGTGATTACCATCCTTGTGGGCAAAACTAAACTGAACAAGTTTATGGTGAACGCCTTTCGATAATATTAGCTTTCATGGACTATGTTTGCCGCTTCGCAATTCACTGCCCTATATAATTACAAGGTTACTTGTTTCCCTGAAACGTAGAACATGATTTATGCACTCTGTAGACGTGGGATAATGCCACAAAATCCAATATGAATGGCTCGCTTCCAAACAGTGTTGACCACTTTTTCACCGAGACAGCGGCAATGAACCCGGCTCTGAGTGGGGGTTACTGAAGGTTACTCACATCGGTGAAAGGAGGAAGTAAAGAGGCGGAAGAAAGCACTGAACATTAAAGAGGCCGAAAGAATAGCGTGAAAGGAAGACGTCTGTTTTTTTTTTCACTTAAAAAAGGGTAATAAATATAGAAAACGGCGAACCTTCGGGAGCATGGCCTTTCAGTTTGTCCGGCCTTTCAGGGAGATGTTTTCCACTTCCGTTTCACAATCCGGGAGGCACTGTGCAGACTGCTTTACTAGGAGAACCTTTGAGGCATACTTCTTACTTTGCGAGGTATTGAAGTGATAAAATAACAGGAGTCTTAGTACACTTACCTCTATCTCGTATTCCCAACTGATATTGACGACAAAATCTGACAGTAACCCACAATACAAGGACGCACTTCTTCACATTAACCTTCTGAATTCGATGTGATGAGGTTGATTCTTTCACAGGTTTAATCAGCCACTGTTTTTAACTTGCTTAAACCTGTGCACTGAAAAATAATGGGCTCTTTTTTTTTACTATGACCAGGCCGAACTTTGCAAATGGCTTGGGTCAATTTGGAAGGCAGCAACGTCTTGGACACGGCCAATTATGGTTGGACATCAATGTTGTTTTAAATTGTCCAAGGAAAAAATTTCGGGCGCAGCTGGGGCCATATTTTGGTTATGGCTCTGGCTAAATTCGGAGGTGATCATTATGTTTAAGACCGTCATTATGGCTGGACGGCCATTTTGTTTCAAATAAGCCGAGGTGAAATCTCGGGGGGAGAGGGGTAATGGAGCCAAATTCTTTGGGTGGCCGAGGCCAGATTTGGAGGTGACCATCGTGTTAACACGGTCAAATATAGCTCGCCTCAATGCGGTCCAGATTGGCCAAGGTCGAATTTCGAAGGTGGATTGGCAAAGTTTTGGGGTGACCGGGGCCAAATTAGGAGGTCACCATTATGTTGGGCGCTGTGAAATTTGGGGTTGGCAGGACCAATTTAGGATGTATTTACATTCTTTATGTTTTTTAACTAAACATGACATCGATGTTCTTACGTATCGCCATAAGAAAGATTCTTAGTCGGTGTCGGTGAGCATCTAAGTGCTTTCTCACTGCAGTATGAACAGTTATCCTAACGACATAACGCGGCATAACGCGGATCCCCAGGGGCATGTCTCCTCGTCTTTGAACGGCTTACGCTAAGCGGAACAACGCGGCGAGTGAAGCGCTAAACCAAAGACTACTGTGGCCACCACAGGCGAGGCCAGGCACAGCCGTAACCCGCTCCCTGTATCGTTTGCGACGTTCACAGACATTGACGGCCTTCATCAAACGCTAATGCCTGGTCTTGTCCCAGTGACGACTAGCTGCATCTTCGGCTGAGCGCAAAGGTGGATGCTGTCTGTGGTGACGCTGGCTTTCTCGCTCTTGAGTAAAGCGGTCATCGACCTTTTGTACCTGTTCTTTTTTTTCTGCGGCTGGGTGTCTGTGCACAGTGTGTGCTCCACGAAGGCGACTACAGGTAGTCACGTAACCACGGCGCTATTTCTTGTTAGGTGTGCTACGCAGCTGCTTCGGGTGATGGACGACTGACGTTGAGCGCGTGTGACAGCCCTAAATAAGGTTGTCTCTGAATAAGCATTTCATCTTTAACTGCAAATTTTCCAGAAAATTCTTACATCGCACTACTGTGCACGTCTTTTCTCTTGCGCAGACACGCTGGACATTGAGAGCTTGCTATTCTCGTAGTGTCTGAGGCGTAGCAGCTCGATGCCTTTAAGGTACCGGGCTTTAAGGCACCTAATTTGGACAGTAAGGTGCATTACCAGTCCTTACAAGAGACCACAGCCTGCAAGATGTAACACCTCCGTGCGACCGTCTGCTGCTTTTAAGGCAGTATACTCTTCAAGGCGCAAGCGTATTCTCTGTAGTGGTCAATTCTTGGTATACCGTCTAGGCACTGGAACGTTTGGCAGCCTCCATTGCATAAACAGCTCCGACATTTGGTAGCCCCCAGTGTTATGGCTCGAGCTGACGTGAGGACAGCTCGGTAAAATTGCGATCGTAACTAACAGTGAAACGCATGCTTCTTTGAGTGCAAAATCGTTCAAGGACCTTTCCACAGAACGCTTATGACGAAGAAAAGAGCGAATAAACCGCCCAGTGTGACTGCTTTTACTGCGGCACCTTCATGAATCAACTATAAAAGCAGGCTTGAAGTACTGTCCAAACATTTTGAATTGATTTCATGTTCCTGGAACTTTATAGCCATTCACCAACATGGAACGACAAACAGGGGCCTTTGAATATCGCCCCCATCGAAATATTGCCATCGGGGCCGAGATTCTGCCACGTGACCATGAATTAGAGCCGAACATTACAGTCGTAGAGATACAAAGGAGTGTTCCCGTTTAATACCTACTGTTGCAAAGTCGAAAATGCGATGAGCACATGCATAAACAAAACCCTGCTTGAATGTGTTCTCAGCGAGTGAAAGAAAATTTGCTGCTTTATATCAAATAGTCATTCTAACAAATTTTGTTCTCCACAGACCCATTGGGGAATAATATACTCTGGCAAGAGCAGTGAGAATAGAACCCGACTTCGCGCCTTCCCCTAATCGTGTTCTTGATACCTGCAATGCGTGTTAAAATTCTAGCCATTGCGAAGTAAATAACCGTTCATAGTGGCAGTGTGGTCTGTACTTGAGGGTGCTTGCGGATTTCGGCCCATGCACAATTACTACAAGTAGTGCTGCAAGCATAGCTATTAAGGCTAGCCGACGTGTTGTGGTAGACGCTTGGTAATAGCGTGACAGACCCTTCTGGGCCAAGCTATTTTACTGTGTGCATCTCGTAAAAAGACGCGTGTAAACCCAAAGACCACGCATTTGGCTCTGCTCCTAAGAACTCCTAAGCACTGCCTTTGCACTAATATAGAAAAGAACGTATTATGGATGTTGCCTTTCCTAACGCGGGGCGAAATCTCAAGGAAAACAACTTTGTTTAAAAGTGCAGGTTCACTCGTATACAATCCTAAGCCGTAAATTACGCGTATTGCGCTGCCAACTGGGCGTTATAAAATGAGATACCTGGTAGGCTGTCTGCGAACTGCACGCGCACGATGTCTTTAAAGGGGGACAAAAATAGGCTATTGTTTCATGCAGCTCCCCCGCAGGGGGGCGTCAGCAGCATGCAGACGTTGGTGTGTGGCGACACCACGGGTTCCCGATCATCCGCAGGCACATCCCCGCAAGCGGATGATGGTGAACAGTCATCACCACAGACCCGAGCACCAGCACTTAGCCGTGCGTGGCATCACCGTGTCCGGGGAAAAGGGGATCCTGAAGGTTGAGCCGATGCCGAGCGTTTGGACCTTTAAGGCCGCCCGGCGGAGGCAACACACCACTTTGGCTCCACCTTCCTGCAGATGGCACCTCCGGCCTGACCCGACCGGAGGAAATCAGCAGTCGCCTTTTCCTGTCTGCCCCTCCATCTTTCACTTTCCTATCTCCTTTCTCACAACTCTCCTGTCTCCGATTCACTTCTAAGATTTCTCTTTTTTCCTGACGGCGAGGGTTAACATTGTGTGACCAACTACCCTGAGTTGCGTCATATTTGGCTAGAGTTGTGGTTTCCCGTCCCTTTGTTGGACTCCGTGGTGGGTGGTTGGCACCATTCACCAAGTTTCATGCAATACACAGTCAAAGTGGTGAATAACAAGCCAGAATAATATCTCCATTCCTTGTGTCTGAATGCTTAACGCATACGTTGGGCCCTGGCTGCAAGGTCTCAAAAATGGCCAGCGGTGACCTACTGCTCGAACTAATGCGAGAGCATCCAGTGCTCTAAACTCTCAAACATTGCTTCTTTAGGGAACATCGCGCTCCCGCTCTCCTTAACTGTACATCGATCTCTCAACACCGTCCGCGGCGTAATCTTAGAAAATGATTTCATACATCTATCCGAAAAAGAAATGCTAGAAGGTCTGATCGACCAAAATGTCACAGATGTCTACCGAATTAAAATCCGCAAGTACAATGAAATAGACATTAAACACCTGGTTCTCACATTCAACACAGGCACATTACCTAAAATCATGGAAGTCGGATACATTGAAGTAAATGTCAGGCACTACATTCCGAACCCACGCATATGCTTCAGTTGTTAGAGATTTGGCCAGGGCTCATAGAATTGCCGTGGCCACAAAACTTGCGCGAAGTGCGCTTCGAAGGACCACCATTCTGAGGAATGTGACGCAGCTCTGCGCTGCGCAAACTGCGATGGAGACCACGCTGCGTTCTCCAGGGCGTGTCCGTCCTGGAAAAAGGAAAATGAACCAATCACCATAAAGACAAAAGAAAATATTTCATTTAAGAAGCGAGGAGGCGATTTGCCCTCACCAATACATTCTCCTTCACGGCGAAACCCAACTTCGTGGATGTGGGGCGCAGGGGCGTAGTACCACCCAGCACTCCGGCACCTGCCGAGGCCGCTTCCACAGAGCCTATGGCAGGGCCATCCACGCCCATTGCCAAAGCAGGGAGCGCTGGTACATGGGTCGGCATCCCACAGGACTTCCTTCCCCCCCGTCGAGAGAGGCTTGAAACTAACACAACCGCGGGTTCTCCGCGGTCCTCCATCACCTCTGGTGAGGTGATGGATGTAACCCTCATTCCGCCCGCTTTGCAGCAAAAAAACAGCTTGCTTGAGCGAAAAAAAGACAGAGCCCTCATAACAGGCCCACCACATAAGTATATCCCTTTCATTCCGTCTCAAAAACATAAACATATCTTTATTTAATTCAGTGGAACTGTAGAGGACTTATGCGAAATTACAGTGACATAACACATATTTTAGGGTAAATGTTACCCATAATTTTATGTCTTCAGGAGACCAATCTTGGTCTACAACATGTGCATATCCTGAAAAATTGTAAAGCTTTTAGACGCGATCGCGAGCAGTCAAATAGACTCTGGGTAGGCGTCGCGATTGTCGTTCAAGGCAGAGTCCCTGATCAAGAAATCAAACTTAAAACAAAACTGGAGGCGGTTGCTGTCAGCATCGTCAGCTACAAAACACTAACAATCTGTTTCGTATACATTCCTCCACAATTTACATAACAGTCCATGATCTATAAGTACCGATAGATGAAGTTCCAGAGCCATATCTGGTAGTTGGGGATTTTACCGCTCACTACCCTTTTTGGGGAAGCGAGCGCTGCGACTCTAGGGGGAAACTATTGAAGATTTTATTCTCACACATAATAAATGTCTTTTAAATCCGGAAAATGCCCCATACTGCTCTCCCGTCTCAGAAAATATGAGGTGTTCAGATTTGGTTTTAGTTCACCATCTGTTTTTAATGATTTTAAATGGGATGTCATTGGCAACCCATGTGGCAGCGATCACCTTCCTATATTAATAAGTTTGGCATCGACACCAAAAATCATCCCAACTAAACCGTGACGTTAGAAAATGCATTTAGCGGACTGGAAACTATTTAGAGCACAAGCCCATTTAGAAAATATAGTTTTAGAAAATCTTAGCTTGGATGAGATAAACGAAATGTTCACGAATTGTATAATTGCTACTGCACACTTAGCTGTTCCTCAGTCTTCAAGATAAACATTTGTCCTTGAAACCCGCGAACTTCTTGGTGTCCATCAATGCGGGTATAAAAACGGATGCTCAACAACAGACCATTTAGTTCGCCTCGAAATTACTGTCCGAGAAGATTTTGTACACAACAGCCCTGTATTGCCGTCTTCTTCGACTTCGAGAAGGCATACGACACTACCTAGAGGTTCGGGATCCTTCGCGACCTAGCAGGGCTTGGCACCTGTGGCAGCATGGTCAACTGCCTAAATAATTTCCTGTCTAACCGATATTTTCACGTACGCCTAAGCTCAACTCTCTAGAGAAACTTCGTTCAAGAGGATGGCCTATCTCAGTGGTGTATTATAAGCACAACGCTCTTCGTTATAAAAATTAATTCTATAGCCAAAGTAATCCCGAAATCTATTATGTATTCATTTTAAGTTGACTATCTTCAAATAGCCTGTACGTCCTCAAACCTTGTAACATGCGAGAGACAAATACAGTTGACAATGATTAAGTTAATTACATGGGCGGATGAGAACGGTTTTCAGTTTTCCACACAGAAAACTGTGGTCATCCTTTTCTCGCTCAAACGAGGCCTACAGGCTTACCCATTCATACACCAGAACGAAGCACAGCTACCCATAAAAAAAGAGCACAAGCTTCTAGGCGTGACCTTTTACAAGAATCTCGTTCCCTGCCTCACATATATGCATTGAAAAAGAAAGCCTCCCAATCCCTTAACATACTCAAAGTACTATCACGAAAACATTGGGAAGCAGACAGAGATGTCGTAAACAAATTTACTGCTCTGTAGTGCGCTCTACTTTGGATTACGGGTCTATAGTGTATGTGTCAGCGAGACCCTCATACCTTAAACGACTGAATCTCGTGCATAATTTAGGTTTGCGTCTTTCCACTGGTGCTTACAGGACGTCGCCCATAACGGTCTGTATTTAGAAACGAACGAACCGTCACTCACAGACAGAAGAACGATGCTCACTTGTTCCTACATTCTAAAAATCCGTTCACTACCTAAACACATCTGTAACCAAACAGTCACAAAGTGCTCATCCGTAATACTCTTTAACAATAAACCGCACACTACCCGGCCACTGCTATTGCGATTTGAACAGATTTACCAGAACCTCGGTGTACTAGACATATTGCTCAACATTGCTCGAAGGCGAGGTCCACTACCGCCATGGTACAATTTGCCTCATATATGTGGTTTCACTCTTACACAGTTTCGTAAAATAACAAACTCCAGAACAAGCTTTAATACAACAATTTATTGCACTCGAAGAAAAATACAGTGTATCAACGGCTTATTATACAGATGGTTCAAAAACAGATGCTTACTTTGGAAGCGCAGTGGCACAAGAGAATTGGAATAAAATAGTAAGGCTTCCACATTGGTGCATCCATCTTCACCATCGAATGCTATGCCATTTTTATACCATAGAAAAAATATTAAATGAGAACCTCGCCAACAGTATTATTTACACAGACTAGAAAAATGTGCTTACAGCCCTTCATTCTGGAAATGCTGTAAATCCGCTTCTTGGCGACATCATACACTACATAACAACTGCCATAGTTCAAGAACAAAACGTAAGACTGTGCTGTGTACCGAGTCATGTCGTCATAATGGGCAACAAAAAAGCAGGTTTGTGCGCTGCTCAACATTGTAACAAGCATATTAAAAATGTAAATCTGCCCTATGAAGATTGCACGAAATTACTACAGTGTAAGGCAAGGAAAATTTGGCATTCCACTTGGAAGAACGAACTAAATAAGAAGCTACACTAAATAAAATCAGTTCTTGGTGACTGTAAGTCATGTGTGCACCAGAAACGTTTCAAGGAAGTAATTATCTGCCATCTCTGTATAGGCCACACACACATTACACACAACTTTCTGCTAAAGAAAGAAGACAAATAAGTTTGTACATGTGGAGATGTGCTTACAGTTAATCACATTTTATTTGCATGCTCACAACTGGAAAAGGTAAGGAAAAAGTGGTTTTCCATGTTTTATAACCAATGCATTCCTTTTAACCCAGCACTGCTCTTAGGTGAAAATGCATTTGTGGACATGTCCTGTGTTTTAAATTTTTAACAGCAGCAGATTTTTTTCAAAAAATGTCAAACATGACCCAATGCTTCGCCTGATGCACCTCACCCGCATTATCATTGCTGAGAAAAAGACAGAGGGTTTTATTTGAATTGGTTGGGAGCCTCCGATTCCTTGCCCAGCCAAGGACGCCTGATGAGGTTACCCGACCTCCTTTGAATCTTTAAATGTTAGCCATTTATAAATCTTATTTTTGCTGTCAATACTAGATAGAAGTAAATAACATTTTAAGCTTTCTACACTGCCATATTTTTTCACATATTTCTAAAAATCTGCACAAAGCAATTTCTTACACCTTGAGCTTGGCGCATGATAGCCTAAGATTCTTATGCGCCATTATACCCTCCAAAAAAAACACAAACAAGCTTTCATGCAGATTAAATTAAGGCTATGGAGTGCACGCTTCTCAAGTGTCACGAACGAACCGACCTGAGACTGATAGAAAATTTAAGTCTAAGCAATAATTATCAAATGTCACATTCATAATGACGAAATGTTTGTTTATGAACATACTCTTTCAGTAGGCCTGCTTTCCTCGTAAACGACTCTTTTTTTTTTGTCTACTGGAGAGGTATGACGTTTTTTACCTCAGAAAAATTTTTCACGGATATTTTTTTTTTGCTGGAGTGCTTCATATTAAGTATTATTAGAATGAGCAGCAATCGTAGAGCCCTTATCCAGAGCTGCAAGCGCTGAACATGCTGAGACAAAAGGTCTGACTAAGAGTGCAATTTCTTCTGAAAGCGCCGCCACTATCGCCTTATACACGACATGTAGCGCCCAGCTATAGAAAAGGACGACTTTTTTTTCCTAATAATTTATTCGACCTTCGCAAAAGTGAGCTTTAAAACCTGCTTAGTAATCAACAGCAACAGTAAACTGCTTTAATTTGTAGTGATTGTAGCACTGAATTTTTTTCCTTTAAACTCCACTGCGTTAGGAAGCCGTTCCAGCTGAAAACACGCCGGCACGGCCATCGGCGGTTGTGGCGGCGGTGGTGACATGAACGAAAAATACTGAGTGCAACCACCTAGTTCGTAATCTTTTGACGTCATCACAACCTACCGAATTGATTGTGAGCACACTGTTCACCATGGCAGTTGGCAGTTAAATAGAGCATTGGTCACAAGAGCATGCTCCGGATGAGTAACCTGGGTCTCACGAGCCCCATTGGCGGCAGCACCTGCCATCGCAAGCATGGTGCATCGCTTAACCGCTGCACAACTAAGCCAGGATTGGTGTGAGGATTCCCAGAAATCACTCAATATAAAGTAGGCAGTGATCAATTCCGCATATTTGGGCAGTAATCTAATAAATGTATCGAGTCATACACTTAAGGCGGGGCTTAAGTGTCCACTTCTGCTTTTAATTTTGTTTAAAATCCATATATGCCAAGACGCTTTGCGCTAAACTGATAGCGCGAACAGAACATTTCCCAGCGCAGACAAGTTTGCATGTATCGTGATCAAAATTGTGTCTAAAATCCTTAGGGCTTTCTCGACCACATTCTTAAAAAAGAAAATGCGATAGGATCTTAAAATTGCCCAGCCCTCCAATATTCCCAAGAAGCCGCCAAATTTTAGGATGTAGACGCACTCCAAAAAATGAAATAATGTGGCATAGTGGCGATTAGTATGTGAACTAAGGCGCATGTGTGGGTGGGGTTAGTATAACCCCATACGGCAACCAAATTGAAGGGACTGGAACAGTTTATGCCTCATGTTTTCAAATTTCATGGTGCTGATAGCGTCAAGGCCCTCTCAATCAATAAGGAAATTTTGTTTGCTTGTAAGATGAGCGAAATCCTATCGAATTAAAAAGTGAGAAGTGCGAACACAATTTTGATGCCTGCGGCAATTATGGGCAGTTTTGGGAATACATGTCACCTTAATTTTCATACACTGATCGTCTTTCCGAAACAACCCACTTTGCGATCTGTGACTGTCACATCTTTTTGTTCTCAAGGGCGCCACCGACATATAGGATAGCAACATATAGGACATAATTTAATATAAGGAACAAAACAATCAATTCCCGCTGTTTAGGCAGGAAAATTAAGTTAAGGTAAATTTTATCAAGCCAAAAAATCAAATAATAGCATTTAGGTGCTAGCACAAGTGGCGTCCCAGTTCACGCTTATTTCTGTGGCCGTCTAGATGTCAACCAAAGCAGGTGCAACCGACTGCGTTCGGTGAAAGATTTCGTTAGACTCTTAGCGGGAAGAAATGTGGGTTGCAGGAAAAAGTGCTTAGTCGGTTTCCCTGTTTTCCGGGGCCCGTCCGATTAATCGCCCAACACGTCACCGAAAGACCGAAACAACTACGGCAAAACAAAGGCTCGGATTCCTCAGGAGCATTTCAGCTCAATAAAAAGCTGTAAGAAAGGTGGCCTAGATAAACTGAGAAAGATATGGGCTAAAAAATCAAACAGCAGAACAGAAACAAATAAATACAAGTGTTCTCATCGGGGTAGTACGTAAGAGTGCGCGGAAAGAGACGCAGCGTAAATCGCATGCTGCGAACAAGTAGCCCTGAATTGTGCCACTGAGTAAGACAAAGTTGGCACCCGGACGAATCAAGCGCACCATCAAAATTACTGCCTTAATCACAATGCCATATCGATTGCGTTTCAGCTGCCGGGTAACACACGACCGTCTCGCATCGACACACCAGACAACTAGTTTCCACCATGATTGTATTGCATTCATCTTTTTCGAGCTCGTTACGTTTCTTCTGTTCTTTTGCTCTTCCATTTTTTATGCTTTGTTTTTGTGATCGGAACGTACTCTTTTTGGTGTAGTGTTCTGCATCCCTGACATAAACACTGCCTGTGAAAAACACTACTTTCAGACCTGAGCGCAGTTGTTAGTGGTTGACTCTCTCAGCGTTCTTTACGTGCTACCCAATTGTGGTAATGCGGGCTGCATCAATGAAGGCTGAGAAACAGAGCACAGACAGAAATGAGGAGCACAAAAAATCACGTTGCCCACGTGCGAAGAACGTAATGACAAATTAAATAGAATTAATTTGTAATTGTCTTCAAATTCGAGTTGACTATAATTGATCCGCTCCAAAAGTAGGCGATGACGTTCGGAATAAATTAAGTATTTTTGGCCAGCTAATACAATCCCAGGCACCAGGAAGCTGAGTGCTTCCTGGTGCACTCTGCTTTATGCTTGGGTCTGCAATTTTGAGTAGTTTCACAGTAAAATGAAAGTAAAAGTAAAATGCATTATTTATCACTCGAAGGCTTCTCCTGGTTGTGCCCGATGTTCTTCAGTACTCTAATAGGCGATTGCAAACTGTTACATTGCTAAGGTGGTCGGGGAATACTAACAATATCTTAATGCATAAAATTGTACAATTTCAGATAGTTTGGTTATTGTGATTAGATATCGATTCAAGCCAGAGGCCAAGAAGCACCGAAGAAAATTTATTCTTTCGCTGTTAATAAGCGGCAATTGTTACCTACAACTTCTGTCAGAACCAAATTTAATAGGGAGAATTTGATAACTGACTCAGGCGGGCAGAAAAAGTTATGGAAACTCCCTGAGGTAGAGGACGACGTAATAGTTCTTTCTTAAATCTTCGTATCTGCGCCGCGCGGAAGCCTTTAGCGCACAATAGACAGTCCTTATATCAAGAACGGAATATGTCGGCTCAAAGCTTTTTAAATCCACTGCGGTCTTTTCTGATACGCGTTGGGCAGAAAAAAAAACCTAAATCTATTGCAAAACAAATCTATATTAATAATATCGATGAAAAGAACGCCGTTTTGCAAGAAAGACACAACTGGCATCATTATGCAGCAAGAGGGATATGTACTTTCGCTTTATCAAAGAAAGCAGCATGCAGGGTGGAAAGCCTGTGTCGATGCCTGTTCTACACGCTTGTAACTATCATGACTTACTGAAGCTTTAGCGTAGCCCAATTGCTATTCGCGACCAGTGCTCCGAAATGAACGCCCGTAAGCATTGAACCGATAGTGCACGCGGAAACATGCAAAGCGCAAGCGCAGCAAAGCTATGAGCAACAGTTTGAACAAGGTGCATAAACATATGAAAGCACGCTGATCTGTTGGAGGCGCATTCATCAGCCCATTGAATACGACGTTATTAAGCGTGCGCACACGCATTCATATGCAGCCGTTTTAACGTTGGACGCACGCATGTATTCAGCGGTGATCCGGAAGGATGGAGGTTCTTCAAGAATTGTCACTAGTTGTGCCTAACAGTTAGCCGGGGTGCACAGGGCAAATATAAAGAATGGCCTCTCCCTAGAATGATATTTAGGTGACAGCGAGAAGAAAATGGGAAAGGCCAGGAGGTGAGAATATAAAAAGAGGGTAGAGAAGAGAGGAGGAAAAAAGGTGACAGTCTAAAGGCAAGGAAGAAGGGAGCGGTATGGCGCGCGGGGTGCCACCTAGAGATTTGAAAGATCGAAAAAAAAACACTCAAAAATTGGGGTAAAAAAGTTTTCGTTTTTTTCAGAGTGAGCATGAAAAAAAACGAAATTTCCGGACTGATTTTTTTTTTTGCGCAACGCGACATCAGGGCCCTTTACCGAAACCAGAACTCGCGGCGAAGACAAGTCAGTCGAGTTCTGGTTTCGCTGGAGGGCCGCGACTGAACCGGTGGAAGATCGCCGTCGTCATTTTCAAATGGCGTGTCGTGTTTCTTCAGGCTTCGACGTACCCGAAACGTTAGAACTTTGAGTACTGGTCTCTACCGTCTGTACTTCGCCGCAACGTGGCTGCGTATTTCGAATTTCGCTATTGTTCGTCCACGATCGCAGGTGTGAAAACATTTTAGTTAGTTAGTTAGTTATATTGATTTTAATGGCGGAAAAGCAACTATGGCTATGATGCGCCAAACACAAGGTTAGGTTTTTGTTAAATGTTACACTTTTTATACCTAGAGTTTGTTAAAACATTGGCTTCATTAAGAAACTTAAAAATACTTGAAAGATCAACCAGTGCTTGATCACCTAAAAGCAACTTGGGGTGCAATGGGATGTATTCATTGTAGAGTGTTGTAAAATATTTTTTCCTCAGTTGTTCCAGTTTTGTACATGAAATTAAAATGTGGTTTACAGTGAGTACATCGCCGCACATTTCGCAGAGAGGTTTGTCTTGTTTTGTCAGTAAGAAGTTGTGTGTAAGGTGTGTGTGCCCAATGCGTAGCTGACATAAAATAACTTCAGTGAAACGTTCTTGATGTCTACATGATTTCCATTCTCCTAAAACGGGTTTTATAGAATGCAGTTTGTTGTTTGCCTGTTCTTCCCATGCAGCCTGCCACTTAATTCTGAGTTTACTGTGCGCTAATTTCCAAAATCCCTGTGTGGTATGTTATCTTGTTTTATTTGATCAATTCGAGCTTGTGCTGCGTACGCATCTGCTCTCTCATTAGCGACAATTCCAACATGGCTGGGCACCCAGCAGAATATAATGTTATGTTTTTGTTTTTTTATTTTAATTATGTTATGTATGATGTTTCCTATAATGGGTGCAGCAGCGTTTCTACAGTGCAGCGCTTTGAGCATACTCAGTGAATCGGTGTAAATGACGCTATTTTTAATGTTTTCTTTTACTATGTGGTCTAGGGCTACAAAGACTGCATAACTGTCGGCAGTAATAACCGATGCATACTGTGGCAGTCGTATCATTTTTTCATTGTTTTCTTGAATTACTGCACTTCCAACATGACTTTCTGTTTTTGACCCATCAGTGTAAAATTCAGTGAAGGTGTCATATTTTTCTTGCAGTTCAAAGAATTCTTGTAGTATGAGCTGGTGTGGCATTTCCTTTTTATGTAAGTGTGTCAGTGTGAAGTCGCACACTGAAGGCAGGCTGTACCATGGTGGTAAATTTTCATATTTTTGTGCAATATTCGGCAGGGCATCCAGTACTCCTAACTCTTCACATTTATCTTCAAAGCGCATTATTAGTGGCTGGATGGATTGTGGTTTATTGTTGAATAATCTTTTGGATGGGCACTTGGTAACAATGGGATGGCAGAGATGTTTAGGAAGAGAACGGGTTTTTAGGACGTATGCGCATGTCAGTGTGACTCTTCTATCCTCTAGTGCAGGCTCATTAGCTTCAATGTAAAGACTGTTTACCGGGGATGTTCTATATGCTCCAGTTGATAGTCGCAGACCAAGATTATGAAGAGGGTCCAGTCGTTTCAAGTAGGATGCTCTTGCTGAACCGTATACTATGCACCCATAGTCCAGCTTGGAGCGTACCAGAGAGCGATAGATGTGTAATAGGCATGTTCTATCGGACCCCCACCGTTTTCGCGAGAGCACCTTTAATACATTGAGGGCTTGGGATGCTTTCTTTTTAAGGTTGTTAATGTGTGCTAGAAATGTGAGTTTCTTGTCAAAAGTGAGTCCTAAAAATTTATGTTCTGGTTTAATTGGTAGTGTGGCTTGATTCAAGTATAGGTTGGGATTGAATTGTAGGCCTCGTCGCAATGAGAACAGAACAGCTACTGTTTTTTGAGGAGAGAACTTGAACCCATTTATCTCTGCCCAAGCAGCTAGTTTATTTAGTGTGATTTGTATTTGTCTCTCGCAGGACGATATGCTGGAAGAAGTGCATGCTATCTGTAGGTTATCTACATAAACCGAATACATTATGGACTTGGGTATTACTTTGGCTAACGAATTCATTTTTACTACGAAGAGTGTCGTGCTTAGAATGCAACCTTGGGGTACGCCATTCTCTTGGGTGAAAGTCATGGAGAGAGTTGTTCCTAGGCGGACCCTAAATGTGCGGTTAGCCAGGAAGTCGTTCAAGCAGTTCAGCATCCTGCCTCGGATGCCTAGCTCTGCTAGGTCGCGGAGGATGCCGAACTTCCACGTGGTAACGTATGCCTTCTCCATGTCGAAGAAGACCCCGATACACTGCTGCTTGTGGATGAACGCCTCCCGTATGGTGTTCTCTAGGCGGACAAGGTGATCGGTGATTGAGCATGCTTTTCTGAATCCACATTGATGTACATCTAATAGTTGCCGAGATTCGAGTACAAAGGTGAGTCTAATATTTATTACACTTTCAAAAGATTTAGCAATGCAGCTGGTGAGGGCTATTGGTCTGTAATTGTTAGGACTTGTTGGTGGTTTTCCGGGTTTCAGAAAAGGTACTATTACTGCTTTCTCCCACTCCTCAGGTATTCTGCCAGTCATTCATATTTTATTGAAGAATTTTAACAGTGCCTGTACGGCAGTATCAGAGAGATGGGCAAGCATATTGTAATGCACATTGTCTGGGCCTGGTGCTGTCTTTTTACCGGAAGATAATACCCTATTTATGTCCTGGAGCGTAATGGGCTCGTTGTAGACTTCCTGCATGCCTGCTCCGAATGAAAGTTTTTGTTTTTCAGCTATAGCTTTGTGTTTCTGGAATGTGTTTGTGTAGTGGGATGACCTTGAGACTTCAGCAAAGTGCTCGCCCAATAAATTGGCGTGTTCTTCCAACGATGTTTGTGTACCGGGTGTTGTCAAAAGCGGAAGATTGAAGGAAGTATGGTCCCCAGTGATTTACGAACTTTGTCCCACATTTTCTTTGATGGTATTGAACTATTTATAGAGAACACATATTTCTGCCAGGAGGTTTTCTCAGCATTCCTGCGCACGTACCGCGCTCTCGCCTTGGCCCTCTTAAAAGTGAGTAAGTTCTCTGCAGTGGGGTACCGACGCAGGGTGCCCCATGCTTTATTTCGCTGTTTTTTTTGCAAATGTACATTCTTGTGTCCACCGTATACTTTGTGTTTCTTCTGTACGAGTCCTGTTGTTTGTGGTATAGCGAGTGTTGCAGCAGATATTATGCATGTAGTAAACCTGTCATTAATTTAATCTATGCTGAGGTCTTCAGAAAATTCTTTATCTAGAGTGGCACTTTCTGTAAAAAGTGACCAGTCGGCGAGGTGAAATTTCCAGCACCGTGGTCTTGTGGGGATGACTGGAGTGGAAGACGAGAGCCTGATGACAGTGGGTAGGTGATCACTTCCCAGAGGATCATTTAAAACATCCCATTTAAAATCGTTAAAAAGAGACGGTGATGTGAAAGCTAAATCAAGGAAGCTCATTTTTGATGAGCTTGGGCAACAATATGTGGCCTTTCCTGTGTTTAAAAGACAGACATTATTCGAGAGGAGAAAATCTTCGATTATTTTGCCCCTAGAGTCACAGCGTTCGCTTCCCCAAAACGGGGAGTGAGCGTTAAAATCGCCAACTACCAGATATGGCTCCGGCAATTCATTGATCAGGCCTTCTAAATCTTGTATTGTTAATGTGATGTGTGAGGGGAGATATAAAGAGCAAATTGTTATTGTTTTGTAGGTAACGACGCTAACTGCAACTGCCTCAAGTTTTGTGTAAAGTTTGATTTCTTGAGCAGGGACGCCGCTTTGAATGACAATCGCGACGCCACCCGAGAGTCGATTTGCCTGCTCGCGATCGCGTCTAAAAATGTTATAATGTTTAAGGATATGCACATGTTGTGGACCAAGATTGGTCTCCTGAAGACATAAAACTGTGGGTAACATTGACCCTAAAATATGTGTTACCTCGCTGTAGTTCCGCATAATTCCTCTACAATTCCACTGAATTATGAAAGCCATGTTTATTTTTGGGGTGAGAACGCTAAGGCGTTTACTTATGCTCAGGGCCCGTTATGAGGGGTCTGTCTTTTTTTCGCTCAAGAAAGCTGTTCCGCCGCTGCAAAGCGGGCGGACTGGCAGTTGTATCCATCACCTCGCCAGAGGTGCTGGAGGACCGCGCAGCCTCGGTTGTGTTAGTTTCAGGCCTCCCCTGACGGGGGGAAGTCCTGCGGGATGCCGACCCATAGACCGGCGCTCCCTGCTGTGACAATGGCAGGGCAGCTTTCGCTGACCCTGCCTGGGGCGTGGATGGCCCTGCCATAGGCTCGGTGGAAGTGGCCTCGGCAGGTGCCGGAGTGCTGTGTGGTGCTACGCCCCTGCGCACCACATCAGCGAAGTTTGGTTTCGCTGTGAACGAGAATGTGTTGGTTAGTGCAAAACGCCTCCTGGCTTCTTTAAATGAAATGTTTTCTTTGGTCTTTATGGTGATAATTTCTTTCTCCTTTTTCCAGGACGGACACGCCCTGGAGTACGCAGCGTGGTCTCCTTCGCAATTTGCGCAGCGCAGTGCTGCGTCACATTCCTCTGAATTGTGGTACTTAGAAGCGCATTTCGCACAGGTTTTGCGGCCGCGGCAACTCTGAGAGCCGTGCCCGAATCTCTGACAGTTGAAGCATCTGTGTGGGTTAGGAATGTAGTGCCTGACATTAACTTTAAGGTATCCGACTTCGATGGTCTCAGGTAATGTGCTTGTGCTGAATGTGAGTACCAGGTGTTTAGTATCTATTTCTTTGTTGTCTTTGCGGATTTTAATTCGATAGACATCTGTGACATTTTGGTCGCTGAGACCTTCTAGCATTTCTTTTTCTGTTAGATGAATGAAGTCGTTTTCTGAGATGACACCACGGACGGTATTGAGGGATCTGTGGGCTGTTATGGAGACTGGGATGTCTCCAATAGAGAGAATGTCTGAGATCTTGGAGTTTTGGGTATGGTCATGGATTTTTAGTAATAAGTCGCCACTGGCCATTTTCGATAGCTTATATCCGGGGCCCAGTGCATCTGTTAGGCACTTTGACACAAGAAAGGGGGATAGTATTCTTGCCTGCTTTCCTTCTACTGTACTATGTATGCATGGAACTTTGGGAAGGTTGTTTTCTTTTTCGGGAAAAAGTCTGTTGCTTCGTTCCGCCCTCTTTTCAGAGAGCGATCAGGTTTTGAAAGGGGGGGGGGGGGAGCCATAAAGAAAATTTAGTTATTCGGTCATGGTGCCAGCCACCCACCACGGAGTCCAACAAGGGGACGGGCCAGGAACTTGAAAGCAAGTCCTGCCCACGCCAGCTGTACACCTCAACTATAACCAAATATGACTCAACTCAGGGTAGTTGGTCACACAAGGTTAACCCTCGCCGCCAGGAAAACAGGAAAAACCAAGGAGTGAGTAGGATATAGGTGAGTTGTGAGACAGAGATAGGAAAGTGAAAGATGGAGAGGAGGATAGGAAAAGGCGACTGCCGATTTCCCCCGGTCGGGTCAGGCCGGAGGTGCCGTCTGCAGGAAGCTGGGGCCAAAGTGGTGTGTTGCCTCCGCCAAGGGGCCTTAAGGGTCCAAACGCTCGGCATCGGCTCAACCACCAGGATCCCCTTTTCCCCGGACACGACGATGCCACGCACGGCGAGGCGCGGGTGCTGGGGTCCGTGGTGATGCACAGTTCACCATCATCCCCTTGCGGGGATGTCCCTGCGGATGCTCGGGAACCCGCGGTGTCGCCACTCATCGTCGCGACGCCTGCAAGCTGCAGGCGCCCCACTGCCGGGATGAAAACATTTTAACGTATGTGACTCACCTACTGCGGGCAAAAAGCTGCAAGCGTTTTGTAAATGTTGTGATGCGTCTTATTGCTTCCCTAACGCTACATGTCTCACTAAAAATCTGTTGTCCTGCAAAAAGTGCCCTCAAGAGGTGAAGGAGGTGTATGACGTCGCGGCCCAAAACAAGCCATTTGGAAGTTCATCGACGGTCTCGTCAAGTGCGTATCACTGGAGCTAGCATCTCCTCTTTTGTCGACAGAATCACGCCTCAAATGCAGCAAAAAAAAATGATGAAACCTTGGCCAGGGCTCTGTATTCAACGAACACGCTGTTCTCTGTATCGGAAAATGAGCACTGGCTCGCTATTTTCAAGATGCTTCGGTCTACATACATACCACTTAGCCGGTACCTTTTGAGCGGCTCCCTGTTTGACGCTGAGTATGAGCGAGTAAAAACTCACGTAGAGGAGGATCTGACCAACTCGACGTGCCTTACCGTGCTCACAGATGGGTGGACCGACATTCGCGGTGAGTCAGTTGTGAACTTCGTCATCGCGACACCGCAGCTTGTGTTTTAAAAATTGGTTGAAATGTCCACGAATCGGCACACCGCGGCCTACATAAGCAGCGAGATCTGTGATGTCATTGAGTCTCTGCAACCCCAAAAAGTAATTGCCCTGGTTACTGATAACGCGAGCAATATGCACGACGAATGTGGAATGTTGTTTACAAATTTCCGCACAATGGAAGCATTGGTTGCGCAGCACATGGGCTGAACCTGCTTCTCAACGACCTAATGCGCATAAATATATTGCATGAGGTTCAACAAACGTCCAGAAAAGGAATTAAATATGTGAAAAACACTCACGTAGTTGCTGCTGCGCTACAACAAAAGCAGGGGTCAAGGTATGGGAAAGGTAATTTCACAACACTCAACCTGCCAAGAAGACAAGATGGGGTGAATTCACCGTGCCAGTACAAAACCTTCTCAACAACAAGGAGGCACTGCAGGGCTTGTAATTATGGGAGAGCTCGAGGTGAACAAATGGATACGGCAGGCCGTCTTGGACGAGGATGTGTTTTGGAAGCAATTGTGAATGTGCTTAGACCTTGTGACACCAGTCTCCTCGGGTATTACTACGCTTGAATCTGACAAGTCATTGTTGTCGGACGTAAATGAAGTCTTCCTGTCTATTAAAACGCAAGTCGCGGCTTGGGTGGAAACTAGCGCATTGAAGCAAGACGAACAGGCTCAAGCAATGCACGTGATCAGCGAGCGTGAGGAGTTCTGTGTACGACCCATTCACATCACTGCCAACCTCCTAGACCCAAGGTATCGTGGCAAAAGCTTAGGTTGCAAAAACTTAGGTTAGGCAAAAACTTAGGTTAGGAACGTAACGCAGGTTGCAGTTACGTTCGACTGGATTTCCGGCCAGGCAGCGCACCTATCACTGGACGTCGGGAAACTGCCCTATAACGTCGCAGAATACAGAGCCTGCAAGGGAACTCGGTCAAGACAAGGAATTTGTGATTCTGCGAAACACTTGGATCCATTCACATGGTGGCAAGGACTGTGTTTCAACCAGCCCTTGAGCCCCCTCGCCTGTCGCATACTCCAGATTTTCCCATCTTCTGCGGCATGTGAACGGAACTGGTCTGATTTTGGGAATGTGCACACTAAATTGTGCAACAGGCTCACGGGGGAGCGAGTGCAAGAACTTGTATACGTGCGTGCTACCCTAAATGCCAGGAAGGATTTTTCCGCTGCACAGCGAAGCATGGACCTGTCTGGGTGGAATGAGTCGGACACGGACTCAGACTGATGTGTCTGTGACGATCGGTCAGAGAGCCCAGATGTGAAATTGCGCGCGCATCTTCAACCAGGAAGCTTGGTTGGGACTTTTGGCGTGGAGTAATATGAGAATTATATTCGTTTCAATAATCAAGAAATAAATATGTCGTTTATTGTACAACCCTTTGCGTAATCGTTTTTTTTGTTTTTTATACTTTTCTGAAAAAAACATGAAAAAAAAGTTTTTTACAAGCGACTCAAAATTTCATGAAGTTTTACATCTCTAGTGGCACTGCCATCAGAGCGTGCGCGCGTGGGTGGCGGTGGCGGTGGTGGCGCCGTGTTCGCAGCTGGGCAGCGCAGGTGAGGAGGAGGTCCGCGCGCGCTGTACATGTGGCGACGCGGCTGCCAGTCGTTCCTGCGACTCGGAACTGCGCGCTGGCCGAGCCCCTGAGTGGTGGTGAGCGTCGGTGAGCAGCCCTCCTCTCCCGCCCTCGTTCATAGTGTTACGAGACGCCAAGCCGACGAAAACAGAACTTGAAGGATGGCGATTGTATAATTTGAAAGGGATACGGTCTAGCGCTAGCGGTACTGCCCACGCCACTGCCCAGTACTTTGTCTTCTAGTTTTTTACACGATCAGGGGCCACTCAGCCACGCCGCTGCACAGTTCGTTGTCTTGTATTTTGTTACATGATCTGGGGCCACTAAGCGACCGTCTCGATAGTGCGAACTAGAAGAATGGCAGAGACGACGAAAGGCAGGTTGTTACAATGGGCGTGATAGAATGAATTAACCTACAAGACAAGAAGATGAAGGGCTTGCCATCAGAATGTAAGAGATGAGCGGATAAACCCATGTCCGCGTAGATTGCAGAGCCACAGGTCGCCGGAAGGCAAATGCCGAGACGCGTGGACACACCCAAAGGCAGGGCTGAGTGGTGTGTGTCATGTGTGGGTGGGTGATCACTGGGGCCTCAGGCCAGCGACAGCGCTTTCGAGGCAGCCTGGTCGTAGTCGTGTCATCGTGGGGCTGGGGACAAGGCGGAGCAGCGCGGCGACATCGGATCATATCTAGCAAGCGCCGGCAAAGCCGGGAGATGCTAACCCATGAGCGCTCCACAGAAGACCTCGGCGGACAGCAAGCTGAGAAGCTCCGTGACCGGCATGATGAACGTACGCAGCTGCTCGCCCCAAATGTTACGTAACGGCTAGCCGACGTGAACAAAACATGAGTGACGGTAATGGCATGATTTTATTGGGACAGTCTGGCACGAGCGCTCCTGCCCGCGCCACTGCACAGTTCGTCGTCTTCTAGTCTGTCACACAATCATCTCTGCATTCTCTGAAACTCGCAACACTCCAGAAAATTTATTTCCTGGCTATGCTCTTCGGAGTTCCACGAGCCGAAGTGAGATTGTTCCTACGAACCTTGCACCTCCCCAAATACAGCACCTGTTGGTCACTATGTTTCCCTCCGTGCAGCGTTAGCGTGCGCCAGAGGAGTTCGCACGGCTCACCCACTGTTTCACTTAAATATTGTGGCGTTTGCGCGTTGCTATATTGGTGTTCTATACTGATAGGTTTCCTCGGTATTCCACGAATGGAAATGCTTCCTTTACTTTTTTCTTTATCAATCATGTTATTTCTGTGTGGAAAGTAGGACACTAGTGAAACCATTACGGGTCTCGAAGCACAACTGTATGCCTCGAATATTTTGTTCTCGTTTGAAACGTTCCAACTTATTCAGCAAAGCAAATATGACGTATCATAATTAGCCAGCTTTTACGCGTGAAGAAACGACCTGAATTGAGCACGGACCTAAATTCGATTGTCTCTTGCGGTAGCAGTTCTTATTCTAGACGCACGAATCCAACCTCACTGAACTACACTGTAAATATACGGAGACATTGTCTGTCTGCGCCAACTACCTCGTGGCGGGCTGCAGGCAGCAGTACAGGGTTGAGATGCATTTTTTCAAGCTCTGGATCATAAATTCCTGGTTATGTTGATCACTAGCAGCCGTATGCGTGATTGACAGCTATATGCGATACAAACGGCTTTGTCTGCTTTCTCGGACGTGTCTACATATGCAATAAGACTTGAACTTGCCCAGCTTAATGAGATTACATAAGATACGATAAGACCATCTTAGATTTTTTTGGACGCAATGGGTTGGTTTAGTGTCACTTATCTTACGAGACCTTACTCTCGTAGCCGACGTGTTTAATTCTACTAAAGAATTAAGCACTGGAGAGGTAAAAGAATGTGGAAGCATGTTGGTGTCATAGGAAATGGTTGTTATCCTTTCTTCGAAAGTACTTCTATATTATTTATGACACAATAGCCGAGTTCGGTGGCGATGTAGAAATGAAACTAAACTTTGCCATCTAAAACTTTCCGTTGTGAAAGCATGTCTTTGCGTTTCCTGCAATTCTTGGATGCAGTGACATACCTAGTGTATTCATTGCACTTGAAAGGCGTCGTAGAGAATAGATTTGTCGTTACAATCCGCCTCGGTTGTGATGAGCCTACAGCGTCCCGTAACACAACGTCACCAAAAGGAAAGCACTGAATATAGATGCGCAGTTCCGGAAAGGATGTACATAGCACTTGGCTTACCAAACCATGCATCGAACGGAGCTTTCAGGGAAATGGGCATCTGGGCCGCCTAGCAAGAACAAAGAGAGACCATCCTCGTCGGCGAGGAACGCAGACAAGAACAAAGTCGGACCGGCAGGCACGCCCCATCAGCGAGAAAGCGATCCCCCCAACGAAACACTCTACCCCCGAACGCAGAACGAAATGCAAGGTCTCTTGGATTCGCAGAAACATGCACCTCTGCAATACCGCGGAATATGACAAGCCAGAAGTCGCCACTTATGAAACAACAATACCACAAGCAACAACGACCTATCCAACGTCAACGTCAGCCCTACCCGAGGAGATAAGTGGCGGTAGCTAGCGCTGTGAACCACAACGAAAAAGAGGTGACGAGTTCATCGATAAGGAGCGATAACTGCGTATAAGACGCCGACGAAATCGCTATCGGCCTTTGATTTTGGCAAAGACGGTACATCCATCGCCTAGATTATGGTCGCGTACACTCATATTCAATGATCTTGAGAGCCCATAGCCCAATCAGGCTAATCATCTTTGCGTAGTCGCCATCAGATTCTAAGGGCAGCACCTGTTAGCTTATGACTGCTCAGCGAAAAGAAAAATTAGCCTTTCGAAGCCCGCCTTCTGTGCTGACGTCATTCCAACCACACAATGAGCACCCTGAAATGCCTTGAATATATGTGGTGCGCAGTGGCGTAACCAGAAATTTTGTTCGGGAGGGGGGGCTCATGTTGGAGCGCGGCCTACTCATAGAATTGTTGGAAGGATCAAGCGCAACATTAACAACTGCACTGCTATTGCCATTTACAATGCCATTGTGTATTAGATAACGCTACGCACTGTCTGGACAAGTGAAATATGTATTTTTAAATAAACGAATGCATTCGTATGTCATAAAAATTGTGCCAGACATGATTACAAACATAAATCTGAGCAGGGGACAAGACACAGGACAGAAGGAAACAGGGCGAGCTCATCCTGTTTGCTTCTCTTATGTGTCTTGTTTCCTGCTCAGTTTTATGTCTTGTAGTCATGTCATACCAACTATCCCCTTATCGTTAACTCGTGGCAGACATAACTGATACCAATGCTTCCATGTTTTTGCGTATTAAGTAAAGAAAATATCACACGAAGTCTAGAACCATATCGGTCCGTAACCAGCAAAGCAGTGCATGCCGCTGATATGAAAAACGTAAAGGCCATGAAATTAGCAAGCAGAGGACAAATATTTTAATGAATGTTTGTCGTTCAAGAACCTTCACATTACATAAGCCCCCCCCCCCCCCCCCCCCCCCTCCTGGCTACGTCCCTGGTGGTGCGCACAGATCCTCCTCGCGTGCGAATTAAGAGCTTATGGCGCGTATTGCTGAGGGTTGTTGAATTCTTTTGTTATCTTGGGATCAAAGTCAAAAACAAACTGCAGAACACGTACTGTTTATTATGCCGCACTATGTAACCAAAACCTCTCGCTGTGCGTAGGACTTTCGGGCTTGAATTTGTAATGTTATGTTGTGTGAGGATGTTGGAAAATAAAGAAAAAAATCTAATAATTGTAAAGCGCAGTCTTGTTGTCTGGGCGGTACCCTCTCTATGAGTTGAGTTGCAGTATGGCTTCGCTTTTTAGATCTGAGAGGAATCATTCTGTAGCCACTGCGAGATGGCTATTTTCCAGAGCGGGCTTTAACTTTGTTTAAAATTCTGCTCTAGTTTATTCCAAAGGGCAAATTTCGCACCAAGCTGCTTTATTGAACATAACTCTTTTTTCGAACCTAACATCAGTATGCTAGTTAGAATTCAGTGACCGATTTCGGTGGCGCTTCAGAGTAAAAACCTTTTACGTCAGCAGTCACTCACTGCACCTTTGTCTCAATTGGCGTTTGCACATTCGAATTTTTAGGCCAGTACCTTGTGTGCCACCTTTTCACGTCCTTTTATCTAACTTAATAAAGTGGCTTCGCTCTGACTTCATCGTGTGACTTTTCTTTTTGAACTAAATAAATGTTCGCCAAATTATAAACCATTTTTCCTCGTTTCAGGTTCATTTTCTTTTTTTTTTTCACCTCTGATCGTTTCACAGTGCCTCTAAATATATAAAGCGCGCGTTCGCACCAACAAAAAAACTCGCAGGACACGAACCAATGAACAACCACAAAAAAGGTCGGAGACCAAGAAACGACGCGTTGGCTAAAGAGAAACTAGACAGAGAGAAAATAAAACGAAAAGATGTGCAATGTGTAAGTTGCGTTGGCGGACTCTTAAGTGCGATAGACCTGTCGCGCCAGCAGCAGCCACGTGCCACAGCGGTTGCTACATCACGCGAAATAGACCCGGCTGTCTGCTGAGCCGTCTCCAAAAGGGCTTCATTTTAGCTCATTTTCTGTCTTTGGCTACATTAAACTCGTTGCAAATGTCTCACTTTCTGTTACCTTTTCTTTATAGATTGTACTCGACTCTCCACACCACTTCGCTTATCTCTGTAAGCGGATCTTCGGCGACTGCTTGAAGTTGGGGAATTAGGTGCTTTCTATTTGTACCGTGCACCGCCACAGCGCAATGCGTTACACGTACTGTCAGTTAAAAAGTAAAAAAGACAGCAAATTTTTGTGCGGCGGCTTTGATCTGCTTCAGCCTCGTAGAAGTGAAGTTTTCCGCAAGGAGTGGTCTTACTTTGCTTTTCAAGGACACAATGCCTTTTTCTTCGCTGTTCACTGCTGTAGCAAATTACTTTGGGCGAGTCCTTGATCGAAGGAGAAATAAAAAGAAGCCTCTCTGGAATAACCCCTGTGGTCTTTTAAATGCGCACTCTTATCTGGCTCCACGTGATTTCCGGCTAGAAAATGGAAATAATGCACAATGGTTTAAAATTCCACCTAAATAAAAGGCAAGATTTCATTTTTTTTTTAATTCGACGAGATTCGAGGATTCGAATGTGTGAAGCTTCTAAGTAAACGACTCCAACCACATCTGCGCTAAGACTAAGAATAATAGCGTAATCACCAAATAAAGAGGGGTGACGAAGTTCAGGTTTCTCTTCATATTGTCAGGGAAGCGGCACGGAGAAAGTCGTGATAACGTAACTGTTGCAGAAATTTAATATTTCCGCTTCCTTCGCCGGCATGACCCCGCGCATCAATCAATGGCATCAGGCACCTCTTGTTGGGCTTCACCTTCGCTGGTTCGGTTTTTTTTTTAACTTTAAGTAACCGTTACTTACTGCAAATGTAGCATCGCGGTAGATGACGTCGTCATTCTGGTTCTTCTCAGCGTTGTGCACTGCGACGAAGTATGAACGATTATGCGGCTTCAGTTGGCGATTGCGCCACTATTTTTCAAAGCTTGTTGAAAAGGACTTCTTGTTTTTCACCTGTAAGTTTCACAATCAACCCTTTTTAAACTAGTGCAATTGTCAAACCTCTTCCCTGGATATTTAAATAAATCAAAAAGGTTTGGTTCATGGGGGTTTGATGTCCCAAAGCAACTCTTGCTTTGGGGTACGCCGTAGTGAAGGGCTTCGAAAATTTCGACCACCTCGGGTTCTTTAACGTGCACTGAAATAACACAGTACACGGACCTCTAGAATGTCGCCGCCATCGAAACTCGACCGCCGTGGCCGGAATCGAACCCGCGTCCTTAGGGTCAGCAGCCGAGCGCCGTAACCACTCAGCACTATGTTGGGGTGAATGTAATAGCGCTCCAGATATATAAATCAGTAATATACGCCAAACAATGTATTATATAATACATTTTACGTGAAACAGTGTTCCATATATATGTCACTGAAAACAGGTTTCTAGCTATACAATGTATATGATTACTTGGCAAACTGTTCCAGTGAGTGCCTGCTTCCAGGGTTTGTGCCGGCAAACAGGCCCTTGAAAAAAAAATCCTCGCATAACATCTCTGCGGGCACGCCCAACCTCTCTTGCAGTTTACCCTGCCTACATCGTGTTTGCGACGTTGATTAATTATGCTAGGCAGCGCTCAACTCAAAAGCAAAAGTTCTGCTTGTGCAGCAACCTTTCGCGTGGTTGTAATACCTAGGTCAAATTACTGCTGCCAAATTCAGTGTTCTACCTCATTAGATGTTCTGACAGAGGATAACAGTGCCTACATGAGAAGATACACAAAAGCAGAAAAGCAGGCTGCTCAATTATTTGCTTGAGCTTTCAGAAGTCTAGAGCACGCTAAAACATGCTGCGTAGGTTCATCGTTTTCGGTTTGGTTCTTGGAGCAAGTGTTACACATGTGCACCGCGGTGCTACAAAGAGTTAAAGCAATGAACAGGACGTCCCTGCGGACCGTCGCTGCTGCAGCCTACTGTAGTGCGCCTATGCCTGGACTCTTTCATGACGCTTTCAATTGCGGACGTAAGTATGCTGCCCGGGAGTCAGCGCTTAGCTGTCGTAGAACCTATTCCCCAATACTGAAGTTTATCATCTGGACTCTGGTTATCTTAAGATTGACACCTAAGCAGTTCAAAGCTACCTCATTCAAATGTCATTATTAAAATATATGCCGAATTAGAACTTAGAATGGCGTTTTTGAGCGTCACAAATAATTCCAAAAAAGCGCATGGCAATTCGAGAATCAAGATACTTGAAGTGGCCCTGATTTGGGACCTGACGAAAAAGAGTCGCCCTAATAGAAGATTCTTGAAAAGCACCGAAAACGCTTCTCAGAATGGTCTTCCTTCACTCAGGTGTCAGATTTTTTTCCAAAGAAAGGAATTTACCACACATCTAAAGATCATAGCTATGAGTATGCAATGACGACGAGTTATATGCGTCCGTTCATTTATTGCGCTCGTTTAAGGCGACCAAAATCCGTGTTGCATTGCGAGAATTTATTCGCGCCTTGACAACACTCTTGTCGTGTATCGAAATATATGTTGAAAGTTTCCAGGTTGATTTACAGGTTTCATCTTCATCATGGGATCAGCTTTCTTTTCCGTGCACTCTGTAGGACGTATTTCTGTGGTTCAAATAAGGTTACTATAAGTTACGATTCAGCACATTCAGAAATAGTTGAAAGAGGGATAGCTTCAAAACGGCATAGAGCCACCCCTGAGATATGTGGCGAGCACAAGACATCTGGAGTAAATAAAGCCGGTCACAAGAAGACCAACTTGAGCATTGGGCATCAGGACCGTCGACTTCGCAGCGCTGCCTTACCGGACAACACACGTACGTCCTTTTCTAAAAGCCTCTTGAAGCAGTTCAGGCCATGGACGCGAGACCGCTATCTGCAGGGGCAAGCGTTGTCAGCGGCTTGTATGCGGAACGTGTCCTGCCGCCTTGAGAAGGTGGTGCGAAATTCGTGTCCTTCTTGCAGCGCAGCAAACTTGTCATTGTCTTCATGAAAGAGAGCTTGAGCATCGCCAAGGACTCGAAACAGTGATGGCAGGTCGCCATTTTTTTTATAATTGCTGGACGTGCAAAAAAAAACTAACAGGACAAGGAATGTGCCAAAACATTTTATCGCCTTCGGCTGCCAAAGCAATTCGGCAAGGGAGTATTTCAGGTCAGCCCAGCCAGTCATTCCACGCCACCAATCGCAGCCGGGCGCACAACCCGCCAAGCCCACACTCGCTATCTCTCCACTCTCCTCACTCCCGGATTCCTTTCTGCTGAGCTGGCCAATTTTTTTATCACAGTGTTTCAGGTCAGTTAGTCAGTCCACTTAAGCAGCTATCCTGCCTGAAAAAGATTTTAAAGTTCTCGCGTCCCATCCAAACACCCTTCCAACACACACATCCCACTATCCCATATGGAGCCTTTCTTATCGAAGAGGAGGCCCCATGTAAACCTCGCCAGTGCTGGACGCTTTGCGCAGAAGAAAGAAGAAAACAAGCCCTCCTGTCGAAACGTTGGCAAACACCCTGAGGCTTTTCTCTCCCTTGTCCACTTTCTGAATGAAATATTTCAGACATTTTGTGTTTAAAACGAAGGGAACAAGATATATAGTGACCAACGCGTCAGTAGCACATGAAGGGTGCATATTTAGAAGTGACACGTGCTTCAACGTTTTGCAATTCCTCACTACGCTGGAATAAAAAACAAAAAAAGATGAACATCATGTGTTGGAGTGGTTTCACTTTGCTATTTGCATTGTTTTGTCTTTACCGGCGCAGTAAACTTCTGTTGATGGCTAGCGCGATCTACATTATAGTCCTGATTGTTGCCTCTTGTGATTTTCACTAGCAATCATGTAGTCGCTTTTAAGCGAGCAGATAGCTGTGTGCAATACTTAATACATATTTAATGAAGTTCTTACAATATTCCTGTCGTATTTTCAGAATTGCTGAAAAAATATGGAAGAGAAAAGCGTCGTTCCTATATGACGATGACTACTTTTTTCCATTCCCTACAAGAATGTTTGTTCAACTGCGCATGTGCATACCAGTGGCAATTAATACTTTTCTACGAAGAATGTAGAATTGTATATTTTGGGCTGCCTAAAAAACGCCGAAAGACAAACTTAGACATTATAATCAGAATTAAATCCGAGACAGCAGTAGAGGATATATTACAGATGAGCGCTGTTATCAAACATCAGACTTATGTATTCGCGCACAGTACCTGCACTCGAAGTCCCATACAGTGCAGGCTTTCTCGATACATAAATAATCATCATTTTCTGAGACCATCGTTCTAGTGAGCGGCGTCGTCGTAATTCAACACAGTGTAACAAAATTCCTGTGCGGCCAAGACTACTTTAATTGAACGTCTGCTAAAAATAATATTTCATTCGTCGCCGCAAAAGGCTGCAGCGCAATATGCACGCCATTTTTTATGTTAGTTTTTATTAAATTTATGGTTATGTATCATTGGGCTATGAATACCAATAATACAAAAGAACACATGCCTGTTAATATTTGTTTGAAAAAAAATGACTTCATCCCAAACTGTTATTACTAATATCCTCTCGTATTACCAGTTTTCCATGCGGGAAGATGATATATAGCGCTCCGTCAATGAAATGAACGGCGGCCTCTTTGGCAAAAGACGAAGGTAACTAAAGATCACTAACTAATGTCCCCACTTTGCTGCAGACGTAGCCTTTTAAAGGTACTATTTATCATCTCGGTCATAACGTAGCCGGTGGTCACTTAGAAGGTTTTCATTTTCTGACCACTTCTGGGCGTGTAGGGCCTGCCCTCGCTTTTGGGTAGGTTAAATTTCTCATAGCTTTAAATGTTATTGCCTTCGCGGCGATTGATTTCAGTTATTAAAGAGTGTCAGATAATTCAAGATAGCATGCTGCTGGGCTAGTGGTACTGCATAATAGGATGAATTCATCCCAAATACGAAACGAGGCAAGCAAGAAGACACATATCACATTGACGAGCGCTGCTACCTACTGTTTTCGTTGTCATTTTCATTGTAAGGTAAGCACCGCACTTAAGATCCGGTTGCTAACCTCGGGCCCTGCAAACTGAAATACCTCCCTCGCGATTTACGAATGCGTGCTGTTGCAAATTGAGAATCCAGCAGCCGAATAGACCCGTGTACGTCCTGAGCCGTGAGGAGAACAATAAAATTGAGAGTTCTTAGAACAGATGGGGACGAGTTTCCACTAGTTTTTAGAGCAATGCCCTTGTTAACGAAAATCCCGAAAGACGGAATGCTGAAAAAGTGCTTAGGTTGGAGTTTCGCAAGTGTGATTGCAAATGGATGGCTCAAGGAGTAGTGTTAGTGGTCGTTTCGCACTTGCTGGTTATGGCCCCGTCTGCTGCTGCCATTTGCAAACTAAATCACTCCCATGAGTGCAATCTTGGAGAAGGAATGGAGAAAATGGCGTTTATAATTGCCTCATGGGTGGAAAATGCTACGCTAAGCTCGTCTAAGGACGCTGCAACGAAATGCCGCATCTTCTGAAGAACTGATTCCATTGCACGGTTCTCCAAGCGCATTATTCAACGAGTTTCACGTGTAAAAAGTAACGCTTCTGACGTCACTGAAGAGCTATGAGCTACATTAAGATCTGTATGTCGGGTTCGGAGTGTGGAGGTTTGTTAAGTCGTGGCAATTACTCGTATTAGAAAGTTTTGTTTACGTGCGAGATATCTTGCTCTAAGATTTCTTGAAAACCTTCTCATGAAACAAAGTATTTTAGGGCGACTTAAATTAGTCACACTGTTGTCGAATAGCGAGTTTTGGTATTTCAGAGTTGCATTGTATCGCTGTAGCCAAAAACAGCCAAGGTACTTTCTTATCACCGCTGTAATTTTTTTGGGAAACAGTTTATTACTGCTCCTGTGAGTGCAAGCTAACTGTTTGAAGCACACAGACTTCGCATGAGGCTTTCAATTAGCCATCGCTATATACCAACATTCAGTTCTTGATTTTCGCAGGGCACTCTAATACCAACTAGAGACCTCTTCATTGTAATTTTTTGTTGTGTATACAATTATGGAACCACCATATATTTGCTTTTTATGTGGTGCACCCTTATAAAACAGATAGCACCATCATACAAGCGAGAATATAAGCAAAGGAGAAACAACGTGGCCTTCAATCGTACGCAGTGAGGAAAGAACCCAGTGAGTGTCAGTGCTCAGATAAGCGCTAACATTGAATGAAATTATGGCTGTTCCTTATAAAAAACGCTCCCAAAATAATTTATTTCCGTCTCATGAGGTTTGAAGCCTATATCCTTGGGTGGGCCACAAGAAGCGTGTATGACGCGTTCTAGGGCGCAGCAAAACGTCTGTAGCAGATATTCTGTCATTGTGATTAAAATAGTTGACGGAAACGCTGTGCGCAGAAATGAGAAACAGAGGCAATACCCAGAATTTTGTATGGATGCTCTATGAAACCTGATATAAATAAGTTGGCCAACCCCTTGAACGTAAAAGACGGAAGGGTTGGGAGAGCCGCAACTTAGACCGGGGGGCAAGTTCGCCTGGTGCCACAGACGCCAGAACCAGAGAAAAACCTGACTGAGCTTCTGCCGCCGCCACCCAACAGCAGGGCGGCCTTCGCAACCAGCGGGCGAGAGCCAAGACGTGAAGAAGTCTTACGCAATGTTGTCTGAGACATGTAGCCCAGTGAGCGCTTCACGATGCCCTTGGGGACTCGGTCGCGGAGGAAACTTCACAAGTGCGGTGGGTTTGCCATTAGTTGGCTTGATCACTTTATGACCTCTTTTTTCGTTTTGCTTTATGCTGTGGACCTATAAAGGGCAAGCTCTAGGATCAGGTCTGCTCAATGTACTACTGAGTACGTAATTTTTATGTGAAAGCACTTCTCAAGCACCTTTTCATTTGGCATGCGCCTGCAGTTACGTTGTTGAGGTCGGCCGCCACCCCCGTGAAATTGAGCCGCATTAGCAAGAGAATTTAAGGGGTTGCGTATATCGGCAACGATGGCCTTACGTAGCCGCAGGTGCCAAGGCGGCCAAGCACATCCCTAAGTCCGAAAAAGAACGGGCGTCCTCTCGATGCGTCAAACAGTGAAAGCAATGAGGCATGCCCAGCCACCTGCCCAGCATAACAAACACAAAAGTGGATGAAAGCGGTGGCACGTAAAAAAAAAACGCCGTGATTTTAAGGCAACCACGCTGTCCGGCTAAGACTAACGCCTGATCAAGAAAGTTCCTTAGTCTGCGAAAGCAGCCGGGGAGACCATGCCTGCTGTCGAGCTCGAGAAAGAGAATCGCGCCAAGATTGGAGCGCTTTCGCCAACTAGTAAACCTTGCCGAAATCGAGAGTGTCTTATCACCACCCGTGAGGCGAACTAGACTACGTCACTCCTCTTTAGCCATACATTTCATGCTCACGCCTATTCAGCATGAACTGGTGGGCACTGGTGTTCCGCTCAATGTGTTGTACCAAACTGAGTGCGTTGTGGCGTGACTGGTGTCCAACTGAAATATGTTTTCAAACTGCTGCCTAACTGTACACAGAAGGGACCTGGCTTCATCAAACCGCAATTATGCGAACTTTATCCGTCCTCCCCTCTTTCTTCTTTGAAAGAAAAAGTTTGATTCGATTTTATCTGATTTGGCATCAACTGTAGTGCAACAGAGCAACTGAAGTGCAGTTACACTGTTGCACAACTCGCACCTATTGTCGACGCCAATGTAGACTAGATTATATTTTTTAAACTGTACTAAAACATACACCGTTTCCACGCACTAATGCATTTTTATTACGCGCCATTTGAGAAAATAAGAAGAGTACTTTAAGTCGTGCGACAGCTGATAGAAGGAAAAAATTTCGATGTAATAACCAAAAAACACGAACCTAATTGTACTGTGAACTTAACGGTCTACAAAAACAACTTTGGCACGCGCATTTTTCCCCCTATTTTCCGGTCCTCCGCTTTAAGATTTCTAGTCTCACATCGCCCATGTTTTTAGGCAGTTTATAGCTCTATAAAAGAGAGCGATGACAGTAATTCAAGCCTAGCGTGATGCTCTTCGGTCTTGAACAACGATTCCGCACATAAAACTGCCCTCTCATTATTTATCGTTTTCAGGGACGTTATGAACTGTTGAAGCCGCACGGTGATCAACAACGATTATAGGAGGAGAAAAATAACGGAAAGCCTATATTTCGCTATGATATATCACCCACGTACGAAGAAATTAAGAAGAATCACTTTTAGAGGGGCTAACGATGTTGTGGCGTGTGGAGTGGTTTTTATTCCCTTTGGCTAACACAGAGGATGGTATTTCCGCGTTGCTTGTGCTCAGCACGAAGAAGGATGGTGTGTAAAATTTATCCGGAATTTATGCGCGGTGTCCCTGCTACTGTGAAAGGTTCGGGTCTAAAATATGTGTACACACTAATCAGAATTACTGTGCTTTCAATCAGAAAATTAGCGATTGTTCTTACTAAAAAAACCAAATGAAATGTTCTCGAGGTGCCTGTCGGTCTCAGCAAAATCAGTTTACCAAATAAATTCTCGCGTACCACGAGGTGTTTCCTTGCTTTGTTTGGCGACAACAGCTGCTTCAGCGAGTAAATGCGAAGGAGCGCATGTCTCCACGCTCCTAAAACATGGACGCGGGAAGAGAAAAGGCTTGAGCAGGGAAGGCAGAAGACAATTGATAATGAGAGAAGCAAAGGCGCAGTAACTGTCTTACTCTCCTCAGTTTCCGTAACATTCAGTGACATGGCAAGTACTACGGACATTTTGCATTTATGTTCCTTCGAAGAGTGGGTTCGAAAGCTGGTATTTTACCTTTAATTGTCATGCTGAGCAGCCTGTGATCCGGATCTGTGGTCACTGCCTGCCATCAGTAGAAGTATTCCCTCACGACTTCCAGTGCCTTGCTGCCAATCGTAATCTGATCATCCCTTACGAGACTGCTGAACATTAGTCTGGTTTTGTGCATATTAATTTCTATTTCCACCGTTCCGATATGCTTGTCGAACGGAGTGATCATGCTTTGCAGTTAATCCCAGAGTGACTCAGCCATGCAATGCTATCACCACAAGGCGGATTACTAAGGCATTCCTCATGAGCTATCATCACCAACTGCCCCAATCTAGGGCTCCTAATAACACCTATGAACTGGTGGTGAATAGCATTAGCGACCTCGGGTCTCCCTATTTGGTGCCCTACCCCTTTGGAATTGATTAGAACTTTTACACCCGCCGCCTTGCGGCTGATCATAGCTAGCTGTTTCCGTATCGTGTTTTTACATTTGCGTTGGGAATGCATACCAGCCGCGTTTCTTGAAGTTCCCTGCTGTCGCCTTTCGCTTACCCGGCGGGTTACGAGCACGAGCTTCCCCACGCTGTTGTTGCGCTTCATTCATTGCACTTCTCTCAGCGTGACTCACTTAGCAGATTAGCATTCCGAGATTGTCTGTCACGTTAGCGCGTAGGCCTAAGTGATGCTCGACGGCCCACGTTACATGAGCCTCTCAATATAGCCTCAGCTGCTGCGCGTTGTATTACGCGGCTTTGTCGCCGTCTTCTCAGGCAACACCCCCCAGATTCACTCTGTGCCTGTGGGCCTTGATATTCTCCGGCGCCCTATTTTTCAGCATAAGCACTCCTTGTCCCTAATTTTTGTCTTGCCCCTTCCCGGAATTTTTGTATTTAACTTTTTTATTGAGCCCCTGTACCCTCAGCGTAAATGAATTGTTTGTTCTTCTTCTGAATGTGCAAGCAGGAGAAAATACCCTTTTTTTCACTTCCCCCAAACAACATTTGTGCGTCTTTGGGGTGTTCGAAGTCGTAACAGGGTGTAGGCATTTGTTTATCGACGCTCGACAGAAAAATGACTTAAGTCAGAAGCCCCTAAATCCGCTAGCGCACAAAAAAACTGCAATGCTTACCACTCTGAGAGGAAAGGCGACACCTGTGCTTGCACCCCACCTTGTTGAAGAAATGCCGAGGTTGTCATGACCAATGAAAGCAATGTTTGCATGTGATTGGCAAGAAGGTGTGAGCATGTAGTAGAATCACGATAATCCCAAATACCACAATGCCATTTGCATGCTCTTAAAGTGCAAAAAAAAAGCGAGTTTACTAACTTTTTAAGATCACAGTAAAGCAATGAATAGTATCGAATGAACTTCGCCCCTCTCTTACTTTGCCCCAAATATAATAAGAAATTGCTTCATTATTCCTCTTTCCTTCATACACTCTTGCTCTTCTTTACAAAACCTCTGCCATGTGCGCTGTAGCTAGGCCTCAGACATCGCCTTTCCCTCGTCTACTGGGAAATCAGGTGCCAGTCTGGCACATTCATAACGGCCGCTGTGGTTGCACATTGACCTCCATCTTTGAGGAGTAAGATGGATGGGTTGTTTTTGTTCTATGCTGCAATATTCAGAATCGTCGCAAAGATTGACACAGTCGCTTTAGTCTCCGCCATCTTGTCTCCCTCACCGCCTGTGCTAGAATGAGAACGGGAATGTTTCCATCAGGAAAAGTTTTTTTCCTTAATATTTGCAACTTAGGCGTAGAAGAAGACCTCGGCGAAGGCAGTCGGCCAGCGAAACTTGTAGAATTATTGCCTTGCCTGGAAAGAAAACGCCCCTAGAGAAAAACACACGCCAGAATAATCTTTGCTGGTGACATTTTTTTTTTATGCCTGCTAAAGATTTCAGAACACGAAGGTTGGGCATCAATGCAAGTGCGTTGATGCCTGCATGTGCGGCCAAACACTGAAGAATTTACTGCGTTGTTAGCACATGTAAATGCTCAGCACAGTCATGGATTCTTGGCTTCATGCTGAGGCTGCAAGACAAGAACTTTTAGGTTTCAGTGTTGAAATTATTTTCACATGTCTTAGTGTCTTGACTTGTGTAGTGTCAGTCACTAGATTGCTATTTCATCTTCGATTTGGCTATATTCTGTTTAGTATTTCTTCACAAGTCTAAGAGGCGCGGTAATGTTGTTTTTTCCAGGTGTTCTGTGTTTTTGTACAGTGCACCCAGTTTTTATTTTTTATTTTTTGGGGTGCTAGAAAGCACGTGAGATTGCCTACTGCGTTCAAATGGAGACGCGGTTTCATGCTTAGTGCAGAATCAAATACTATTTCTTTTTGCGCTGACATGAGAAGTCAAAGGCGATCCAGTAGTTGACCTGTGAAAAGAACTGGATGCGTTTTTACTGCACACCACGTTTGCATCTTTTCCTAATTGTGTATGTGAATTTGGCTTTAAAATATAATTCCCAGAAAGAACTTATTCCTGATTTTTCGGCGAAGCAGAATGTGTTTTGCGTTCTGTTTGACAAAGCTAACCTAAGCTGTAGCACATAAGCGCAAGCTTACTAATTGAGTGATCTTACAATAAAAATCTCGAGAGATGCTTCACCTTTGAAATGCAAGATACAATTGATCTGATTTTTTTATCGTGGAATAATCGCTCCACTACATATGTTTTCGTTTACCCAGAAATATTCCACACGCGTTCAGGCGCGACTTCATTGTCAGTTTTACTATCTGATTGCGTTAGGCTATAGATAGGCAGATTTGATATACAGATTGTCACCTAACAAAGAAAAATTGCAGAACACTGAGACCTCTTTTAACCAGCCGCAAAAATTCTCGCTTACCATAGATTCAGGTAAACGACTGCGTGATGAAACGGAACTACAGCCAACGGGGACACGCAGGTGCTTATGCTGCGAGGGGAGTTCGCAGTACAAGCCGAAGAAGCAATGAAAAAGCTACGCTTCCACTCACCAAATGCTTCAGTGACGATCGTTAAGGCGATGTCGATACTAACACTAGATGGCATTAATTGTGACAAGGCCTCACCACTATTCTTAATCGGTTGTTTTAGGCTCAAACATACCATAAATTTTCATACTTTTTTGTGTGTTTCCAAAACAATTCAGTCAGCTCAGCCCTAAAGAAAGTTTTGCTGCTGAAGAGCATTATATTTTTTTTTTACAAAAGTTGTTTGGGGTCACTTCTTATGACTTTTCAGGAATTTCATTTCTGTCTAGTTTGGGCAAATTTATTAAAAACGAGTAAAGTTCTAATAAAAATCAAGACTTTCTAAAATGCTTGGCTTAAAGTGCCACAGAAATGAACACATGTGTATATCGAAGCAATTTTGAAAAAAAGTTTGAAAGCATCGGCGGTCTTTCGCCGATGCTACCAGAGATAAGGTCACCATACGCGAAGATGTCCCCCGCTACATGTCACTGCTGCCTCTTTACCAGGAGACTGCATCAACCCTCGTCTCCCCGATCTGAAACGCCATTAAGGATCACATCGCGGAGGTTTTACTGAACAGCCCTCTGTCCCCTCTGGTGATAGCCGCCATGTAGTACACTAGCGATGTCACAACACTTCATCTCCTTACTATTAACCTTTCAACTTTGCAATTCGCACAAATCCACTCTATAAATGCTTCTCACAACAACCGTTGAATCATTTTTTCCTGAAATTTTGTTTCTTCGTATACGCACACATAATCCACAGTCATCTGCCCTTAAATGCAGAACGTCGCAAGTAACTTCGAAGCGCCTTCTGGTTGTTGTGGTTGAAAAACCTGATTGTTTCTCGGCAGCTTTTTGTTTTTAAAGTCATAAACAAATAAATTATCCCCGATAAAAGCGCTAATAACAGTACCTGATTTAGTTTGCCTTGACGCAGTCAGTCAGGCTACTATGGTAGTTATCTCGCGGCATAATATTGCACCTAATGTGCAAGCGTATTCCAGAACTCCCGACTTCAAAATGCTTAGCAGATTTTCACTTGCTTTACTGTACAATCTAAGCCCCTTAAAACATAAAAAAATATGCATCCATAACTTCTTTCTCACTCTCTATTTTTAAAAATACTTGCAGGCCAATTGCATGCAAAATGCATGAGCACGAAAAAAAAACACGTATTTTACAGTTTCCAATGTCTGTAAAGGATTTCATATCTGGTGCTGTGATAAATATTCCTTTTTTTATTTTGCTGCTCACTTTGCTCTCATCCAAGAATTCTTGGTCAGAAGACTCGAACCACAAGGTGTATGAAAACAAGCGTTCGATTTTCTGCTCTTTTCTATGATGTTTATATTTTTTCGGACCCCATTCCCATTTAGGAGGTGTTTCGCGGTTTCGCGCCTTAAGGGATCAAACACTACGGGGCAGAGAAGATAAACAAAAAGTTCAGTAAGGAACACGTTGCTCGCTGGTAAGTTCGTGCCCTGGGGCAACGGAATGCAAACAGATCAGGAAGGACCTCGATTCAATTTGATCCTCATGCTTGGAAATTCCCGACCAACGGCCCCTTCGGAAATCAACAGCTGTGCGGGGTTCATGGTATTAGTGAGGCCAGGACATTGAAAACGCGCTATCGTGCTAAGTCACTGTGAGCAGTGATTTCAATATATTAAAGCAAAGGAAGAAGAGCGTCTGGCGGCTTCCGCTGGCATTTCTTCATGCATTTAATTCATGCTAAACTTTAATGTTCATTGGTGTCGTTTTCACAAACCGTTAAATGGAGGCTTAGGCGTGATTACGACCTGCACCGGATGTGTGGTTTCTTGCGACCAAGGAAGGATATTTTGCACAATTGGAACAGCCCGTCAAGCAGTCAGCCCAGTCGCGGCCCTCTGCGGCTCCCTTCATAGAACAGAAGAGCAAGCCAGAATGGAAAGTTTGAGATCTTTGCTCGCGACTCTAAATAAGCGAATGGGCATAAAAGGTAAAAAAAAATTAATTAAGAGAGACATAACGTAAGCTCTTTATAGAAAGATATTCTGAGGCGACATTCGGATGCAGATGCTTAAAATGTAAAAAAACAGTGTCGAACTATGTCATTCTCTTAGGCTGTAAAATAAATGCTTCCAGTTTTGAGTGTCTCTATTGACATTCACTCTGCAGCAAAAAAAAACATCCTTATTAAACAACAATTTTGTGTTCAGAATTGAACACTACCATTGAGCTTGAACCTGGAGCGTTTGCAATTACGTCTAAATAATTTCAAACTGCGTTTAAACAGACCTGTTTTGGAAGGCAGGGTAAATCTATACTCCGAGATCCGCTTAGAAAAGAGGTATTGATATTATCGCGGTTTGTTGGTGAAATCATCCTTTGGCGACGATAACTTAATGTCGTTTCTCGTCGTATTCTAGCCTACAAAATTGTCTTGTTACGGTACGCAGCCCATTTTTTTCATTAAAACGCAGGAATCATCTCTATAGGCTAATCGAAAGTAGTGTACAGTGGCCCTATGAAATAAGAGCCTAAACATTGTATAGAGGGTTAATGTGTGTAGGAAGTTCAACATACAAACGTCTGGTGCTTCAGATGTCATGCCAAACTATGCATCTGGAACAAAAAAAAATGTAATCGAAAAGTTCTGAACCCAAAGGCTGCATATTGACATCACAAAATGAGAAATTTGCACCCTAGTTACTTGCTTGTGACGCGAGGCCTTGCTACAGCTTTCAGTGGGTGCCTATTAACAACACTGATATGGCAGCTTCAAACAGTTTTCACCTCGTCGCAAACGCCCCACCACACCCCATACCACCTTTTTTGGGAGGCAAGTTGCATTCTTTGAATGTCCTGAGCGGTGAACTTGCAGAGCCGCTTCTCGTTCGACTGCCCTTTCAAGTGGAGGCTTACTCATCTTCCTAGGCCACTAAAGCGACGGGAAATAAGACACCGCAAAATTGCGATATCCGAGTGCTTGCCGGGGGCTCACATAGCGTGCCTTCATCGGAGCGAGATGCACATTGCATTTGCATAGAGGCACAGACTCGAACGAGCGCTGCGCAGACGAAGCAGCCACTCACTCATCCCGCAGAACAACATCGTGAACTTTCTTGCAAGAGCTCCTTTTCACCAAGTGCATGCCCCACTGGGTCGCTCGCTCGCGCGCCTACGGCAATTCGGTGAAATTGCCCGACGCGATGTAAATAATGCTGCGTCCGCGAAAATGCGCGGTACAACACAGAGGTGCGAGCAGTTACTAGTCTCGAAGTTCAGCTCATGCTTGGCTCCCCTCGGGTTCTTCACCATTCGACGGAGATTGGCCGGTGCTAATGCGCGTTTGCTGGCATTCGCTACAACGCGCTAGAATACAGAGGAATTTGGCCACTGCAACGCGTTTGGCGTATCGGGACTAAAGTTTGGGAACGGTACAATCACGTTGATGTAGCGCTTCTGCTACGGAATATATACGTTTTTGGTGGTCGGGCAGCAATTGACCCGTCGAACGTGCATCTTGAAAATCACTTAACAAATCTGCCGCAAAGCAATTAATTTTCTTTCGCATGCCAGCTACAGATGTATCTTATACTGACGGTCTTCTTCCAACGGCTCGTGCCACATGTAGTTGAAGCACACAAAATTCATGCGGATGGCTTACAACAGCTTACGCAGGAATCATGCTGCTATTGCTGCCGAAAAACCTTCTTTACTTGAGACAGTTTTATTTAGGTTTATTTGCACCACTTTACATTTATTCTAGATGCTTATGTTCCCGCTGGCTGCGTACTTGACTTGCAATGCCCAGCCCGAATATTTACTCCCGCTTAAAGAATCAGAGATATCAGCTAATATAGTGTTACACAAAAAGTTGTTTAAATCTTGCGATTCTTCATACATCTCGCAACGTCAGCTAGTCAAATTATGAATATTGGAATTCTGTCGTTGAATTGTCTAATATAGATTTAGGTTAAACACAGTCATAATCATCTTCATCATCATTATCAGCCTTACTACGCCCTTTGCAGGGCAAATTCCTCTCCCATGTCTTACCATTTAACCCTGTCCTTTGCCAGCTGCGGCCACCTTATCCACGCAAACTTCTTAATCTCATCCGCCCACCTAACATTCTGCCGCCCCCTGCTACGCTTGCCTTCTCTTGAAATCCACTCCGTTACCCTTAAGAATCAGTGGTTATCTTGCCCTCGCATTGCATGTCTTGCCCAAGCCCCTTTTTTCCTCTTGATTTCGACTAGGATCTCAATAATCGGCATCGAAATCCTATGCCATAGATGAGTTAAATAAAGCCATTTTGGTCAGTAAGCACTAATCTGATGGGTACAAACACCGAGCGAAATCGTCTGCTGCCTGTTCCCTAGTAAGTTCTCAACTAACCTACCGCGAGCGCTCCTTGCCATGGCACTGCCCTCTCATCGTCGTCTTCTAAGCATCACAAATCCGTGCTTTCGCACTGATTATAATGTAGGAAACATTCGGTGTAGATTTTTTTCTTGTCTATCGCCTTAGGTGAGCGCCTTAATAGGTTTTCATCAACTTTTTGCTTAAGCTGGTTGAGTAAACTTGCAGCGACGGAGCAAATACAGCTCAATACAGCATGAAAGTATACTCTGCACAATCTACAATTTCCAGGGTTCAGAAAACTAAGATATTTATGAAGCCAAGCATGCTATGTTCCTGCACCACCGCATTGCAGCGCTTTGAATACTGTTTTTAACGCGAGAAACATGCGCGCTGGCCGTTTGCAAATCAGCGGCCGGTATCAATTGCGACGGCCTGCAGGAGGACGCATGCAAAAACAAAAACCCGTGGCTAAGGTGAGTTTTGCATTAGGGAAAACATTGAAACAAAAGCCCTCAGGTCAGAACTTCCTAAACTTCAGAAACAATTATTCAAGTATCAAGAAATACCATTAGGAAGGATTCAAACAGAAATATTTAACACCCTCCAAATAACTACACACTTTATAGTTTAGTTTATAAGGGTTTAACGTCCCAAAACGGCTCCGGCTATGACGGATACCGCCGTGAAGGGCCCCGGAAATTTCGACCACCTGGGGTTCTGTAACGTGCACTGACATCGCACAGTACACGGGCACCTAGAATTTCGCCTCCATCGAAATGCGACCGCCCCGGCTAGGATCGAACCAACGTCTTTCGGGTCAGCAGCCGAGAACCATCGCCACTGAGCCACCGCGGAGGCAGAACTTTATAGGCCAGAATGTCGTCATCCTGGAGAAATTGGAGATCTAAAGCCAATCCTATGGGCCCTCCAGAAGAACAAGGCTCTATCCACAATCACTTACTAAGTTCCTAAACCGTGGGAGGCCGCCCTGCTCAGAATAAGCCCTGATGGCTAGGAATGGCTCGTAAACAGTACCACCGTAGCAGCTTGGACCAATAGAACCACGGGGTTCATGCTCAATGTGGAGAAAAAACGTTTTCAACAGCGACAACAAGCTGTCATGTTCCTTCATTTTATCACCCTTCTCCTTCACTCATCTTTCTCGTCATTTTTCTATGATGAAAACATTTTAATCGCAACTGATATTTGTGGTCGCTCTTTAGGTATGGCCGCTCTCTTGTGTTTCGTGCTTCTTGTTGTCCTGCTTCCTCTTCTTTTCTGTTTCTTCTTATTTCACTTGCCTTGGCTTGGCTTTGCTTGTAAGCCGGTCTTGGCTTGCAGGCCGCAACAGTGTTGAGTCACAACACGATTAAGGGTGGGCTCCAATTAACGTATCTCGCTGTTTAAATACCGAAGCTGCCTTACAAACCAACTTCACTTCACTTAGTTTTCAATGCTTTTGATTTTTTGTTGGGTGCCTGACTCGCCTTTTGTTGGCCTGCCTATCACTTATCATAGAGTTGCACGTGGTTTTAATGTTTCGAATGAAGGCGCACACGGAGTTTTAGACTGCTTTTGAAATAGGTAGCCGTCCTTTCCGAAGCGGCCAGCGCACACGCTTGCTCGTTTCAAACGCAGTTGAGTGCGCTGCAAGGTTGTCACCCTGGGCAATAAACACGCGCTTGTTTTAAATTCTGAAATAGAAGACGCAACAGACACTGTGAGACGATAAACAATTAGCTGTACTTCAATTTTTCCTACCGGATGAGCTTCGCCCTGAAATGAAGTCAGCAAAGTTTGGATGAATAATGTAGCTGCGAAACTACGCAAGTATTATAAAAAAGTATTTTTAGTAGAAAATACAAATAAATTAAAATTTTCGTAATACGGCGGGAAGAATTTAGTCATTGGTTGCAGTCATCTTAGGCGTAGCATTTTTCCTGAGCTTTTACTTGTAGTAAGGAGTCTACCGGAATACACACAAAAATAATCAACTTAAAGTAGCTTGGAGAAGGCGTTTTATAATTAAAATCATATTTAGTTCGATTAGGAGCTTCTACGTAGCTAACCGCTCCTGAAAGACTAAGAAACTGCACGAAACGGCCAAAACTCTAAAGCGCTTACCCACGTAAGTTTAGTCGAAACTAGATACGAGGCCAGCACTTGGCGGCCTTTGTCAATGCTCTTATCTCTTCATCCTTCCCTGGATAGCTGTCAGCCCACACTGGAACAGCGAACTTTGCGCTCGCGTGGGCAGAAGAACATAAAGCCGTCCGAAGTTCGCGCTTGCCAGGCGCAATACCTCCTTCATTCTGAGAACGCCCCCGCTCTAAAGGAGCCTTTTGTTGAGCTTTCACTATCCCAAGAGAGGTTGCACACAATTAGATGGGAAGCCTCATCCAAAAGATTAGACATGGAAGAGTCCGAGCTGCGTAGTGGCGGGCATGACTCTCAGTCCGACCTAGAGAGAGTTCTAAATGAGCTCCAAATGAGAAGGCCGAGTGAAGTTTGAAATGAGAAGGTTATTATGCCACGAGACATCAACCGAAATATAACGCAGATAACGCAAAGTTAATGCGGTGTTTGCTTTTTTCGCAGACGGTTGTAGGGTTCTGCTCGGAATGATATCTTCGAGCTAAAATCATCCCTTCTTTAATTCTCTCCTTTTGCATGCTCACAATGAAGACTATCCCGCTCTATCGATAGTTCTCCGTGACACGACAAAGCCCACGTTTACCACATGTGTGAATTTTTCTGAAAACTCAGTAGAAATTTTCAAATGCACTGAAAGAGTATTATGCCGGCTGTTTAGTAAAAGAACCGGGATTTTTTAAAATTTCGGCCTGCCTAAAACAATACTCGAGCGTATCTTCTCGAAGATATACCTGAATATTGTCTTTACACATCAAAAAATTCGTGTCGAAAACACAATACTTTAAACCACTTAACTCTCCTTAAATAACTCCTGAGAATGTCTTCATCAAGGGCTTAATCAGTGTACTTATGCAGTTTGCATTTATAAATGCAAGCCCTTAACTGAGACGCCTACGCAATTACGGTACGCAGAAAGTCGCGTTTAAATCTCCCGTTTGTCCAACAACTCTGCTTTAATCTTTTCACGTGGAGGGTCGCGAACTAGAAGCGCCAATATTTCAACCATTGTATTTTATTTGTTTGTCATGTCAATTTCTTCAATTGCAGACTACAGAATTCACGTTATCTATAGTTCCACAATTTTTTATCGCCACGTTCAGTCCATGATGTAGATGTCTTGTTCAGCCAAACGGTCTCCTCCAGGAGACAAGGATTTCATTGCAGCCCCTAACAAAATGCTCCACAGAAATTCTTTCAAGGCAGTAAAGCACATGGCATTCTGAGATTATTTTTCAGAATAGAACAAATTTTTCAATGTCCGGCAAATTACTGTGATCATGAAAACTGTATTGTAAACCGGATCCATACCAGAGCAAATAATCCACTGTTTTTTATTCAACGAATCTTAATTCACTATTCCGCAAAGTGTGCTCTGGCGTATTCCTGCATATTTAAAATTGCCTGTAAACATTGTGATGCTGTCTATCTGCTTAACTGATATAAGGCTGGACTCCTTCATAAACTGAATTCGAGATACAGACGAAACTTAGGAAAGCACCACTTCTAGAACATAAACATAACTGAAAATATACCATTTGACGCTATAATTTATACAGCTCTTATAATTTTGAATGCGTGCACCAAATAATTTATAAACCTGAGCTCTCTCTCCGACATCATATGCCTACATGACATGACACCGAAAAACCTCCCACGTCGACCTTAAGTAAGAGAACATTGATGTGCGTGACAAGAAACAAGGACTAAGCTTTTCTGTGGCTGAACGATAAACACGTCAAGCGCTCAAAACAAGGCTAAAGAAAACAATAATTCATAGGGAAAAGCAAAATACGCTACGTGATAAGCTTAACCACTTTACTGTTTTTCGGAACCTGCTATATTTATGGCACAGAATCGCAAGTCAACACGAAGCAAGTACCAACATCCAAATATAGCATAAACTTCCATAAAGCGGCTGACACCAGGAAGGTGTCGATAAGCTGCTGGTATAAATCAGCAGGGTGACAGGAATAGTATAAAGTGTGAATCAAGAGAACGATCAACAGTTCTCAGAAGCACTGACGTTCGTTGGAAACATCGCTGCGTGCAAAACGCGTACACAACCACCTCTAACAAATGGCAGCCGCGCGTGACGCTAAGTAAGATAGAGCTGATACATATACAGCAGCAAACGCTGCCGATAAGGTGGGCCAAATCGCTGCGATAGTTAGCAGCTGGCACGCCACGAAGTGTTGTTTACTGCTAATGCCACACATTATCCATTTTAGCGATGATTGCTTGAAAGAATGGATAGAGTTTTTCTTGTCTTCAGCTGTTCGCCTTTCTTCTTTTTGTGCGTTGTGTTCAACACATTTGCTTTATTGTTGCGTAAGAGTGCAGTTAAGTTTCTGCTCCACATTGTGCTCGTTGATCGAAAAGACAAGATAGTTTGGTAATAGAGCGCGGCTAAGAAACATCGCTATGGGTCTGCATTCCTTCTTCACTGTTACGGGATTTTGTTTCCAGGAGTAGCTTAGCGGTGCGGTCTTAGTTATGCAAAATGGCTCATTATTGTTCATTATGAAGACTATTGCTTTAGAAAGGTTGTATGCTACATTTTTTTAGCAGTCAGAAGTGGTTTTACGCTACTCCAGATAATGCCAGCCAGACAGAAAAAAGTGTCATAGGAAAAAGCCAGGACAAAATGACTTAGAAATTGATAAAGATGGCAGTGTTAAACGTAAGCAAATATATTCAATATGTAGCGGTTTTGCCTAAAATGGCGATGTTATTTTTATATTAAGTATGCAGCAGCAACTTTCTCTCAGTTTTTTGAGGCTGGAACTACTTTTGGCTCCGATTATACGCCGAATGAGGCGAATATCGTCCGGAAAACGAAGAGTACTTGACGCCAAACACGAGGGTCAAGAGTAAGTTCAACATAAAGCGGAACTTTTTCAGAAGAAAGCGGAACTGTTTTTACGAATGGCAGTCGGCACAAAATTAAACAATAACGTGTCCTTGAGCGAGATTCAAACTGGCGGCGCATACACAGCAGCGTCGTTTTCGTATGCCACAAATAAAACAGTCCAGTCATTATCGCAGCCTATAGCACTACTTGTTCACAGAGATAGCTACTTGGACTTTGTGGAAATTATCGTCTTCTTTATCATTCAACCCTTCGTTCTGCGGCGCGAACGGCTACTAAGGCAGCTGAACAGCGGGCGAGTCATGTGGCGCGTAAAACAGAGAAAGCAGCCAGTGACGTTGAGCGTGCTTCTCGGCGGTAAGAACCGAAAGCGCCGGCTGAATACGGAGGCCTATATAGCAGTGAAATGAGCGAAGGAAGCCGAGCGCACTCTCAGGCTGACAAAATGGCTTCAGTGTTGGACGAGTGACTACCGCTTGATGGGTGAAATGACAGAAACATAGCTGCATTAGCAGCTATTACTCAAAATTCAAGTGACCTGTGTCCCATGATATAAAAATTAACCTGTTTCTAACCTTCACATGAAGCCCACAAACTCACTGCGCAAAGAGCCTATGACTCGTAAAGATCTCGCGTCATATATGTAAGCCATGGTATCCAGAACAACGCGCCGCTAGCGCGTTGTGTGGAAGGAAGAATCATCAGGAGACTTAAAGTAAATAAGCCTCCCAGAAAGATTGCGGCAGAAATTTGTGCGCTGCGTAAGTTATTTGCGTAAGTACGAATGACACTACAACACCTAGTACCCATAATTGCTCTTTTGCATGAAGGCATTACTATTCACATTTTTCTGGAAAACAACATCTAACTTTCAAGCGAGCTCCTCTCTTTCCGAAGGCTGCAATCAGCTCATTGTTGTCGCTGTCACATGCAGTAAGTGATAGCCTGGGAGGAGTTTTCTTTCGTGCAGTAATTTACGCTTTCATGTAATTGAATCATGGCGTAGTGGCAGCTTTAAAGTAGCTAGAATGAGCTTACATCTTCTTGATGATTTCAACTTTCAGGGCAACCTTATTGGGCTCATTATTTTGGTATCTTTTCAGTGCACAACTCTATTTTAGGGTGTTAAATTCTCTTTTAGGAAATAGTTCTCGCATTTAAAAGTTTAAAAGCAAATTTCGTATGCCGCGTAGAGTAATTTGTACGTAGGTGCTGCGCTGCAGGCGGAGCAGCTCATAACTATACAGCGGTGTGTCTAGAATTGGCTAAGAAACTTAGCACTATAAAGGAACCACCACAACAAAAGTTAGTTAGTTAGTTATATTGATTTTAATGGCGCAAAAGAAACTATGGCTATGATGCGCCAAACACAAGGTTAGGTTTTTGTTAAATGTTACGCTTTTTATACCTAGAGTTTGTTTAAAACATTGGCTTCATTAAGAAACTTAAAAATACTTGAAAGATCAACCAGTGCTTGATCACCTAAAAGCAACTTGGGGTGCAATGAAATGTATTCATTGTAGAGTGTTGTAAAATATTTTTTTCTCAGTTGTTCCAGTTTTGTACATGAAATTAAAATGTGGTTTACAGTGAGTACTTCGCCGCACATTTCGCAGAGAGGTTTTTCTTGTTTTGTCAGTAAGAAGTGGTGTGTAAGGTGTGTGTGCCCAATGCGTAGCCGACATAAAATAACTTCAGTGAAACGTTCCTGATGTCTACATGATTTCCATTCTCCTAAAACGGGTTTTATAGAATGCAGTTTGTTGTTTGCCTGTTCTTCCCATGCAGCCTGCCACTTAATTCTGAGTTTACTGTGCCCTAATTTCAAAAAATCCCTGTGTAGTATGTTATCTTGTTTTATTTGATCAATTCGAGCTTGTGCTGCGCATGCATCTGCTCTCTCATTACCGACAATTCCAACATGGCTGGGCACCCAGCAGAATATAATGTTATGTTTTTGCTTTGTAATTTTAACTATGTTATGTATGATTTTTCCTATTATGGGTTAAGCAGCATTTGTAGACTGCAGCGCTTTGAGCATACTCAGTGAGTCGGTGTAAATGACGCTATTTTTAATGTTTTCTTTTACTATTTGGTCTACGGCTACAAGGACTGCATAACTCTCGGCAGTAAAAACCGATGCATACTGTGGCAGTCGTATCATTTTTTCATTTTTTCCTTGAATTACTGCACTTCCAACATGACTTTGTTTTTGACCCATCAGTGTAAAATTCAGTGAAGGTGTCATATTTTTCTTGCAGTTCAATGAATTCTTGTAGTATGAGCTGATGTGGCATTTCCTTTTTATGTAAGTGTGTCAGTGTGAAGTCGCACACTGAAGGCAGGCTGTACCATGGTGGTAAATTTTCATAATTTTGTGCAATATTCGGCAGGGCATCCAGTATTCCTAACTCTTCACATTTATCTTCAAAGCGCATTATTAGTGGCCGGATGGATTGTGGTTTATTGTTGAATAATCTTTTGGATGGGCACTTGGTAACAATGGGATGGCAGAGATGTTTAGGAAGACAACGGGTTTTTAGGACATAAGCGCATGTCAGTGTGACTCTTCCATCCTCTAGTGCAGGCTCATTAGCTTCAATGTAAAGACTGTTTACCGGGGATGTTCTATATGCTCCAGTTGATAGTCGCAGACCAAGATTATGAACAGGGTCCAGTCGTTTCAAGTAGGATGCTCTTGCTGAACCGTATACTATGCACCCATAGTCCAGCTTGGAGCGTACCAGAGAGAGATAGATGTGTAATAGGCATGTTCTATCGGACCCCCACCGTTTTCGCGAGAGCACCTTTAATACATTGAGGGCTTGGGATGCTTTCTTTTTAAGGTTGTTAATGTGTGGTAGAAATGTGAGTTTCTTGTCAAAAGTGAGTCCTAAAGATTCATGTTCTGGTTTAATTGGTAGTGTGGCTTGATTCAAGTATAGGTTGGGATTGAATTGTAGGCCTCGTCGTAATGAGAACAGAACGGCTACTGTTTTTTGAGGAGAGAACTTGAACCCATTTATCTCTGCCCAAGCAGCTAGTTTATTTAGTGTGATTTGTATTTGTCTCTCGCAGGACGATATGCTGGAGGAAGTGCATGCTATCTGTAGGTCATCTAGATAAACCGAATACATTATGGACTTGGGTATTACTTTGGCTAACGAATTCATTTTTACTACGAAGAGTGTCGTGCTTAGAATGCAACCTTGGGGCACGCCATTCTCTTGGGTGAAAGTCATGGAGAGAGTTGTTCCTAGGCGGACCCTAAATGTGCGGTTAGCCAGGAAGTCGTTCAAGCAGTTCAGCATCCTGCCTCGGATACCTAGCTCTGCTAGGTCGCGGAGGATGCCGAACTTCCACGTGGTATCGTATGCCTTCTCCATGTCGAAGAAGACCCCGATACACTGCTGTTTGTGGATGAAGGCCTCCCGTATGGTGTTCTCTAGGCGGACAAGGTGATCGGTGGTTAAGCATGCTTTTCTGAATCCACATTGATGTACATCTAATAGTTGCCGAGATTCGAGTACAAAGGTGAGTCTAATATTTATTACACTTTCAAAAGATTTAGCAATGCAGCTGGTGAGGGCTATTGGTCTGTAATTGTCAGGACTTGTTGGTGGTTTTCTGGGTTTCAAAAAAGGTACTATTACTGCTTTCTTCCACTCCTCAGGTATTCTGCCAGTCATCCATTTTTTATTGAAGAATTTTAACAGTGCCTGTACGGCTGTATCAGAGAGATGGGCAAGCATATTGTAATGCACATTGTCTGGGCCTGGTGCTGTCTTTTTACCGGAAGATAATACTCTATTTAATTCCTGGAGTGTAATGGGCTGGTTGTAGTCTTCCTGCATGCCTGCTCCGAATGGAAGTTTTTGTTTTTCAGCTATAGCTTTGTGTTTCTGGAATGTGCTTGTGTAGTGGGATGACCTTGGGACTTCGGCAAAGTGCTCGCCCAATAAATTGGCCTGTTCTTCCAACGATGTTTGTGTACCGGGTGTTGTCAAAAGCGGAAGTGTGAAGGAAGTATGGTCACCAGTGAATTTACGAACTTTGTCCCACATTTTCTTTGATGGTATTGAACTATTTATAGAGGACACATATTTCTGTCAGGAGGTTTTCTCAGCATTCCTGCGCACGTACCGCGATCTCGCCTTGGCCCTTTTAAAAATGAGTAAGTTCTCTGCAGTGGGGTACCGGCGCAAGGTGCCCCATGCTTTATTTTGCTGTTTTTTTGCAAATGTACATTCTTCTGTCCACCATACTTTGTGTTTCTTCTGTACGAGTCCTGTTGTTTGTGGTATAGCGAGTGTTGCAGCAGATATTATGCATGTAGTAAACCTGTCATTAATTTCATCTATGCTGAGGTCTTCAGAAAATTCTTTATCTAGAGTGGCACTTTCTGTAAAAAGTGACCAGTCGGCGAGGTGAAATTTCCAGCGCCGTGGTCTTGTGGGGATGACTGGAGTGGAAGACGAGAGCCTGATGACAGTGGGTAGGTGATCACTTCCCAGAGGATCATTTAAAACATCCCATTTAAAATCGGTAAAAAGAGACGGTGATGTGAAAGCTAAATCAAGGAAGCTCATTTTTGCTGAGCTTGGGCAACAATATGTGGCCTTTCCTGTGTTTAAAACACAGACATTATTCGAGAGTAGAAAATCTTCGATTATTTTGCCCCTAGTGTCACAGCGTTCGCTTCCCCAAAACGGGGAGTGAGCGTTAAAATCGCCAACTACCAGATATGGCTCCGGCAATTCATTGATCAGGCCTTCTAAATCTTGTATTGTTAATGTGATGTGTGAGGGGAGATATAAAGAGCAAATTGTTATTGTTTTGTAGGTAACGACGCTAACTGCAACTGCCTCAAGTTTTGTGTAAAGTTTGATTTCTTGAGCAGGGACGCCGCTTTGAAGGACAATCGCGACGCCTCCCGAGAGTCGATTTGCCTGCTCGCGATCGCGTCTAAAAATGTTATAATGTTTAAGGATATGCACATGTTTTAGACCAAGATTGGTCTCCTGAAGACATAAAACTGTGGGTAGCATTGACCCTAAAATATGTGTTACGTCGCTGTAGTTCCGCATAATTCCTCTACAATTCCACTGAATTAAGAAAGCCATGTTAATTTTTGGGGTGAGAACGCTAAGGCGTTTACTTATGCTCAGGGCCCGTTATGAGGGGTCTGTCTTTTTTTCGCTCAAAAGAGCTGTTCCGCCGCTGCAAAGCGGGCGGACTGGGAGTTGTATCCATCACCTCGCCAGAGGTGCTGGAGGACCGCGCAGCCGCGGTTGTGTTAGTTTCAGGCCTCCCCTGACGGGGGGAAGTACTGCGGGATGCCGACCCATGGACCGGCGCTCCCTGCTGTGAAAATGGCAGGGCAGCTTTCGCTGACCCTGCCTGGGGCGTGGATGGCCCTGCCATAGGCTCAGTGGAAGTGGCCTCGGCAGGTGCCGGAGTGCTGTGTGGTGCTACGCCCCTGCGCACCACATCAGCGAAGTTTGGTTTCGCTGTGAACGAGAATGTGTTGTTTAGTGCAAAACGCCACCTGGCTTCTTTAACTGAAATGTTTTCTTTGGTCTTTATGGTGATAATTTCTTTCTCCTTTTTCCAGGACGGACACGCCCTGGAGTACGCAGCGTGGTCTCCTTCGCAATTTGCGCAGCGCAGTGCTGCGTCACATTCCTCTGAATTGTGGTCCTTAGAAGCGCATTTCGCACAGGTTTTGCGGCCGCGGCAACTCTGAGAGCCGTGCCCGAATCTCTGACAGTTGAAGCATCTGCGTGGGTTAGGAATGTAGTGCCTGACATTAACTTTAAGGTATCCGACTTCGATGGTTTCAGGTAATGTGCTTGTGCTGAATGTGAGTACCAGGTGTTTAGTATCTATTTCTTTGTTGTCTTTGCGGATTTTAATTCGATAGACATCTGTGACATTTTGGTCGCTGAGACCTTCTAGCATTTCTTTTTCTGTTAGATGAATGAAGTCGTTTTCTGAGATGACACCACGGACGGTATTGAGGGATCTGTGGGCTGTTATGGAGACTGGGATGTCTCCAATAGAGAGAATGTCTGAGATCTTGGAGTTTTGGGTATGGTCACGGATTTCTAGTAATAAGTCGCCACTGGCCATTTTCGATAGCTTATATCCGGGGCCCAGTGCATCTGTTAGGCACTTTGACACAAGAAAGGGTGATAGTATTCTTGCCTGTTTTCCTTCTACTGTACTATGTATGACATGGAACTTTGGGAAGGTTGTTTTCTTTTTCGGGAAAAAGTCTGTTGCTTCGTTCCGCCCTCTTTTCAGAGAGCGATCAGGTTTTGAAATGGGGGGAGCCATAAAGAAAATTTAGTTATTCGGTCATGGTGCCAGCCACCCACCACGGAGTCCAACAAGGGGACGGGACAGGAACTTGAAAGCAAGTCCTGCCCACGCCAGCTGTACACCTCAACTATAACCAAATATGACTGAACTCAGGGTAGTTGGTCACACAAGGTTAACCCTCGCCGCCAGGAAAACAGGAAAAACCAAGGAGTGAGTAGGATACAGGAGAGGTGTGAGACAGAGATAGGAAAGTGAAAGATGGAGAGGAGGATAGGAAAAGGCGACTGCCGATTCCCCCCGGTCGGGTCGGGCCGGAGGTGCCGTCTGCAGGAAGCTGGGGCCAAAGTGGTGTGTTGCCTTTGCCAAGGGGCCTTAAGGGTCCAAACGCTCAGCATCGGCTCAACCACCAGGATCCCCTTTTCCCCGGACACGGCGATGCCACACACGGCGAGGCGCGGGTGCTCGGGTCCGTGGTGATGCACAGTTCACCATCATCCCCTTGCGGGGATGTCCCTGCGGATGCTCGTGAACCCGCGGTGTCGCCACTCACCGTCGCGACGCCTGCAAGCTGCAGGCGCCCCCCTGCGGGGCCACCACAATAAAAATTCAGGCGTTCATTATATGTTATTTATAGTGTGCGTAGGCCAAAAATCAACCGTAACCAGCTTTCCTAATTAGTCCGACAACAGTTTTATTTCTTGTACACAAAAATATAAAACATATCATCATACGTATTTTATCTGACACGAATTTTTTTTTCGACGAGAGAAGTGGTTTTGGCCGAAAAAAAGAATTTCTAAATTTCTTTCCTGCTCGCCGCTACTTGGTTTACAAGGGCTTGAACTACACCAATGTTTTTCAAGGAAACTGCCTTATCTGAACGTTTTGCAGTATTCTACGTGGTCGATCGGCGTAAGCCCTTTACTGCGTTCTCCCCAGTGATTGGAAGAATAAAACCTTAGGAAGCACGGACAAGGCTGAATTACCTTATTTCAAAGGCTCGCAGATATGAACGCGATCTCTCGCGATAGCAGTGGCATGCGTGGTGTGAGCAGTTCTCAAAAAAGTCATCGAATTCTGCTCTCTGGCGAACGTTTCGTGCAATGGAACATGGTTCCCGTCGTCCTGATGCATCGCCCACAGCATGCTTTGCAGCTAACTTAGATCCGGATGATTTCGCCACCAAGGCAGCGCGGAAGATTTTCCCCGAGTATGATGTGTTGCCTCCAAGGGTCATAGGAGCCCCCTTGGCTGCCATTCCAGCATGTGTCGATAAGCTTCCATCTACAGCCGACGCCGAGGGAATTGCAAGCCCATTTTCAATGCCCGAGTTGCTTGCAGCAATAGACGAGGTCCGTCGGAAGACTGCGCCCGGTCCGGACTCCATTCCGTACGAGATTTACAAGAACTTAAGTTTCGCTGTACTCCCTCAACTCCTCGCCACCATCAAAAAGGTATGGATAGAAGGCGTCGTACAAAAACCTGGAAATCGGGTATTGTGTTCCCCATACCAAATCCGGAGAAGCCGCCGACAGACCTCGGAAATTTCCTGCATATATCGCTTACGCGATCATTATGCAAGCTTACCGAAAAACGTCTTGCCACACGACTGTCGTGGTGGCTTGAGCACCGCGGTTTCTACGATACTGCCCAAATTGGCTTTCGTACGTCCATAGGTACAGAAGATGGACTGGTTGTCTTGGAGTCAGCAGTTCTGGCCTCAACTCGCAGTCACAATGTACGTAGTGTACTTGGCATGGACGTTGAAAAGGCGTACGATAATATCAGTCATGCTGCCATCCTGAAACCGCTTGACATGCTGCATTTCCCCGCTAGAGTGCGCAATTTTGTTAAATCCTTCCTTGAAGGCCGACACTTTGCCATACACCTCAGTGGTGAGGACGTCGGTTCATTTGTGCCTCCTCGCGGCGTTCCCCAGGTGTTGGTGTTATCGCCAACATTATTCAATATTGCTTCTAGCCCTCTTGCTTGGCACTTACATGATGTCTCTGAGATTAAGTTTTTATTGTATGCATTTGACATACCGGTGTGGAGCACTCACAACGACCTGATGACTCAAACAGCAGGCCTACAATCAGCCGTAGCTATTACGTCGGCTTTAGCTTCTTCAATTGGTTTGCAGCTTTCAGTGAGCAAAAACACGTTTGTGTCAGTAGCCAACCGCTGGAGACTCCGTAAACTCGCCGCAACACCCATTCGTCTTCATCTATCCGGAACTCCAATTCAAGAAAGTTCGACTGTAAAATCTTGGAGTTGAAATTGACGAGCCAGAAACAGGAACTGCTTGGCTTTCTCGGGCTAAGAAGCAAGCAATTCAGGCGTTGGGTCTGATTAGACGCATTGCTCCTAAAACAGGCGGAGCCCGCCCTCATGTTGCACGACAGTTCGTGCGGGCAGTTGTGCAACAGCGCCTAGATTACCAAGCCCAATTCCAGCATTTGACGAGAGCTCAATGGGATCGTCCAGAAGCTGTTAATCGAGAAGCAATGAGGGTCATCACTTGCCTTCCCCGCATTAGTCCGATCGTGGCGCTCCAAGAACATGCGCAGCTGAATACACTCGATGAGCTGGTGTACCCGCCGTGGTGGCTCAGTGGTTATGGCACTCGGCTGCTGACCCGAAAGAGGAGGGAAGATCCCGGCCGTGGCGGCTGAATTTCAATGGAGGCGAAATTCTAGAGGCCCGTGTATCGTGCGATGTCAGTGCACGTTAAAGAACTCCAGGTGGTTGAAATTTATAGAGCCCTTCACTTCGGCGTCCCTCATAGCCTGAGTCGCTTTGGGACGTAAGCATCTATAACCCATAGATGAGCTGGTGTAGCAACGAGGCGATGATCGCCGCCTAAAGTCAAACCTTACACACACAACGTGTGCACTCAGGGCATATGCTTCATCGCACTCCATTCTACAGCCGCCCCCGCCAGTTCTTCCTCCTTGGGTTTTTGTGCAGCTAAGCGACAACAAGCCAACTAATCTACGACGTCGGCCATCATCTACCAGCGCGGCATCGTCGTTTCGCAACCGAATTAGAGAGCAAGACGGCAATCTGCCGCATGGCTCCATCGTTATGTACTTTGACGCAAGCATCCAGGCCTGTGAAACAACAACGGCAGTTTACTGTCCTTGCAAGCCTGCTCTGAACAAAACGTCAAGGTTTCGCTTCTCAGAACCTCCTTTTCCTTCTGTGCGGAGATGCTTGCAGTTAATGAGGCACTTCGCTCTGTGGCCGCCGTTCCCATGCTACCCACGGCCCGCACTGTCATTCGCACCGAATCCCTTCACGTCACACGCCTACTACGACGCGTCAGTCGCACCACAGAAATTTTTCAGGACATCCATCGTCTAGCGGCACGCATCCCGCAGGAAATCCGTATTGAGTAGGTCTTCCTGACCTCCGGAGCGCACAAAGCCGCGTAGATTCTGCGACGCGCCTTTCGACCGCAACCTCGTCTTTTCCTCGAGTCCTCCCTCTGGATGACGCCACCCGCCTTTTAACAAGAAAGGAATACCTCCAGCGCCACACACGTGCTCTAATCCCTCCATGTGGGATAACCCTCTCCCGTGGTCTTACCCATGCAGAGGAGGTTGCGCTTCGGATGATACGGGTCGGGGTTGCCCTGACTACAGCCATGACACGCAAGTGGCCGCAATTCCAAAATTTACATCCCCGCCCCGGGTGTCCAGTCTGCATGGTCACATACTGTTAGGCGGATATCCACCACCTGTTGTGGGTTTGCCCGGCGCTGAATCCCACGAGAATTCTGCACCTGGCGGCGGTGAGTCTCTCACCGGACAATTCCGATTTCTACATTGCCTGGACACAGGGTGCACCTGACGACGGTGGGTCTGTCACCGGAAAATCCGGATTTCTATATTGCCTGGACACAGGGTCTATATCATCGATCACTACTTGATTTCGTTGGATAAGACCACCTTTTTTCATTTATTTAAGCGACTTACTCATCTCATTTCACGACCTCTATGCCCTGAGGCAATATACATCGCTTGAAAAAAAAATCCTGAGGAAATGATGCAGACACAGTGGAGACAAATAGGACGACGCCGGACTACCAACTGACTTTATGTCAATGGCAATCACGTGCATACCTTTATGCGATTGAAACACCACGCGCACACACATGATGATTCGACGATTCTCCTATAAAAAGTAAAGAAACCAACAACAACGGAAAGTCTCTTCCATAGGCATCGAGGAGCCGTACTGCTCGGCGCCTCACGATTACGTAATTCAGGCGGAGCGGGGTCTGATCGACAGATCCGTGCGGTTCATTCCCAGAAATTGTGTGGGTGCTCTATGGCCTCTTAGAACTTCTTACGACCTACCTGCATTCTACAATGAGTGACTTTCATACTAACGTGTATGTTCAGAATGGAATATATATAGGGTGTATTGTGGAAGCAATGATAACCCACATTTTTTTGGCGAGTTTTGTCACGTTACTAACAGAAAGACTGAATAAAGTCTTCAGGTACGTGGATGACTTTTTAGCACTTTTAAATAGTTTACGAAATGACAACCTGCATAATGTGGCCGCTAACTTTGTAGACTCCTTTTTCATTACGGTGGAACTCGTTCAAGTTCAGTCCTGATTTGTCAGATGGCTACAGTATTTGGCTTTTAGAACTCGTTTTACAGTTTATAGAAACGGACAACTTTGCTAGACTTAAGCGATACGAACCAAAAAGGCCTAGCTTCTATACAGCTCCTGGCAGTCCAAGTTTATGAAAAGAGTGATAGCTACCTTGCGCCTCTAAAACGATCTGATCAACGGCTGTTTTCTCTACACAGAAGATAGCATCCTACAGGAACAACTAAGGGCGAAAGACGCGAGTTTTGTTGCACAAGTTATCAAGCGTTTTTTTGAAAAATTCTCGCAACAGAAATGGAAATAACGAAAATGGATCCAGCAGATGATAGGAAGAAAAGAAAGGGTGAGTGTTCGTTTTCGCTCTCAGCGCAACACTAACGGGACACAAGACGAAGGACTAGCACAAACAGGCGCTGCTTGTGCTAGTCCTTCGCCCAAATTTCCGCCTTGCTGAAAGGGTGTGGTAATGGCATACGTGGGCACACTTTCGAGAAACAAAACGAATGTCGCATACAGACATAGTCTTGCTGTGTTCTTTTTTATCCCACGAAATCTGGCAAGTTTGTGCAGGAGAGTAGGCGAGAAAGAGAATAGAAATCTACAGTGCACAGTCAACCACGAATCAAAGTACGCCACCTGGGTAACGTACTTACATTTTGTATTGCATACCCTTGTCGTATCAGAAAATGTACTTCGGCTACAGACACCGCTGAAATATTTTCCGACTCCGAGAGGATGAAAGATGTGCCTGTGCATATGACACTGCGAAATTGGTTAAGCACACTAAAGCAAAGCGCACTCTGTTACCTAAGAACACTACCTTTCTTGGCCAATCAACAGCCAGGAGCCAGCGTGAAATTTTTGGAAGCGTTTTTATGGAGGCGAAACGCTGAGGCGCCCGTGTGCTGTGCGATGTCAGTGCACGTTAAAGATTCCCAGGTGGTCGAAATTATTCCGGAGCACTCCACTACGGCACCTCTCTCTTCCTTTCTTCTTTCATTCTCTCCTTTATCCCTTCCCTTACGGCGTGGTTCAGGTGTCCAACGATATATGAGACAGATACTGCGCCATTTCCTTTCCTCCAAAAAACCAATTAGAATTAGGTTAGTGTCATTAGAAAGAAAAATACATTTCCTAGTGACACGTACGTCATTGAGCCTGTACGAGTGAAATTGTATTCTCGGGCTCCTTTCAGCACCCACTGATTACTATCAAAAACTAGGCATGATAGCATCTTCCCTTCTTTGTTGTTTGTCTTTTTCCTTTTTTAACGGAAATACAACGCGCAGGCATGATGGGTATTTATCGTTGAAGTGTGTATATGTGATCTGTACTGGAATAAAGCCCAGCTTCGTCCTTTTTGTCTCTAGTGTGCCTGCGTCCTTTCCGCTGGTTTAATTCTTCTAAAAGTGAGCCAACTCGCTCTGCTACCCATTCTTCCGAATTGTCTCTCTGTACTGTTGGGATTCAGGTAGCGTGACTGGGCCGGAGAAGAAACGAGAACGATCGGAGGAAGAAAACTTGGACAAATTTATACAAGGACTATTTACATTATGTACAAGTACGGCAACGAGAGTGCTTCTCAGTAAAGAGAGCTTCTTACCAGTCGGGAGTCTCTGGTATCTCTCAAGAAGGGGCTTTCTCCTGGTACCAAACCAGCAGCTCCTTAAATACTCTTCGTATTCCCCAGATCCCTGGCGGGGGAATACAGTTCAAAGAATGATGTCCAATCACACGATGACACTGATGGTCCCACCCACTGCAGGGCGCTCCTGATGTTTCCTCGCATCTCGGTCGAGGGAAAGGGAACAGGACCCGGTCACGTTGTCGTCCACGCGCCCTCCAGGTGGGCACGCACGTGTGTCCGGACCGCGCCCATGTTGACCCGGAAGGCGCCTGCATGACACAGGAATGCAGGCTGTCTCCCAGCAGGGGTTGAAAGATCTTGTACTGGTGACCGGAACGCGGAGGCTCTGTCGAAGGTGCGGCACTCGGGCAATTGTACAACCCCAGCGTGACCGAAGGGGACCACACTGATACCGCACTTCATCGTGACGAGGACCGGAACGAATACGCTTATGGTCGTCGCTGCTTTCGGCTTTCCTGATCGAACACGTGGGGACGCTATTGTCTCTGCACCCGATGTTCCTGCAGCCACGTTTCTTCCAGAAGGCTCACCCACCCTCGCGGTGGTCCTCAGGGAATCCTCCCCATGCCCAACTTCGCCAAACTCCACAGCAGGAATAAAGCGCGGGCACAACAGAACCGTTTGTTTAGTTCCGTTTATAGGGGTTTCACGTCCTAAAGCGACTCAGGCTATAAGAGACGCCGTAGTGAAGAGCTCCGGAAATTTCGACCACCTGGGGTGCTTTAACGTGCACTGACATCGCACAATGCACGGGCCTCTAGAATTTCGCCTCCATCGAAATTCAACCGCCGCGGCCGGGATCGAACCCGAGTCTTTCGGGCCAGCAGCCGAGCGCCATAACCACTAAGCCACAGTGGCAGCTTGTACCGTTTGTCCCTGCCCACCAGATTTTATGACACTAATAACAATGTTTATCTGCTAAAATTGCCCGCCTAACGTTTTTTCTTGTTTATTCATAAACAAGGGACTTAGTACAACGTCATGATTTTCGACAGCCGTTAGGTAAACCTTCTCATGAGACTCTGCAACAAAAGTGTGCGGATTCACGATAAACGAAATGAAATAGAACGAGCTGCGCTACATATTTTATTAGCATCTGATTATTATTACAAACTTCTATATTTGCGGGATTTTATGTAACTGTAGCTGAAACACCTGACTTCTTCCTATTGCTTTCGTTATCTTCCTTCTACGGGAAAACTGCATAAAGAAAGACGCGCAACCATTCTTGAGGAAATCGTACTTGATGGACGGCGGCGCATAGTTTCCAAAAAAAAGAACAAAACATTATCAAAGCTTCAGATATGTATGTCGTTAATTTCAATGGAGCCGGGCGACAGAGCTGAGAAAGGCATGGTGTCACGTCCCGTCCTTCCGTAAGGCAGTAATGACCGCTGTTCCGAAAGAAAGAATATAGAGCAAACCACACTACTGCCTTCACGGCCAGCTGCTTCCGGCAAGCAACGGATTAGAGATTCGCACGTTCAGTGCACGGCTATAAACGCCCTCGATGTGGGTGGAATATGAAGATTAGCGGGCCTGCTTGCTTTTCATGATTTCCGTGTATAGGTGAAAGGAACGCTTAAGCTGCCTTGAAAGCCAGAATCACCTTCAAATAGACCGACTAGAGGACACACAAAAAGAGGTACCGCTGAATCCCCGAAAAAAGCAAACCATCAAAACCATCGCAGCCACAAAGAAGTAAAGAAAGGTCAAGGCCGGTTCTCGATTTAGGAACCGAGATATACGGCATCCGAACGTCATTACTGACATTTGGGCTGTGCCTCGGAGGAGTCTGCAAGGTACCGGCGTCGCTTAATCTTCTGGGTGCGCCTGCTGCGTTCCGTCGTTAGCGTGAGCTAGTGACGCAGGGCTTACAAACGCGCCTTTTCTTTAGATCCTCTTGTAAGTCCGGCAGTGAGGATACAAGCTCAGTATCGAGTTTTTTTTTTTTGCACGTGATACGGTGAAATAATAAGCCTGTAGTCCTCGGAAGGGCACGAAGACGCCAAGAATACTATAGAAATAGATATCCGAGGTTCCTTCCTTGCCTGCTTGTGTCAGGCCATCGCCGCTGCATTGAAGAACCACCGCCTCTATAGTCTGTACTATGCATGCTACGCCGTCGAGACTGTGAGCGCTGTTGCCTACTTAGAACCAAGCCACTCTTGTCCATCTTTTCCTAGAAGTGACCAGCCTGCATATAGAGCTCAGAATCATGAACCTGTTGTCACGCAAACGTTTTTATAATGTTGTTACAGTCGAAATAAATAACAATGTTGCATTGTTGCCAGCTGGCCTTTTACATTCTTTGCCGAAATGATTCACTCCGGTAGGGAAACTGGAGCATGAAAGTGCTCTCGAAGCTCAAAAGTGTGGCAGGCAGTTACATAGCCCACTCCAGAGTAAAGAGCTGATATTGGTCCAATAAACGGAATTAATAAAATATAAAATGGTTGGAGCTTAATGTAAACCACTCAGGAACCATCGCCAATATCTTAAAATCCTATTGAGTAGAGGCTGCTACTTGCCGACGTAAATATGAAATGCGCTCATGTGTGGCTAGAGATGAAAATAAGAAGAATGAAGATTACTGACACATTACTGCAATTATAGAACCTACGGCCACTGCGTGATTCCTTCTGGGCTCTCCTGAAAGACATTAAGGGCTGGTTTAATACTTAGACGATCTGGTTCCAGCGAAGTTGCTAATGTTGAGGC